>NC_067207.1:28356149-28410342 GCF_026262505.1 Trichomonas vaginalis G3
ACACATACAAGATAAAAAAATAAAAAAAATAAAACTAACTTTATTTTATCTTTATGAAAATTCATGAAATTTGGTCATTTTTTCAGCAAAAATAAGTTTAGGTGAAGAGGTGAGATCTCACCCGTTTTCTCACCCGTTTTCTCACCTGTTTTTTCACAAGCGTTTTACATGAATGTACGATGTATATTTGAAATCCTAAACAATTTCGTAGCTTCTATTTCTTCTTTTAGTACATCGAATGTTTTAATCATGCCGAAAGTCTCTTTATATTTCTTCTTGACGTCAGACAGAAGGAAATCTTCTGCTGTTGGATAGTTTTTATTAAGAAATGTCAACATATCCATTTTATCTTCTGCTGGCTTTCTTCTTTCTTTAAGTCTGCATAGTCGTTTCGCATTCTTTCTATCCTTTGACTGAGTAGTTATATTTTCTTATTGCTGCTTTACATTTTGAACATTTGCGGCATCATTTTTGCGTTATACATTGAAAAAAACCGCTAGAACAACTAAGGTCAATGGTTTTCTTTAACTCAAAAGCTGCTGGTTTATCTGTTCATCCATACTTTACCTCTTCTATCTTTATCTCTTATCTGCCATACACATTCTGCAATTAATGAAACAAAGTTGTTGTATGTCTTAAATTCTTCGGATTTGTAAAGGTCAGAAATATTTTTATAAACCATGTCGCAATCTTTGTCCATAACTTTATGGTTGCAATGATATCCTAGAAACTCATAGTTTACCTTTCGTATGAACTTCTTTATTTCTACTGAGTCAGTTGCTTTGACTTCAATTTCGTCAAATTCGGGAATGGTTAGTTTTTGTTGCTGAATTTCAGGTAGTTTAGGTAAATGGTCGATGAGGTCCTGCATGTCATAAAGATATTCTTCATTTTCTTCATCCTGTGCGGTACAGTCTAAATTACTTGTTAACAGTTCTTGCTTTATCTTCTGGATTTTTGTTTCGAAAGTATATGAAGAAGGAATGAAGTTTTTCATCTCTACCAACATTGACGTAGGATTCATGACTAGCGAGTTTGGTGCTGTAGTTGTGGCTTGAATTGTTGTTGTGCCGATTGTTGAAATCATATCTTTTATACAAAATAAAAAAAATAAATAAAAATAAAACTAACTTTATTTTTTCTATCTTAAGGAAATTCATGAAAATTCGTGAGGGTGAGAAAACGGGTGAGAAAACGGGTGAGATCTCACCTCTTCACCTAAAATATATTTTTGGTGTAAATTTATGACAAAAATAAATGGTACCATTAATGATATCATGACTGTTCTCATTCATGTCTGATTTACATCTAATGAAAAAGTTTAGAAGAATTTTCTTATTCTTTCTGGCTTATTTTTGTCTTTCCAGTACTCCCGCTCTAATGGTCCCAGATGTGTTGGCTTTGACTCTCTCAAGTTCTTAGATGGTATAACATCTTCAACGCCTCCTTCATATCTTACTTTATAAGTGTCATCGTTTATGTTGTAGCCAAGATTTCAATAACCACTCCTCGCTTTGCTTCGTCAATGGTTTCAGCAAGTTTGCCATTACTACTTTCAACTAATTTATATGTCGAGGGTAAAACGCAATAAGTCATCAGTAGCTTTTATAAGATATCCATTACCTGCGTAGAGTCTACGAATATAATAGTTTCTACTTAACCTTAAACGTTTCTTTGTCAACGGTTTGTCGTCAAGAACTACACGAACTTTTGTACCAGGAATGAGGGTAAATTGTGTTGAATTTCTGATATTTTGTGTTTGGCTTCGGTTCTTTTGTATATACTTTTCTTCTTGTTGTTGTGTCATTGAATTTGGTGTATGTCCTGTTGTAGAAATGTGTTGAGGAATTATATACTTCGAGAAAATGTTTCATTGTTTCTTCGGTAAAGTCTCGCTCTTGGTTTAAATCTCTGAGCGTTCTTATGAAGCGGTTTTATGATGCCGAGTATGTTATGTTATGGTCTTCAGTAGTGTAGTGAGTTATGTTATGCTTAATGAGAAAATCTGTGATTTCATTGCTGAGGTATGCACTGTCTTGGTCTGATGTAAAGTACTTGGGCTATGTTCTGCTACAAACTTGATTGCTTTACAAAAGCCATGACTGATCTTCATCCAATTTGTTTAATCGAACTTAATGAAGTAATTTCTGCATATCTCCTGCATGTATTTGGAAACGAGAGGATAAGACAACTCACCAAGGTTTCCAGACGCCAGATCCAAAGACTTGAATCAACTGCAGGAGTAATCCTAAGCTTTGAAGAAGGATTAACCAATAAGAAAGATGTCATTGACTCCAAGCGTGAAAGCCTTGCTGCTTTCTTACGCAAACACCCATGGGTCGATGTTGATCTCCAAACTCCTTACCAAGGACTCGTTGAAACCTTCACGACCTACAGACAGCTCCTTGACAGACCTGAGCAGAACCTTCTGGTCGAACGTGATGGCACATTAAGCCCTACAGACGAGTCAATCCAGAGAGAAGAAGCTCAAGAGTAAAAATCTGACATTTATACTTTACATGACATTTTTTTCATGAGTGTTCACGTTAAGATCAATGATGAAAACATGACTTCATGGGAAGATATCATTGATGACATAGAGAATGACCTTGATGAAAACATGATGGGAGCTCAAACGTCAGTTAAGGTCAAACTTGGTGAAGTTCAAGAAAAGATCTCCGAGATCAATGCAAAAATATCTGCTCTTACAGAGGTTGACGTTTATTACAGAAGCTTGGAGAGAACTTTAAGCAAACTTGAACGTCAGAACCAAAGTCTCATAGTTGTGCTCCAGAAACTCAGTCTCATGCGTAAAGCATATAATGACTACCTACATGTAAGAGACTTACCTTCTTATTCTACTCCAGATCTCGACTTTTCCGATATAAGTCCAATCCTTATTGATACAACACTTACGATAGCAGGGATGCTTCCTACATATCCAGAATATGATAACTTACCTCAGCTCTTCGAGTATCTCAAGAAAAAGTTCATGATCTTATTATGCGAGACCATGAAAAGACGTCAAAATACCAGAACAGAACGAGAACAGAGCTTACTAATAGACTTATTATATAATACTAAAGAAATAAAGGAGTTTTTATTCTAACTTTGGTATTTTTGGGAAGAACTGATCTGGATCATATTTGTCAACCACAGGTTTTGGTATCAAAAGTCTCTCTGGTTCTTGGACGGCTGGTACTGGAAATGGTTCCTTTGGTTTCCTAGCTTTTGGGAGATCTAAAAATTTTCTTGGTCTCTTTCTTTTGTGTAAGTGTTGTCCATTTTTATCGACAACGAATGTGAGCTTTCCGTCGTCAAAGATGAATGTCGTCGCTTCTTCAGTTCCCTCATCAACTATTATCTTCTTGATCTTTCTCTTCTCCATTAACAGAAAAAGTGACATATATTACTTCATTTTTTCTGAGTGTTAGGATTAATTAAACCTCTATCTATAACATGCTTTCTCATAGAAAACTTCTCTCCATATCTTTTTGTCAATATCTCTAAAGTTCTTCTGTATAAGATTTATCACTACTGAAGTAAATAGATGGATAATTAAGGACATCAAAGGTTTCTACAGTATCTTTAAGAGTCCATTCATCTCCATACTGTATAGAATAAGTATGGAAGTATGGAGGATCACATATAAAGAAAACATTGGGAAGATCTTTATACTCATTGAAGAGTATTCTCCAATCTTTATGAACAATAGTTAAACCTTCAAGATAGTCATCTATGTTTTCACCAAATAAGTTAGTATATCTGAGGTATAACACTTTCTTCATTAATGTGTCAAGATCATAGTATTTGTATGCTCCAGAATAGAGAAGACGTGAACATAATGTATCCCAGTCTATGTATGGAGCTTTACTTATAACTTCTCTGACGATCTCTTTCTGATCAGTAGGAATTTTCTCATCTGGCTTAACATTTATTCTCTCCTTAAGTTCCTTAAGTATTTCATTCGTGTCATGAATGTGTTTCAGTCTATCAACGTAGTTATCATAGTCGTTAGCTATGATCGTTGCTTTTGGGAACATAATATGCAACAGATGAGAGATATAGAGAGAACCACCAAAGAGGTCAACGAAGACATAATCCCCTTTGATGTCTTTGAGTATGTCGATAAGAGCTTTCCTGATCTTCGACTTATTACCTATGAAAGGTAAAGGAGGTTTGGTAAAAATCATTTATATGGTAATAAAAATAAGTGTTTACTTGAGACAATAACCTCTGTTGAGTTTGTAGAACAAGATCAGAAGTACGATCAAGTTCAAAACAACACAAATGGCTAGGATTGCGTTACCAACAATCTTTGTCTTTTCCCAGCAAGACTTCTTCTTTGGTTCATGTGCTGCTTCGACATCACTGTATGGCTCGGACATTAACTTAAAAAGTGTCATGACCACTTCATTTTTGATGAAGTCAACAGCTTATGTCCACTTCCTCCCACAAGCACTTGAGGGACAAGAGAAGGTCATCATTGACTACCTTCAAGCCACTGAGAAGCTCCAAAAGCTTCAAGATCTCCGCGAAGAGTTCAAGTCCCGCTTGAAACAGGAGAACTTACTGCAGGAGTACATGCTCATTTGTACCCATTACTAGATGGCTCCCATTTACCATCAGAGTACACTGCAGCTCTTGATGCACTCAAAGATCTTCGCGATCACCTCCGATCGGTAAAGAAGCCTTCGAGCTCACCATTGAGCAAGCCATCCTCGCCAAGTACAATGCAAAGAAGCGGATGCTCGAAGCTCTTGATAAGATCAAGGAGTACGTCGAAACGTTCTAAAATAATTACTTGAGTAAACAATAAGTTTTATTGAGTAAGTCTTGAAACATTTGTGCTTTTGTTCTTGTTTGAACAACCATATTTAACATTAGATAAAAAATTTTTTGGTTAAACAATAACATACTTAAGACATAAATTATACCTACTTATTAACTCAGTATATTGTGCATTATATGCATACTTAAACTCTTGAGCAATATTGTTCTCATCAATGATTCTGATCTGAGCTATTTTTGAGAAAGGTGGTGGAATACCACAACATGTGATGTCTGGGTCCAGTAGGTCTATTTCACACTTGAACCCAGTCATTCTGTGAACAACTTCTTCCAAGTCTGGCTTAGGTAGTAAGATCTGATCTTTGCTCACTAAGTTAGAAAAGAGCTCTTTGTCTTGGTCTAGAAGTATCTTCTGGTATATACTAAGTAAATACTCTTCTACACCAATCCTCGATGAAGTCTCCACAGATCTCGATGAGGTCAGGTTGGAAGTTAATGGACTTAAAGGAGGAGGATACATTGGTGCTTCTGAGTTCGTAGTTGTTTCCTCTTTTTTTATCTCTGTTGGAGCATCACTTACTGTACCAGATGGATAGTTCTTTATCACAATGTTATTAGTTGTTCTTGAATCAACATTGCTTGTTGGTTCAATTGGAAGATTAGCTGCACCATAAAGAATTGACTTCGATCTCATTTGTTATGAGTAAAAATTGTTTTATTCTCATATAAATGACGAACATTAACCCAGAGAACAACACAGAATATACTGCAACAGGAGTTGTTTACAATGATCTAGATCAGATCGTCCAACTCAAAGCCCCAAGAGGAAGGAATTTAATAAGACAACCTCCACCAAAGATATATGTTGATGATGGTAGTAATGGGTTCAACTTAGTGTATCATTACTCATATCCTCAATATGCAAAAATTGGGTCTACCCCAAACGTGACAAACCATTATATGAACCTTTATGATGAAGCAAGGTTTCATGCACCAACGAAGAAAGAACCTGATGCATCAAGATTACATGAATTCGCAGACCATGATGGTTATAGCGATTACTCAATGCCTGTAAGACTTTAACGTTAATAAAAAAATGACTGTTGGTAAACAAGAAAAAACTTTAATACAAGAGGATTTGATGCTACCAATATATTCAACTGATATGGGAGCTTATCAATTCGATACATTTGAGAATCCTGGTGGAACACCACCATATTTTCTTTTGTTCATCAATGTAAACAGTAGAAAAGGTTATGCGTTCCCAATGAGTGAAAAGAACTCAAACAATGTTCTAAGTGCAATGCAGAAGTTCATTTCACAAGCTACAGGTGAAATGAAGCCTACAATACTTACTAGTGATGAAGACCCAGCTTATACGACACAAAATGTTCGAGATCTGTTGGTCAGTCATAACATTGAGCACATGACGACACAGAAATACAATCATAACATACTAGGTATTATTAATAGGTTCTGTAGAACTATTAGAACTATGTTACATATGAAGTTAAACCTCAAAGAAGGTGATAAAACACCACCTTTCACTGCAGATACAATGAGACAAATTATTAATGACTACAACACTGAATATCATTCAAGCACACAACAAAAGCCTGATGATTTCACAGAAAAGGATAATGAGGAATATATAAAGAAGCAAAGATTGAAAGAAGAGTATGTCAGAAAAAATAACCTTTATAACTTAAGACCTGGTCAAAAAGTTCAAGTCATAGTTGAACCAAGAACATGGGGTAAAGGTAACCAACAAAGAAGACATCTTGATCCTTCTTATTATACAGTTGATTCAGTTGATACAAGTGCATACTTGTTAAGAGCAAAAGATGGAAGTGTTGCAAGATATCCACGTTATCAGATATGGACAAAAATAGAGCATGGATTAAAGCAAGGAGAAACTTTAGATCAAGGAAGACACGGTGCTGTTAAAAGTATTGATGGTCATGAACTTGTCGGTAATGATGTAAAGTATGATGTTACGTTTGAGAACGAAAATACAGGAAAAGTGACAGGTAGAGGTATGCGTGAAGGTAATCCAAACAGGTTGTCACAAATGGAAGTACAGTATTGGAGGAAAAATATTAATGAAGGTCATGTTAAAGATATGCCTAGTTTTCTTGAGAAGTATCGTGGGTTTCGAGTTTAGCTTGTAAGTCCTTTATTTTTGTTTCATACAATGAGATCTTCCTTCTGATCTGTTCATCATTGAGAGGTTGCTTGACTTTACGGAACTGTACACGTCCGTCTTTCATTGTATGTACATAATATCCATCAGGAACCTTACCATCTTTTATATATTCAGTTAACCACTTTTGTTTAGTTGATGCTTTAATGACTTGACTCATTTCTTACTGGATAAATTTTTATGTTTTTTATCTTTTGACGATTTTTTCTTATCCTTATCTTTCTTCTTGTCCTTGTCCTTCTTTGATTTATCCTTCTTCTTGTCCTTGTCCTTCTTGGACTTCTCTGCTGCAGGTGGTGTTGGATTCTGTTTGACTTTAGCACTTGGGTCAGGACCTTGTCTTTGAGACTTAGATATAGATTGTTTAGGAGCTGCTGCTTGTTTAGTTGCTTCAGCTTGTTGTTTAGCTAATTCAGCAGCTTGTTTATCATTCTCTTCTATTTCCTTTGCACCAGTTGCGACTTCATTCTTGAACTTTTGGAGATTCTCAGCAGCATCCATTACCTTATTCGCTCCTTTAAACAATCCATAAAATTTCTGCCATGGTGATACTGAAGGTATATTTCCACCAATTGCTGGAGGAACTGATGCTTCAGGAGTTGGAGATGGTGTTTTGTCTGAATTGAGATGCTTTTCTGCTTCAAGAACTTGTGTAGTATTTTTCTCCAGGTATGCTTTTGCAACCTCCTTAACTTCTGGACGTTCATTATTTACATCCTGTCTTGGTGTTGATGTTTCAGTAGCGTTTTCCTGAGTTACATTAACAACAGGTTGCTCAACTGCTGAAACATTAGCTGCTTCAGTAATGTTATGAGTAGTTGAAACATTTCCTGATATACCTTCTCCTGTTGGAACTCTTGGAGCAATTGTTGTGATGTTCGCCATTGCAGGAGTTGGAGTAGGAGTGTCATCAATCTTTCTGTCAGCTTTCGTCGTTTGCGTTGTAGTATTTGTTGTTTCATTACCATATTTTGATCTTAGTCTGGTAAGCTCTAACTTCATATGTTCTTCAGGATATGCATACTTATTATATTCACCCTTAATATTCTTTTTCCATTCATCGTATTTATCTTCTGCTGATTTCTTAATTGATGCTAGTCCGTTTACAGCCAATTCATCAGTACCGTTATCAGTAGTCTGGTTATATAAAAGATTAGCAGCTGATCTAATTGTGTAATCCGTAAGATTACCAAAACGCTCTATTGTACCTAATGTTGTGTTCTTCAGTTCCTTTCCAATTCCTTGTGCAGCATCTTTGACTAAATCAGCACCCCATGCACCAAATTGTCTCACAGGAGCCGCTATTGATGGTGAAGGAGATGGAGATGGCGATGGAGTTGGTGATGGTGAAGGAGATGGAGATGGTGAAGGAGATGGTGTTGCTGCTTTCGCCTTTCTATCAGCTTCTTCCTTAGCCTTTCTATCTGCTTCTTTTTCGCCTTTCTATCTGCTTCTTCCTTAGCCTTACGAGCTTTTTCTTTCTTCTTAAGTCCTCTAGTTCTTTACGTTCAGCTTCTTCTTTCGCCTTTCGTTCAGCTTCTTCCTTAGCCTTACGAGCTTTTTCTTTCTTCTTAAGCTCCTCTAGTTCTTTACGTTCAGCTTCTTCTTTCGCCTTTCGTTCAGCTTCTTCCTTAGCCTTACGAGCTTTTTCTTCATAATATTTTGTATACTTATCATCAGCCCAATTACCAAGTGATTTGGCACCTGTTAGTATTCCATTTGCGGTTGATGTTGCTGTTCTTCCGAGCCATCCCCCTACCGCTGAAGCACCATTGCCAATAGCACTACCAGCATTTAAAATTCCACGACCAATCCATATCCCTGGTTTTGCCTTTGTATTAAGAGTAAGAAATTCTTCCTTCCTATCTTCAGGTGTAGGATTTGTAACAGTTCTTACAGTATCAACAACAGTGTCAACACTGGTTCCAATAGCACTACCAACAGCTGTTGCACCAGTTAGAATACCATGGGTAACTAAATCAGTAGCTCTTGAGACAACATTATCACTCGAGGCTTTCTCTGCTGGATAGTTTGATCCTTTGTAAGTTCCTGGACCACCTCTATTTGAAGCTTCTCCTTCAACTATTTTCTTCTCTTCTTGTGCTTGTTCTCTGGCAACACTCAATGCACGTTCTTGTCTTTGAATGTTGTCTTTCTTTAACATGTAACCACCAAGTGTCTGTGGTGGTGTGTTTTTATCTAGTGCAGCATCAATTGCAGCCTTTTCTTTTCGCTTTTCTTCGTCTAACCAATTTTGAATAGATTCTGCATCAGTTGGTTCAGCTGGAGTTGGAGACGGTGTTGGAGCTTTAGTTGGTGTTGGAGACGGTGTCGGAGCTTTAGTCGGAGTTGGAGATGGAGTAGGTGCTTTTGTAGGTGTCGGTGATGGAGTTGGAGATGGAGTTGGAGGTACTGTTGGTTCTGGAGTTGGTTCAACAGTCGGTGAAGGTGTTGGCGCCTTTGTGATTCTTGGAGTTGGCTCTGGTGTTCTAATAGGGGAAGCAGTTGGTGTATTAGCTCTTTTAAGAACCTGTGATCTTTCCGCTTGATTTGAATCAGATACTGGGTTAGTTGTACTAGGATGTGATACAGGAGTTATTTTTGGTGTAGGTGTTGGTTTATTTAATGTTATACCATGACTACTCGACATTGGTGGAGGACCTGCGTGAGCAGTTGGTGTCAGAGTTGGCGTTGGAGCTACTGTAGGAGTTGGCGTTGGAGCTACTGTTGGTTCAGGAGTGGGAGTTGGTGTTGGAGCTACTGTAGGAGTAGGTGTAGGAGTTGGTGTTGGAGTCGACATTTGTTTTAACCTCTCATTATACCAATTCTCCAAATAATAAGCCTCACCCATTAAGTTACTCTGTCTTTGTTTTATAGAAAATTCACCTAACAGTAATTCATCATGAATCATTTTCTGCAGCTTTGTCGTGTTTTCTACTTCCTTTATTAGAACGCTCGATGTATTCGCCAATCCTCTATATTCCTTAATCATCTTATCTAGTTTGTTCATATTTGGTACTTCCTTTTTCTTCTCAGCGTTAATCTCATTAGATCGTTTCTCCAATTCTTCAACTACTTTGTAAAGCTTATTTATCTTGACATGTGATTCCTTTACTTCTCCAGTCCTTGGATCCTTAGGTTCCTTGTATTTAGCTAATTTCGTCTCTATATATCTTCGTTTAGCGTCATATCCAGGATCACTGGTTCGTAAAGGATGCGAAGGTGGACGAAAATAAGGTATGTAGAAATCTGGATCATCATTAATAGAAGAACGTGCTTTAAAGTTACGAACCGCGTCTGTAAAAGGGTCTCTACCACGTGCTGTATATGTTGATGTAATCAAAAAGCCTTCTCTTCTCATTGGGAAATTAATACGACCTTTTTGAACATATTCTTTCTCAAAGTATTGCCTAGCATTGTAATCAAAAGCAAGATCATTATATATATCGCGCAAAAAATCAAATGTATGCTGCTTGAACTTTTGATCGCTAATTATGGTACGAATTATCGGACGTTCATTCTCCCATTTCTTAACTCGTTCATCAATGAGTTTCCTCTCTTGTTCACTCATTTAAACCTCATAAAAATATATTATCTGCGTATAGTGCCACTAATAGCATTAATCCATGGCATGTCTGATAGTACACGTACTGACTGAACTAATGGCTTATGATTGTTCCAAATAGCTCCTCCAATGTATGCGTTATACTTATTGTTGTCAATAGTTTGTTGAGGTTGAACTATAGGTGTTTCAACAGGCTTGTCTCTACTGAAGTCACCACCAAGAGCTTTATTGAATGCTTTAAGATTCTTCGTTAATGCATTATCTTCACCTAATGTAGTTTTTGCAATTCTTTCACCAAGACTACCGATAACACCACCGACTTGACCAACTTGAGGGAAAAGTTTGTTAGCAATGTTAAATCCAGCACCTATTACAAGACCAGGATTTTTTTTCACCATACCCCATCCAGCTTTAACATAATCGCCAAAACCCATTTATTTCTTCTTAAAATAATGTCATCTTTTGTTGCTTAACTTCTTTAAAGTCCGTCTTTCCTGCAACTATATGAACTTCCATATATGAACGAGGTGTTGGTAGCTCTTTGTATTTGTTCCATAACTCTTCCCAATCTTCTGTTGCTCCTGACTGTTCAATCATTGACTGAAAGTCTCTCATAGAATAACCTTGAAAGATAACGAAGTCAGTGCATAGTCTCTTAATGTTTAAACATATATGTCTCCATGTTTGACACATGATGACAACAGTATAGTTATAATGTCTGACCTTAGTGATGAAGTTCGCTAATGGTGAACGTGGGTCATTCAATAAGTCATGACCACCATAATCGTCTAACACTAATAGAGAATTACTGGGATACTTTGTGAAAGGATATTTGTTCAACTTCTTTACAACATATATTGCAATCTTCTTATACTCAAACTTTCCATCAGGTTTCCTTAGTTGATGCTTTGTTAAGATGTGTTCCATCTCCTCTGAAATTTTTTCGAACTTACTTTGAACGAACTCAACAATAGCGTAATACTTTGCTTTCATCTTAACGTTCTTCATTAAATAAGGCATAAGTTCTTTATCATCCTTTTTCAGTACTGGTGCTTTAACTTGACTCATAAATGTCTTCGCTGTTTTATCCATTGTTCCTGATGTTGCTGAGATAACTATTGAGTCATAATATGGAGTATTAGTGAAGCGGTCTGTTATCATTATATGACGAATAACACCATATGTCTTACCTGAACCCATCTTACCGCAGTAGAAATAAACACCATTAGTACAAAATGGATAATCATCAGAAAATGGCATAATGAGTGCATTGTTTAGTTCTTTACTATTCTTACGTGCTCCATCATGAAGAATCTTATCTACTTGATTAATAACTTTCTCCATCTTTTAGTTACATATAAAATGTCTAAATATGATGGATTATACTATGAACATGTTATGAATGATGGCACGATAAGTGGTAATACAGTCTCATATAAATTACCGAGAGACTTCATTGAATATCCTGCGTCAAAAGCTCTTGAGATAAGAAAGATAAGTCTTGAGCATCCAGACTTTGAGTTTCTTGCTATTCCATTAGAAATGACAGATTCATCAAAATCAGTGAAAAAAAGGTTTGACATGAGATATTACATAAAACCCAACATGACTACACAGGAGTTGAATGAAGGTCTTATGGAAAAAATGACTGAGGCAAGTAGAGAATTTGTTGATTGTTACTATGATTCAAATGAAAATAAATTGAATGTATTAAGAAAAGGTACATCACCAATCATAACATTACCTTCATACAGTAGTATAGAAAAAAATGCCTTGAATTATAAATATGACATGTCCCTAGGAGATGTGTTGGATTTCATCACTGCGTTATTAGAAACCACTGAAACAGACACAACATCAAGAAAACCAGAGCTTGTTTGGGAAGATGACCATGGTAGAACATTCACGCAAAAAGTAATTCCATCGAAAGCAAAATTTTTAGACTTATGGGAAAAAAAATATATCTCGCGAATGCATGTATATTATAGTTTTACCATAGCAGATTTCACTGACGAAAATGATAAAGATAAAAAAACATATAAGTACTTTGATGAGCTTTTCATAACTATAGCGAATATCAGGTTTATCCTTGAGCGAAAGGGCAAACCAACATATAAATTTGTCGGTTATCAGATAAGAATAAATCCTCTCCTTGAGCCTTTAGTAACGTTGAGTAATATTGCTCATGATAACAAACAATTTATATGTAATGTGAATGAACAGCTTGTGCCACCAAAATTTTACGATATCACTGGTTATAAAGATGCACTCGTGTTTGAGTTTTATAAGCGCTTTTCATTCAAAAGAGTTGAAGAATCAACTGATGGTCAAAAAAAGGAATATTATGTAAAAGAACCATATGAAATTCCTAAAGACTCTAATATAATGGTTGAACTTATATTAGAGTCTGGTACTCAATCTCAACATAAATAGTTTACGTGACAGAATTTTTTGACACGTAAAGTTTACATTTTAATGGAAGCGAACAACAAAGCTCCTGCTAAGCTCTTGCCATCCAGAAGCCAGAGGTGACTGAAGAACAGTCCTCTGGCGACGAGGAAATATTGATGGGTGGCGAGAGTCCGAAGACCGAGATCAAGATCCCAGATCTCGATCACAAGCAAACGGCAAAGAAAACGGGTCCACGAGCTACTCCTCGAGAGCTACGTTTAATCAAGACCAGCCACAAGTATTTGAAGCAGCTGGAGGAGTCAAACGTAGCTCTCGAGGAACTAAAGCTCAAGCTGGCTGAAAAAGTAGAGGAAGCGAAAGGTAAAGAGCTCTACATCAGCCAGCTTGAGTATAAAGTTGACTCTTATGCCAACGAGATCTGCGATCTTCGATCTCGTCTCAACCGTGTGGGACATGAGTCAGACAGCTGGCATGAAAGGTTCCTTAAGGCTGACACATCCTACCATGAATTAAAGCGCGCCATAAGGAACTTAGCCACTGACTTCTGATCCCTCCTCTAAACCACGAATAAACACCTAATTTTACTACTATAACTCTTATTTTTACTCATATTACTCACATATATCCTCATATAACTTATAGTTCATTGTCACTCAGATCACGATCTTTGTGATCACGATCAACTTAGGAAAAGAGAAAAAGTATAAAAGTTAGTATAATTAATTGTTTAGTCTTAAGTAAGCTTATTGTTCATCAAGGAGTTGATGTAAGCGTTTCTTTGCCTCCGTGATCTGCTTCTTTTATAAGCTTACAGTTAAGCCAACAGCAGAGTCTATTAAATATACTGAGAAACCAGTGTTATGCTTCTTACGTCACGTTTGCCTCTCCATACAGATTAAACAGGTGGGACCACCTATCGTACTTCTCGACGATTATGATTTATCAGCCCCTGCTAGTGAATAAAGGTTAGTTTACATATGAACGTTTATTTTTACACATATATGCGTACATATGCGCGCCCGTATGGTGTCAGTTTTCTGTCACTTTTTTCATTGTGTCGGTGCCTGTAGCTGTAGGCTACAGGCGACGCACAATGTATACTGTACTATTAATATTGAAAATAAACATATCAGATTAAAAAAGACGTAATATTTTATAAAATAAATCCAAACAAATAAAAATATAAAACAAGTTTTGATGTTAAGCGGCTCCAAATACATTAGGTTCTCTAAATATGTCATCAATGATCTTTGTTCTTCTTGTTGGAAGCCATGAAAGTAATTTCATGTATAATGACCATGATAAAGCCCATAAATACTCACCATCGTTTGAAGATAACGTCAACATCTTTCGGGCTTCTTTCATTGCAGGCAAAATCTCATTTATATATCCACGAAGCTTTGATGGAACAGAAATTGCTTTTTCAGGTGAATTCTCATCAAGATGAACAACAAATTTTGTGTAGTCAATTAGTTCGCTTTCAAAAGGAAAACGCATTGCGTTGTTATATACAATAGGAATTGTTAATGAATTTAATGCGTCGTAAAACTGTTGTGCCATTGGAGTTTCGCATGCAGATACAATTGCAAACCTGTGAGTTTCAATTCCAGCTATTGCTTCTTCTTTTGTTTTGTAAATATCAAACTCTGAATTTTCTATAAGTGCATCTTTTAATTGGCGCCTAATTTTTGCATTTTCTGGTGTACAATTGTCTGTTGATACGTCAACAGCTACTTTATCAATCTTTGTGGAAACATCGTCAACGAATTTTGTAAATGGATGTAACGGGAGCACAATATTCTTTGCAAACACCCAAGTCTTAACACTCTCTCCTTCAACTACAAATCCTTCTGTCAAAATATGACCAGGATGCTCTAAAAATGTAGTTTTCGTTATTCCTGTTGAATTCGAAGGATATTTCGACTGAATAAATATATGATTGGCGCCATTATACTCTTTATAGTACGGTCCAAGTGTTTTAAGATGTTCTATCAGACTAAAAAAATCTTCTATTGATAATTCTGAAATTGAAATAGGAACTAAGAATAAATCAGCTTCTTTTGGATTATCATAGTTTAATGTAGAGTTTTTAATGATTTTGAAAAGTTCATTTTCGACTGTATATCGCGGATTTATTGTTCGAGATTGAAATTTTGCTGGAAATCGATTTAATGGGTAAACATAAATATTTAAAGGAGGCCAATCGAAATCTTCTGCAATTCTCCGTAGGATTGGTAGATCCATTTTGTTTGCATATTGAGAAAAGAACAAAAGATTTAGAAACATTGCAAAAATTTGTTTTCAAAATCAACTTTACATGTCAGAATATTTAACGTCTTTCAAAAAAAATCCAGAAGAAGATAGACAATTGAAGTTATAGGTATCAAAAACAATCGATATATGTAGAAACAAAATAAACTTTAAAACTAAATAATAATAAATACACAACAATATTGAATAGATTACTTAATTTTTGTTCTTGCGGAGCTTTGGACAATCAATATCTTGGAGCCACTGCAATTTTTCTTCTTGGAGAAGCAGACGTTGATCCAGTGTCTTCATCGTAGTTGCCAATGATGCAATTTCTTGTTGCATCCTTTCAAGAGCTGCAAATATATCACCATCATCCATTTCAAGAGAGTTTGGATCAACAGGTTTGCCATCGAGTCTATATGCACAAATTTTACGATCTTCACCTGAAGTAACAAATCCACGAGCAGATGGAAGCCAGCAGCAGCTCAAAGCGTATCCATTGTGATGATTGAATGTGCATGCAATATCAGCAATCTTCAAATCCCACAATCTAGCATATCCATCTCTGCCAACACTGAGGAGTTCTTCATTATATGGATTGAATGCAACACATGTTACGCCATCAATATGGGCAGAATGCTTTTGAAGTATTGTTTGAGTTCTGAGATCCCAAATTCGAACAACATGATCAAATGAACCTGCAGCTATGCATGAGCCGCCATAATGGAAAGAAATGGATGATATATCAGAACCACTTCCTGTTTGAAGTGTATATACTGGCTTTTGAGCTCTTTGATCGTAAATATAAATATTTGTATCATTTCCTGCGACAGCAATTAAATTGTCGAGCCATTTGATATCTCTTACCCAACCATTCATTGCAGTAAGAGTGTGGCGCTTTGTATACCGATTCATTGACCAAATTGCTGCAGTTTTATCATTTGATCCTGTTGCAATGTATTGGCCATCTGGAGACCAACAAATAGTCCTTGCAATTTGAGAATGTGCTTTGAAAGTTGTAATTTCTGTTGTCTGGTTAGTATTCCATAAAATAACGTTTCCGCTATTTGTACAGCTGGCGATAATTTGAGAATTTGGTGAAAAAGCGCAAGCAAGAAATGGGTCTTGATGACTTTGTGCATATTTTGTTTCGCGTGTTACAAGATCAGTAATTCCAACGCTACCATCAGTGGAAGCTGTAGCCATATGATTCATGTCTTGACTAATATCAATACAATTGATTGGTGCAGCATGGCGCTTCATTGAATAATCAACTTTCCACATTTTCTTATATAAAATTTAAAGCACGTTTAAAATTTCTTTGCAGTCATTTTTATCAGCGTTTTGGCATATCATATATCTATCACCCATGTAGATGATATGCATCGCCAAAATCCAAAATAGTCTACCTTTATTTGTAGTTTTAAAGACTAATGTATTCAATGTTTTGTATATTTAATAATTTTGCCAAAGTAACTATCCAAACTCACCAAAATTTAGTAGATTTTCATGTAAACTCGATATTTGTCAAATCCTAATTTATTCTCTATGAGATTTAATACCGAACAAAAAGTTAGATTGACCTGGACAATAAGCTTAGATTAGCTCAAGTTGTATTATTTTATTTTCGGATGAAAATAATCATACAAACGGTTTGGTCGGAAAATCCCCTTAAATTTTTTCTATGTCCGAACAAGACACACACCCAAATAAATTCGTTGAATTGCGAAGTATCTACAAAAACTACATCAATTTATACATTGCATTGTTTCAACTGAAAACTGAAAAAGAAGAAGAATTAAAAACAATTTACAAAATGATCAAAGCAGAATTGATTGATTCAATGAAACATCTCCCCACAAATGTAATAAAAGATATTTTAAATATTATTCCGTATAATAATCGCTATACAAAGTCATATTTGTGTCTTGCCAAACTCATATCTGATGAATATCATGTCAAAAAGGTCAATGATGTCGTAAGTATTTCAAACATCCTATTTTACAAAGAGTATGGTATTAGATTAGACAAATCTTGCGATTTTGAAAAAAATAAATCAGAAAATCTCAGTATTCATGAAGAAAATACAATTTACAGAGCAATTATGAATAATGACAAAGAAAGATTCATCACATTCATAGAAGGAAAAGGTTTTGATAAAGATCAAATTCTTAAAAGCGAATTATATCCATATTCTAAAGAAGGATATTCATTACTTGAATTATGTTGTTACCATGGAGCAGTTGATTGTTTCAAATTATTAAGAACAAAATTTTACTCAAAAATAACTCAAACATGCCTTAGATTATCATTTATAGGTGGAAAACCAGAGATCATGAGTGAATGTTTGAAATATAGATACCTAAAACCAGATGAAAAATGCATGAAATATGCAATTATTTCACACAACATTGATTTTGTTACATTCTTGATGAATGAGTACAATATTGCCATTAAATTGGAGCATTGTCAAATTTTCAAAAATCTTGATGCATTTTTAATTTATTTTGATCAAACAAATGATATTAACCAATGCTTTGTTTATTCAGTTATGTTTAATATTCCATCCCTTTTCGAATACTTCCTTTCAATTGGTGCAAATGTCAATGAAAAAGATAAAAATGGAGATATTGCTCTTCATATCGCAGCAATGAGTAAAAGTAAAGAAACTGCTGAACATCTTATTTCACATGGAGCAAATATTAATGAAAAAATAGATATGGAGATATTGCTCTTCATTTTGCAGCAAAGACAAATAGTAAAGAAACTGCCGAACTTCTTATTTCACATGGTTCAAATATTAACGAAAAAGATAAAAATGGAGATATTGCTCTTCGTTTTGCAGCAAAGACAAATAGTAAAGAAACTGCCGAACTTCTTATTTTACATGGAGCAAATATTAATGAAAAAATAGATATGGAGATATTGCTCTTCATTTTGCAGCAATGAGTAAAAGTAAAGAAACTGCTGAACTTCTTATTTCACATGGTTCAAATATTAATGAAAAAGATATATATGGAGATACAACTCTTCATTTTGCAGCAAAGACAAATAGTAAAGAAACTGCCGAACTTCTTATTTCACATGGAGCAAATATTAATGAAAAAAATAAAATTCGAGAAACCGCACTTCATATTGCAGCAAGGAACAATAGTAAAGAAACTGCCGAACTTCTTATTTCACATGGAGCAAATATTAATGAAAAAAATAGATATGGAGAAACCCCTCTTCATATTGCAGCAAGGAACATTAGTAAAGAAACTGCCGAACTTCTTCTTTCACACGGTGCAAAAAATGATGTTACTACATAAGATACATTACTTTCATCTTCCAAGATGAGTTTTATTAGAAGTAAAAAAAATTAGCTTTTTACGCTTCATTTAATCGTAAAAATGATTTTTATTACTTTTCCATACGTTTTGACACATATATAATCATTTTATATCTAATAATGCGGCAAATAAACTTGCTATAAGTGGAATGCGATAAAAAAAACAGAGAATTCCCTCCAGTTTCAATCGTGCCCTACTATGGTGGAGCTGATGATAAATCAAACGATTTTAAGTATTATATATCTATAAGCATGATTGATCAAAGAATTTCAGATTTGAACTATATTTTGTATTAAGGCTAGGAAAGTATCTTCAACTACTGAAACAAATAAAAATATTGAAAGAAATCTTTTAAACAATAATAAATAATCAAATATGATATTTGATGTCAGACATAACTAGACCAGAAATTGAAATATGAACAAGAGAAAGACAAGTTTTGATCACAGGCAAACATTGTACATCAAATATTATGTCCTGTAAAGATGAACGAAAACTGGAAAAAATTGATAGGGGTACTGAGGTTAATTTGCCCTTTGAATTTTATATATCCTCTTTGAATTTCAGAAAATGAAACGACATTGGATTATTGTACTTATTAAAATTCCATAATTTCTTATAAAAGAGGTGAACTCATTTTACATCAATAAGTGCATTGGCTATTTAATTTGAGAAGAGTGGGTAAATCGGTTGCTTTGAATTTTTTCTTTCAAAATTTGAAATAAAGTTATCTGAATTGCCATAAAATAATTGCTAAAAAATAATACTTATTCATATACCAGAAATGTCTTTCATATTTCATTTCAATTCAAACATCGAACCCAAATCATGAGTGAATTCACATTCAAAATTTATTATAAAATTTCTGAGGAAAATTTCCAGTTCATTTTTCGAGAATGTCTCAAGAAAGACCGTTCATCTACATCCACATGGGTACATCCCTTGATGGAAAGATCATTGGTAAATTCATGGAAACAGAAAATTCAATAGGAGTTTTAATAGATTATGTTTGGACAAGTAAATTGTTCAAACCAGATGCAATCATGATTGGAACTAAAACTGTAACTGAAATGAATAATGAACAACCGGTTCTCAATTCAGATGAGAAAGATGTTCCAGAAGGAGATTTCATTGCAAAAAGCGCAAAGGCACTATTCCTTGTTGTTCCTGACTCAGCAGGCAAAATTGGATGGAAGAATAATTACTTCGAAACAGTATACTTCCAAAAATCCAATATTATTGAAATCCTTTCAGAAAAGGCATCCCCACAGTACAGGAATTACTTAAGAAGTCTCAATATCTCTTATATCATCGCCGGTAAGGAACACGTTGATGTTGTTCCAGCTGCTAAAGCATTGAAGCAGAAATTTGGCATCAACACCCTTGGTGTTCTTGGTGGAGCTACAATTAACTGGTCATTTGTTCAGGCTGGTATTGTTGATGAATTATCAATCTGCTTAGTAGCTGCTGGTGATGGTGCAAACAAGTCATTAACATTGTTTGAGAAGGCACCACAAATTGTTGAGAATTCGCCAGTTGAATTTGAACTCAAGTCAATTGATAGACTCAGCACAAACGGATTATGGCTCAAATATACACCAAAGGGTGCAAGAAATGAAGAGAGACCATATTCCGGTCAATTTGAATTAGGCAAAAAGAACGTTGATGCCAAGTTCTTCACAGGTACAAGTTATCTTAATCAACTTTCAAATCAAGGTGCTACCGTGCTAAATGTGACATTTGAACCAGGTAGTAGAAACAATTAGCACATTCACCACGGAGGAAATCAGATATTACTTGTCACCGACGGCTTTTGTTGGCATCAGGAAGAAGGAAAGGAACCAAGGTTCTTAAGATCTGGCGATGTTGTTGAAATCCCACCAGAAGTCAAGCATTGGCATGGAGCATCTAAGCAAACATGGTTTGCTCATATATCCATCCAGCCACAAGCCGAAAAGTCATCAACAGAGTGGCTGGAACCGGTTTCTGATGAACTTTACAACAGTTTAGTTCCAAAATAATTTTTATTTATTCTCTTATAAACTAAATATTTCTCCCATTAATATGATTTCAAGTTACATAATCTACTTTAAATGTATCTCCAGGGAAACAAAATGACATCTTTAAAAATAATCAATTCCTGCATTGAAGAATGTTAAATAGAATTATTGTGTGAATATCTTCTGGATTAATTCTTCAATAAATATATATATGTTGATTGATTGATAGCTCATCATAATGTAGCTTATCAAAATAAAGATATCGTTGGAGTTCTTTTTTCACATGGTACAAATGTCAGTGAAAAAGAAAATAATGGAGCTTCAGCTCTTCATTTTGCAGTATATAATAAGAAATGTGTGTATTTCTTCCTTCTCATGGTGCAAATATCAATGAAAAAGATAAATATGGAGAATCTCCTCTTCATCTTGCAGACCATTAAAATTTTAAATTAAGCGTTGAGATTCTTCTTTTACATGGAGCAAACATAGGATGTTAAAAATGTTCAATATAGGTATATGAGTTTTAGTTGTTATCAAATTAAAATCAATATCATACTCTAAGATAATTAAAATCAGCCCTAATTATTTAGATAGAAAAGCTATTTTAATGTAATTGTTAATAAATAGATGACATAAATAAGATTATAAAAAATAATAATACAAAAATATTTATTATATCAAAATATACAATGTATTTTTAATAAATATTATAACCTTTATATTCTCTATAGTGAATTTATTCCGCTTTCTTAGATTTTGGATCTTCATCAGGAATAGCAACTCCATTAGCATCAAACTGAGCTATAAATGATGGCCATTCATATTTGATACCAGCTGCTTCTAAGGCAGCCTTTATCTTCTTTTCTTGGCGAGCTAATTTTAATGCGAACTCTTTCTTTGGTAATTGATCATGATTTATCTTCTTAGGTCTAGTGCGTGCGTTTGTAAAGAGTTTTGGCGGAACTTGTGCAGATGGAAGATATTTTGCTTCTAATTTTTTGTCAAGGATTAGATAATTGTTAAAAGACTTTGCAACTATCTTTGCCGTTTCTGGATTATCAAATTCTGCCCAGCCATAATGTTTAGAATTACCAGTTTTTGTAGATCTCGCTAACTGAACATTTTTAACAGTACCAAATTCTCCAAGTGCTTTCTTCATTTCTTTCTCTTCAAAACCATCTGGTAAGTGAGCAATGTAAACAACACAGCTGGTATCTTGCTCTGCCATAATTCTTTAAAATTTGGAAAACCGCAAATTTAATTCAAATTTTCTATGTCCTATTCTTATTTCATGTGTATTACCTCATGTGATTAATATTGAGAGCTATTACTGTGATTATATTATTAAGTATAATATGTTTTAATAGGGCATTATGCCAATTTGATTAAATAACTATGAATAAAATTATTCATTAAATAAAATTGTGCCAAATGCAGTCAGCATTAAGAGTTATTACAATATTCATGTGATAAATATTAAAATAAAGTAAATATTGTATTTATGTTGAGAAAAGTGTATTTTATTTTAAAAAACATAGTTTTGTGTAATCCATTGAAGGAAATTATCAACATCTTGCTCTGTTGAGCCCCATCCAAGGGAAGCTCTAACAGCTCCAAGAGGAATTCCGTCAATTACATCGTTTTCATCGCCACAAGTTGTTTTAGCATCGAAATAAGACCTCACTCTTGATTCTGGTATCTTCATGAAGTCGAAACAAGCACCTGGATTGCAATGGCAGCCACCTCTCAAATGAAATCCGGCTTCACCTGCAGATTTGACGACTTCGTAGTAGCCAAAGTAATCATCTTCTGTTCTCTTCAAGTTAAATGCAACAATTCCGCCTTGTCTCGTAATTCCTTGACCATGATTTCCATAAACTTTGACTGCTTCAGCTCCATTGCCATGGGAAAGCGATGTGAGTCCTTTATAAAGTCTATCTGTAAGGCGAGCAACATGTTCTTGGATTTTATTCATGCCAATTGAATTAATTGATTCTAATCCATATTTAACTGCAAGTGTAAGTTCGAAAGGAGGTTCATCATCCTCAAATGAGTATACTTCGAAGTAATCATCGTCTGGAGATGAATATTTCGCCGAATTAGATGTATATGTTTTCTTCTCAAGCATTTTTAGTAGAGATTTCTTAATAACTAAAGCACCTGTATTTGGAAAACCAAATATCTTGTAAAATGACATGATTACGGCATCGTAATCTGTTTTTGATAAATCTAATGGATTTGTTGGAAGGAATGCAGCAGAATCTGCAACAATAGTCCATCTCTTACGCCATTCCTTATCATTAAGAAGCTTCGAAATTTGTTCTGGATCGTTTTTTCCTCCCGCAAAGTTTTCTTCAAGTGGAAAAACGAACAAATTCTTTGAAGATTCTGAGTATGGTAAATTGTAAACATCTTTAAGATCATTAATTGATCTAAACTTTGAGCCATGCTTGATTGCGTATTTTCGAACGCCTAAAATTGAATTATGATTGTATAAAGTGTATGCATATGTGCTATCTTTTGTCCATGGGAAATTTTCTCCGACAAGCTTCATGGCTTGTGTAGCACTTGCAACAAAAATGACGGAATAAATTGAAGGATCGGCTCCTACGAATTTCAAAAGTTCTGAACGAATTTCTTCTATTATCTTTGTCTTGTTAACATTGATTGGCATTGTTAATAAATCGTATTCATATTGTGAAATTGCTTGATCTAGATAAATTCCAGCGCCGGTATAATCAAGATATGTTCCATTTAAGTGTTTGAAGATATTTTTCCTTTGTTTTTGTAAGTTTTTCGGATAATTATCCCCAGGATTTACGAAAGTATCTGTATTCATTGTTATCCGGATGTACAACAATGTTATAAATATTGCACATAACGGTATCAATGCAACTTTCATATATAAATTCTGTCTATTTACTGAAACTCTCTTCATTATTTAATTTATATTTGACATATTTTTGTGAGATTTGATAGGAAATGCTACGATATAATAAGATAATTGTTTTTTATTTAATTTTAAAATCTCAATACAATTTATAAACGTCACTTTTAGAAAAGTTCGCTTTTTTTTAGTGATGAGTGCTCCACCTAAAATTGATGACAAATGGATGCATGACATCAGTAAAAAGATTGCAACACTTACAAAAACAGTTTTCAGGCTTCATGCAGAAACAGTTGATCGAAAAGACGAAATTAATCAATTAAAACAAAGATATGAAGACGAACTTAATCAGGCGCAAGCACAATCGCGGGCCGCACTTGAAGATACTCAGTCTCAAGTTCAAAGATATAGAGATAATATTGATGCAACTGTAAAAGAAGCGTATGAACAAGAATTTTCACGCGTTAAAAAGCAATTTGATGAGGCAAAAGAAAAATTAGGAGAGCAATCTAAGAGAGTCATCGATTCTGCAAATGCTAGATTAAACGAATTAAAGACTCAAGTTGAAGATCTTCGTGTTAAGGCTGAAGCCCAAATGAAATTATTCCACGATGCACAGCAAGAACTTCTCAATCTTTCAAACAATGCAATTTCGAAAGTTGAAGAAAAACATAAGAAAGAATTAGCCGAACACGTTAACGAAGCCAACAAGAAATACAATGCTCTTGTTATGGCAACAGCCAAAAAAGAGGAAGAGCTTAAAGCCAAATTCGAGCATGAAATCAGCGAATTACGTAAGAATCTTGCAAATGGCCAAAAGTCAGCAGCCGAAGCTCTTGCAGCCCAGCAAAGAGACCTAGAAGGCCGTCTCAAAGACTTAGAAGCCGAAAAAGAGAGCATTGTACGAGCAGTTGAATCTCTTAATGATCAAATGCTCCAACAACAGCAAGAAGCAGAGCAATACCTACAAAAAGTTGCTGCACAGAAGGAGAAGATTGCAACAGCCCATATAGAAAACATGGACAACCTTAAGAAGAAGCTCGAACAAAGAAGAAAAGACCATGAAGACAAAATCACAAAAATCAAAGACGAAATGAAGAAAGATGAAGAAAAACATCAAAAGATGATAACAGATCTTCGTGCACAAATCGAAACAGAAAAGGAAGAACACAAAAAAGCACTCGATGCTCTTGAAGAAGCAGCGAAAAAGAACTCAGCTTCCGCAGACAACAAAAAGATGCAGTTAATTGAAGAACACAGACAAATCATGGACGAAATGAACGCAAAACATCAAGCATACATGGATGCAGCTCGTGCAAAAGAAGCTTCATTGCAACAAGACCTCGCGAAGTTGCAAGAAGAACATGATGCGGAAGTTGCAAGAATCAAAGCACAAATTTACGAAGAACAAGTGAAACATGAAGAAATGTTAAGAGATTTGAAGCAGAAACACGATAGCGAATTAAGTGCTTTGAAGCAGACGCATGCAGCAGAATTAAAGAGAATGCAAGATGAACTAGAAAGCTGTGAAAACGCAAGTTCTTCGAGTTTGCAGAAATTGATGGAAGAAATCGAAGCAATAAGAAAAGAAATAGAAGAAACGAAACTCAAGAATGAACAAGAATTACAAAGAAGACAAAAAGAAAAAGAAGACAATATAAAGAGAATAAAAGAAGAACAAGAAAAAGCATTAAAATATTTAAGAGAACAACATGCAGATAGAATGAAACAATTGGAAGAAGAAACGAAACAAAGAATAGAACAAATGAAGAAAGATCATCAAGAAAAGATGAAACAATTAGAAGTGGAAGCTGCTGAAAGAAAAGAAAAAGAATGTAATGAGTTAAGAGCGAAATTACAAAAACAAAGAGATGATGAAATAGCTCAAACAAGATTAGAATGGGAATCAAAGATTAATGACTTGAAAGAGAAAATCGCAGCTAAAAAGAAAGCAAAAGAAGAAGCGGAAAAATTCATGGTCGAAGAATCAGCGAAAAGACAAGAACAAATTAATCTTGTTAAACAAGAAATTAAAGAAATTGAAGATAATTGGGCCAACGAGAAACAACAAATAACTGAAAAATGGACAACAAAAATACAAAATGCTAAGAAACAACACGCTGAAATCGAAAGACAAAATGAAGAAGCTAAAAGACAAAAAGACAAAGAATATGCAATCGCCGTAGAAAGACTGAAGAAAGAACTACAAGAAGAAGAGGATAAAAAGAGATTGGCAATTGAAGAACTCCAAAAAGCAATTGAGAACCAAAAGAAGGCAAATGATGATGAAGCAGAAAAAGCGAAACAAGAAATTGAACATATCAAAGAACAGAGAACTTCAGTGATACAAGACTTGCAAAGACAAATTGAACAAGTCAAAGAAATCACTGAAAAGAAATTGAAAGAAATAGAAGACCAAAGACAAACAGAACTCGCAAAACTACAGGAACAATTAAGTTCTGTAAAAGCTAAAGGAGAAGCGGATTTAAAGAAACTTAAAGATGGATATGAAATCACTAAAAAGAACCAGGAACAACAACTCGATGCTTTGAGAAGACAAATAGAACAAGAAGAACAAGAAGCTTCAAGAAAATTGTCAGATATCAAATCCCAAAATGACAGATCTTTGGCCGAACTCGAAAAAGCTCAGAAAGAAGAGATAGACAAATTAACTGCGGACTTAGCTGCAATACAAAAAGCAAGTGAAGACCAGAAGAAGAAACACAACGAATTACTCGAAAAACAACAGAAAGAATACGACCAAAAACTTGCAGCAATGAAGTCTAAATTTGATTCAGAAAGAGACGCAATTAACAAAGAAATGGCTGAAATCGAGGAAGAAAAGAAGAAAGTCATATCAGAACTCGAAGCAGAAACAAAAGTTTGGGAAGAAAAGTACAATAACAGAGATGCAAGACCAGAAGATATCGAAAAGATCAAGCAATTGGAAGCAGAAATCACCAAAAAGACAAAAGATATCGAAAATGTTCAAAGAGAACTCACGAAATACCAAAATGAATTGATGAATAGAGAGAAAACATATAACAAAGTTTTCTCAAACAAGCCACAATTGGCTGTTTTGAATACTTTGGAGAGGAAAGCAAAGAGAGATGCTTTGATTTCATCATTAAGCACTTCATCTACTACACATTTGCCACCTTTACCTGATCCTATTGATACCCCAACAAAGAGAATGAGAAAGAAATAATTTAATTTTTTTATAATTTTTATTTTTTTGTAATTAATAAATCATATCAATTAAAATATCAACTATTTAAACATCCTAATTTCAATCTCAGGTTAACCAGTAAATACAAAAAAATTTAGAGATCATATTTTAACATTTGAAAATTAATATAGGAATTCAAATGGTATAGATGCATTTACTATTGTAATGCGTAATTAAAAGCTATTGAAGTATAAAATTCATTATATTTTCTTTGTTGATAGATATTTATTCATATTGAACATACAAATGGATATTCGTATGACTTTATGATAATCAATGATATAGATATTAAATTTGAAAATGATTTTTATTTAATAATTTTTATTAATTAAAATGATATTGATTCATTCAAAATGAAATACATTTATTTGCATGATACATTGCAATGTTATCATGGTCAAAATGTTGAACTTCATTATTTTGATTAAAATCAAATTTCAAAAAGGAAAAAAATATTTTAAATTTGTATATTTTTCATAAAAGATTTTTTGCTTCACATTTGGACTGCGATACTCAATCAATGAGAATGCTAAATCGTAAAATTTCGAGGTTAATTTTTCTTAGAGATTGAAAAAGTCAAAGAATTTGGAATACAGAGCACATCAATATATGTGTTATTTTTATATGTGGAATGAACTCAAAATAATCGTTATGTAGCCAAAACAAATAATTTGTGATGAGTGGGTAAATCGGTTTCATTGAATTATCTGTTTTCAAATTTGAAATAAAGATAACTTATGTGTCAAAAAACGAAAATTGTATAAATAGCTATAATGAGCATAGTACGCAATGTTTTTCATAATTATTTTCAATAAAGTATGTTGGAACCTAATAGACATCATGTGAATTCACATTCAAATTTTTTTCAAAAGAAAAAAATTTAAGAAGAGAAAAATGAATCAGTTCATTTTTCAAGATGTCAGCAGAAAGACCTTTCATCTACATCCACATGGTCACATCTCTTGATGGCAAGATTGTCGGCAAATTCATGGAAACAGGAAATGCAATGTCGGCATTACAGGATTACATGTGGACAAATGCCTTATATAAAGCAGATGGCGCAATGTGCGGAAGTAAGACAATAACTGAAATGGGATATAATAATCCAGTTCTCAACCCAGAAGAAACAGAAGTTCCAGATGGCGATTTTATCGCAGAAGGTGCAAAAGTCCCATTTTTAGTTGTCCTCGATTCAACTGGAAAGGATGGATGGAATCAAAGTCACGTTAATATGCCACTTAGTCCAACAACTACTATCATTGAAGTCTTATCAGAGAAAGCATCTCCACAATACAGAAATTATTTAAGAAGACTTAATATTTCTTACATCATTTCAGGAAAAGAACATGTCAACATTGTTCCAGTTGTTCAGAAGTTGAAGAAAGTATTTGGCGTCAATGTTCTTGGTATTCTTGGTGGTGCTACAGTAAACTGGTCAGTTGTTGAAGCCGGAATCTGTGACGAAGTTTCTATCTGCCTATCAGCAGTTGGTGATGGTGCAAACAATTCTTTGACATTGTTCGAGAAGTCTCCAGCAGTTTTGAACGATTCTCCTGTCTAATTTGAGCTTAAATCAGTCGAGCAAATCAATTCTGATGCATTGATGCTCAAATACATACCAAAGTATGCAAAGAAAGATTCGAAACAATATCATGGTCAATTAGAAACAGGCGATAAGAATTCAGAAAATTCTAAATTCTTCAATGGCACAAGTTATATCAATCAGCTCTCGAAGAATGGCACTGATGTTTCTAACATCTCATTCGAACCAGGAATCAGAAACAATTGGCATGTCAACCATGGCTTTGGAGAAACATTACTTTGTACAAGTGGCTTCGGCTGGTACCAAGAAGAAGGCAAAGAACCAAGATTCTTGCGTTCAGGTGACGTGGTTGAAATCTTACCAGATGTCAAACATTGGGAAGGATCTATGAAAGAGACGTGGTTCACATACATATCCATCAAGCCAATTGCACCAAACTCAACAACAGAATGGCTTGAACCGGTTTCCGATGAAATCTACAACAATTTAATTCCAAAATAAATATTACAAGCTGATTTTTTATACAGATAAATCTAAAAATTAATTTATTTGGTAAAATGCAACCGATTTTCTTTTATTATTTTTGATGTCTGATCAAATCAATGTTACAAACAAATACAGTGAATTGAGAAGTAGCTATAAATACTATATTGATTCATATAATGCATTGTATCAGTTAAAAACGACAAATGATGAAGATTTAAACTCAATTTACAAAATGCTCAAAACAAACTTGATTGATTCAAAGAAACATCTTCCACAAAATATTATAGAATGTATTTTGGGTATCATTGAATACAATAATCGCTATACAAAGTCATACTTGTCTCTTATGAAAAAGGTGACCAAACTATTTTTTGAAAGTCCGCCATAACTTTAATGGTACTATTTCAGCATGTACAATGAATACAAAAATTCTAAGAGTGCCACATAAAATAGTACTTTAGACTTGAGTTAATGCTACCAAGCAAATGTTAAAAAGATGACTTTAGTGTTTTGATAATCAAAGATTAAAATCATTATTGTCTAAATCAATAATCATAACGACAGAAGTTAATGTTTTTTCATAAGTGCTTTAAATCCACTTTTAAAAGTATACCTCAAAAATCAAAATATCAAAAAAAAATTGGCCGATAGGTTTGGCTTTAATTTTTGTCTGCTTTTATGATTTGATATGGATGTTATAATTTTAAAAGTTGAGCCAAATTCACCAATAGATTTTTGAGATTTGCAAATACTCAATAATTTTCAGCGTGTTATCTTTTATTAAAAGAACTATTTGGTTTCAGTATCATATAAATGATATTTACTTTCTATTTGAACCTTCATTTAGCTAATGATTTAATAATACAGATTTCATCTAGTCCTTATAAGAGAATTTTGAATTTGTTATAATAAAAAAACAAACAGATATAGCTTACACTTCTATAATAAAGATACCTTTTATAGAAATCAGTATGAAATGTGTTTTGGCTTATTGGAAGCATATCAGACATAATCGCCATAATCAAAAAATCTATATACCCAATAAGTAATAAATTTGTCGATATAGATTTTCCATAAAATTAGTTTTGAGTCTGATCTTAAAATAAATTTAATTTTTTATAAAAAAAATCACATTTAAAAGTACCTTTTTAGTAGCTCGAAATCCTGTTGGTGGATTTCGGGCGTACTTCAAAATTAGCTTTTCTTCTACATATGCAAGCTATATTTTAAATATGGAGCAAATCGGATCGGCGAAAGGAGTTTAGTTGCCTTTCTTATGAAACAAATATGCAATGACTATCATATAACAAAAATCAATTATATTCCAGAAATTTATGATTACCTGTTCTATAAAGAATATGGAATTAAATTAGGCAAGTCTGTTGATTTTAAAGAAAATAAATTTAAAAATATCGATATTCATAAAGAAAATACAATTTACAGGGTCATAATGGAAAATGACATAAAAAGATTCATTTCAATCACAGAAAGTGAAGAATTTGACCAAGATCAAAAACTAAAAAGCGATTTATATCCATATTCTGACTATGGTTATACATTACTTGAATTGTGTTGTTACCACGGAGCAGTTGATTGTTTCAAATTCTTAAGAACAAAATTTAGCTCTGAAATAACTCAAAAATGTCTTCTATTTTCATTTTTAGGAGGAAATCCAGAGATCATGAGTGAATGTTTGAAATATCAAAAACCAGATGAAAAATGCATGGAATATGCAATTATTTCGCACAACATTGATTTTGTTACATTCTTGATGAATGAGTACAATATAGAAATCGATTTATTTTATTGTGGTTATTATTATAATCTTGAATCATTTTTAGTTTATTTCGATCAAACTAATGATTTTAAAAAATGTTTTGTTTATTCAGCAAGGTTTGATGTTTCATCTCTTTGCATATATTTTTTCTCACTTGGAGCAAATATCAATCAATGCGATCAATTTGGTGAAACTGCTCTTCACCTTGCTGCACAAAATAATAATAAAGAATTAATCGAGTTCCTTCTGTCCCATGGTGTAAATATCAATGAACCAGATAATGAAGGAATTACCGCTCTTCATAAAGCGGCATGGAGTTATAATAAAGAAACAGTTGAACTTCTTCTTTCGCATGGTGCAAATATCAATGATAAAGATGATTATGGAGAACACGTCCTTCATATAGCAGTATGGAAGGCTAACGCAGAATTAATCGAACTTCTTCTTTCACATGGTGCAAATATCAATGAGGGAGATTTTAATGGAACAACAGCTCTTCATATGGCAGTAGATAAGAATAATAAAGAAATAACCGAACTTCTTCTTTCACATGGTGCAAGTATCAATAAAAAAATCAATTTGGAAAAACCGCTCTTCATTATGCAGCCCAAAATAATTCTAAAGAAATCATTGTACTTCTTCTTTCACATGGTGCAAATATCAATTAGAAAGATAAAAATGGAAGAACAGCACTACATATTATCACAAATAATAAAGAAAAAACCCAACATCTTCTTTCACATATTGCAAATGTCAAATCAAAAGATGAAAATGAATAAGCAACTCTTCATAATTGCAAAGATTCGGTCAAGATTAATTATTTTTGCCCAATATCACTTCGAATTATATCCTGTATTTTTCAAATTGTAGAAAAAATTGAATTGTGTACAAAATGAGTGTAGTGGAAATTGCTTTTTTTGAATTTGAATTTGAATTTGTTGTCAATTGCATTAAATGTACTTTCAGAAGCAAAAGATTCCAATGGAAATTATATCATTCATCAAGCATCTTTGGAAAGAAATCTTAAACCGGTTAAAGAAGTTAGTATGGTTAAGTTGGGTACGGCGGCACTGCGTTCCACCTTACCCAAGTTAACCTTAAATATTTCCGAAACCGTTAACGTAAATTTTACAACACAACCATAACACCAACTTAACCTTAAATATTTACAAAACCGTCTGACACATAAATGACTTCACTAACGAACTCACTAATGTAAAAAATAAACGTTCTCACTATCATTCTCACTAACGACTTCACTAATGTTCTCATAAATTTTCCTCAATATCTTCATCATCAGTGTTAACCATATTGTAGTCATACTTGAAGCCATAAACTTTCTCTAACTTCTTAACGTACAATTTACATAACTTACCTTCGTCATCGTATGGTTTAATGATATAACTATTTCTATCTTTATACACAGTCAATGAAAAGTCAACTGGTCTCGGATGTATTTGAAAGAACATGTTATGCTCAGGAAGGAAGAATAAATGTTTAAATGTATGTTTGTTATATTTTTCGATTTGTATGAGTTGCTTTTGTTCTGTCATTTACATCCAAATAAAAATTTTCAGTAAAATAAAAAATAAACTTAAAAATTAATGATATCACCACCCTCACACGTATGAAAACATAGCACAAAAATAAATTTAGGTGAAGTGGTGAGATCTCACCTCTTTTTTCACCTCTTTTCTCACCCTGTTGAATTCATTGCTTTATAACTCTCTTCCTTTCTCCAACTCTTCTAACTTCTTCCTAAGTTCAGCAATGTTGTCCTCATGAAGTTTAATCTTCCTTAATATACCTTCTTTATCTAATGGTTGCTTTATCTTTCTAAACTGAACTCTACCATCCTTCATAGTATGAATGTAAAAACCTTCTGGAATAGTTCCTGATTTAATGTATTCTACCAAAAACTTTTGTTTCATTGCTTCAGTGACTTTAGTCGTCATTTCAATCAAATAAAAATTTTAATATTAAATAAAAATAACGTTATTTTTTCAGTAAGGAAACGCAGGAGTTTTACGATTTATTTGAGGAGTAGGTTCTGGTTTAAATGTTGGAGTCGGTTTAGGAGTTGACTTTTGAACAGGAGTTTGTACTTCCATAGGTTCAGGAGTCATTGAAGTTAGTATACAAGTCATGGGTACGGCGGCACTGCGTTCCACCTTACCCAATACTTGTGAATTTGACACTTTACAAAGCCGCCAACCACTTCACCTCACTAATGTAAAAAATAAACGTTCTCACTTACAAAAGTATTGCAACTCCTCCCATTGCTGTGCTTCACATAACAGTTCATATTCTTCTGACTCACTTTCTTCTTCATATAGGTCAAAATCACTGTCAAAATGAATGTTAGTAAGTTTTGACAAAGCTAATGAAACACGCTTACCGTTTGTATCGTATGCTTGTATAAACTTTCCATTATGCTTGTAGTCATAAACGCTCAAACTAACTTTACCCTTTCTCCCGTATCTGATAGAATGTATTTTCACGAGGAACGAAGAACAAATTCTTGAACTCATGACCGTTGTAGTTTGTTATCTCAATAGTTTTCGTCATTTATATAAAAATAAAATAAAAAATAAACTTAAAAATAAATGATATCACCACCCTCACACGTATGAAAACATAGCACAAAAATAAATTTAGGTGAAGTGGTGAGATCTCACCTCTTTTTTCACCTCTTTTCTCACCCTGTTGAATTCATTGCTTTATAACTCTCTTCCTTGGTTTCTTTTTAGTTGCTTTCTTCACGTCTGTCTCCAACTTGACTGTCTTTCTTCTTCGTCCGTAATGATACCAGTTACTTCCACCAGTCAATGGGTCAAATGGTCTTTCGTAAGGGTTTCCATACATTCCATAGGGACCATACGGAAGAACTACTGGTGGAGAAGAAACATTTTCTTTAGTTCCATCGACTCTATTTAAATGCATTGTTTCACCTTTCATCTGGTCATTAAAGTCTTTTACGTGTTTTGCAAACTCATCGTCCTTTCCTAAAGCATTTTCTGACTCAGTCGCAACCAAATTGGATGCTTTATTTATGAGCCCTATTTTATTTAATCTTAACTTCTTTGCAACCCAGCCTCCAATCTTCCCTTTATTTGCATCTAATGTCTTTGAAACCCTTCCTCCACTCATTTTATTTACTGCGTCATAAGCTCCAAGTGCTTTTGCTCCAAATGCTAATGCTTTTGTTCCCATTGCGCCTAAAGCTGCCCAAGCTACCATTTACACCATATTAAAATCATCTCTCTTCAATATTATCTCATAAAAGTTCTCGTTACTGGAGAAAGTCAATGAAACATAAGCGTTCTCACGGGCTTCGCCCTCACCACTTTGCGGTCTATCTAACTTCTTTCTTATATCATCTATACGCTTCAAAATGTCTGAACAATTGCTAACATCTTCTACAACAGTTATTTCATCATGAATGACCTTCAAAAACAAACTCATTTAATATGCTATTAAAATCATCTCAATAATGAGTCCATCCTTTCCATCTTTGGGTAGCACAACATCTTTCATTGAAGAAGTTCGACAAGTCTTATGTTAAACTTACTGACAAAGTTTGTTATACTATAATGCTTCGGCGCGAATACATGTAGTTTGAAAGACATAATATAGATTCTTCAGCAAATTCACTTATACTGGATTTTATAACAATGTTCTCACGAGACCAAATACCACCAATTGACAATCTTGTAAGCAATCCTGCTGAACCTTCTACTGTAAACGTCGATGGTAACATTCCACGAAGGTCATCTATTGACATCGTTGAGTCACTGTATTTAAATATTTTCTTAAAGCAATCGTCATTATCTAACCATGCAATAGCTTTGAAGTTTTCATTCGAATATACATCTGCTTCATTAAATGTAAATCCTGACTTCTTTGCAGAGATGACTTTAAAAATCTATTGAGTTTGTTTCAAAATTATATGCTATGGTAACTTCTGAAGGTAATGGATGCCCTTCCGCAGTCAGTTGTCTCTCACTACCGTTTGAAGCTTTGTATTAAAAACTTTCATGTCATCTCCTGTATCTAAGTTCACATACACAGCAACAGGGAAACTATCTTGCTTCTTTGTTTCATCATTATATCTCAAAACATTAAAGTTCTTCAATAATATTGTTCTTCCTGCTGAATACTTCGAACCTGTCTGATTTCAATAGCTTTCTCACCTCCTACATACTCTACCCAGTGTCTTGGATATTCATAAGTATACTGACTTTCTTGAATTTTGGTAGGTTTCATCATAACATGTTCATAGTATATCTTTATACTCTTGTCAGTTAGACTCGGTGCTATGTTCTGAATATTTCTGACTTGCATTTTTTAATGGAGATAAAATGAAGCATTTAATACATGACGTAGATGAAGACATGAATGAAACTACAGACAAACTTAACTCTTCTCTCATTCTTCCTTTCAGCAAGGACTATGAGTTCTGTTCAAATGGTGTGTATTTCTATTGTGGAAAGATGGGTTCAGGTAAGACATTTAACCTCATTCGTCATATTCTTATAACAGAACGTTTAGGAAATGACTCATATTATGACCAAATCATTATATCAGCAACTTCAGACTCTATGGACTCAACAGCGAAAACATTTATGTCAAAAGTTCAAGCCTCTGTCGTTAAAGTTCCAGACAGTGAACTCATTGAATTTCTTCAACGTTACATTCGACGTAAGAGGAAATATTATGCCATCGTTGAATTTATACAGTCAGGAATGCAAAAGACTTCTGAGGAGATGGAAAGAATTATTAACAAACACCACTTACGTCAGTACTCAGGAGTTTACGATATGAAACGACTTACAAACTACATTCTGTCAAAACTTTCAAAATACCCCCTCAAAAAATATCCATCAAACACTTTATTAGTTTGTGACGACTTCGCCGGAAAAGGTTTAGTGTCAAAACCAGACTCACCATTAGCTAACATCATTACTAAAGTCAGACATTACCACTTAACTGTAGCAATACTTATGCAAACATGGAGGTTTTTAGCTTTAAACATAAAACGTCTCATAACTGACTTCGTTATCTTTCAAGGTTTCTCACGTTATGATATTGAACTCATTTGGAAACAGTCAGGTATAACATTACCTTTTGAAGAAATTTGGGAAGCATATAAGTCTCTCATCTCTCCTCGTTCATACCTTGAGATTCATATCATGACTAATACCATTAAAGTCAAAAATATTCCATGGGAACGACCAACATTGTTTTAAAGTTTAACCTTCAATTGACTGATGGTAAACAAATTCCATGCATCTCTGTCGCCATTTCTGTTAATATTTTTGCTGTCATTCATATCATCCACTTCCCCATCCGTTAGCTTTTGAGGATATGCGTTAGAATAGCTGTTTTAAATGAAGGCTTTTCACCTTTGAGAGCATAAACTCTATAACTTTCTGCATACTTTATGTTTGAACCTCCTGAGCCATCATTGACATAAATTTTTATAGGCTTCCACCCTTTGTTCATGTTCCTGCTTCTTCCCTTTGCTCTTTTGTTCAGTAGTTCTACATCTTTATACACAGCTCCTGTCTCAGTGAATTCAACAATATTTTCATTCGTTAGCTTTACATTCAAACCCTTGTCGAGTATATTGTTCATTTCATACATATAAAAGGTTTTTATTCTATATGAAATGAGAAGCAAATCCATCTTAGCTGGTGCCGTTAATGTTCCAATTGAACCAACATCAAATGTTGACTCACGAACGACAAACAATATTGTCATAAAGAACTATAGTTCAGAGTGTTTGAAAGAAAAAGAACCAGAACTTAAGTCGGTGAATTTAAACACAGCTTCAAACGCTAACGCTACATCAGATGTTAAGTTAGAGTATCCACCACTGGACCAAATTCTTTCAAGAGAAGCCAACGACAACCCTTACACAAATGTTCAAACAAATCCTTCAGATAACGTAGACCATTACTTCTTCAGTTATACCAAACAATTTTACTCAAAGACGATAAGAAGCTTTTGACAAATCTTATAAGCAAGAACCAAATAATTCTAACAAAGGAGGACCTTGAAAATGTTATATCACGAATAACAGGGAAACAATGTGTCATTGACTATCTCGACCCTGAAATCGAATGCTGTGGTCAAACGCCACCATTCATGAAAATAGGTAACATCCGCATCATTGAAACACCAGGAACTACAGGAGTTGAGTTTAAGTATAAATATTCGAACGAATATACAAAACTTTCAACAGAATATAAACTTTGTTTGAAATATGTTTTAGTAAATTAAAGCAGTCAGGAGGCTCTTTGAGCCCATCTTGGCGCTTTGCGCCGTCAGTCAAAAAAATTTCAAGTTAGCAATTTGTAATATCTATCCAAAACTTCTTCAACAGTATCGAACTCATCTTCATAATGCAAACCTAATCTTATTGACTTGGTGCAGTTTTCACTAACACAATATTTTTCTGTTCTCTTGACTGACAAACTAATTCATTTGTTCATCAAACAGCAACAACCAAAGTTCATGACCTAATACATAACATTCATACTTTATATTTTTAGCTCTGAGTTCTCTTGTAAGCTGTTGCATTTAATATTTTCTAAAAAGTCAACTTCAACAGTCATTCGCACTGGTGCCTTCAGTTCTACAGGCTCTCCTTGAAAGTCAACAAGTCTGAATTGCATGTCTTTCAAATTATGAGACTAATGCGAACCCATTTACCTAAATGAGTTGCTATGACAGGAACGTTTGGAATGAACATTGAATTGACTGCATAACAGAAGGATTTATATTCTACTGAACCTTTACTATTAACTCCTGAAATGCCTGTGACATTAGCTATTTTAGACTCAATGTACAAACAATTACCATAACATACGTATGGAACAGATTTCATCTCAATCGTTTTGTCAACACTTTTCAAAGGAAATGTCATATGGTATGCCAAAAGAAGTTGTACTCTATGACTCATTCTTGGTATCTTAAACTCTTTCGCATAACTGAACTTCAAAACTCCTGCAATAAGTTTAACATTCATTAAGTTTTCTCCGTTATCCTTGTTTATTGTAGTACTTATGAGAGCATTTAACACTCCAGCTAATGTTTCCATCTTATATTCTACATTATTGTGAAATCTTATTTCGTGCTTCTTTCCATCTATTTCAAGCTCCATGAAATCTGTTTCATCTGTTATAACGAATGAAGCGATAGTATTGAAGTCAACCATTCTGAATGCAAGCGCCTCATTCTGTAGACCTAAGTTTGTTTGTAGCTTTACTGTCCCGTATTCGTTTGGGTCTGTACTTTGCAAATAGAACAACATTTTATTCTCATTAAAATATGAGTATAGCTGCATATGCGTATGAAGCTGACAGAGCTAAACGTTTATATTTTGGTCAATACTCTCTCACACTTACTGACAAATATATTGTTATCACTGATGGAAATACTGAGAAATACATAACATGGAAGGACTATGAAAAAGTTTGACCCTATTTTAACTCCATGTACTATGCCATTTATAAAGGACGGTGAAATTATTGAAAAAGATAATACAACCGTATATAGGTCTGTTTATGAAGCATTAAATATATGTTGAATCATAACCCAAAAAGATTTGACCCAAGCACTACACCATGTGCAATGCCTTTTATTAAGGACGGTGAAATCGTAAGAGTTCCGGATTCAACGGTTTACACAGCTGTTCAAAACAGTTTACAAAACATTTTAGCGAATATCTTTAATTCAGAAACTACAGAAATGAAATTACCATATATAACAGATGCTAAAGAAATTAAATCAAAAACGACAACATTATTTACGTCACTTAATGATTTAATGAATTTTATAATTAATACTCCTTCACCGACTACAGGATTTGATCCAAACTCGACGGTTTGCAGTGTACCTTTCATAAATGACAGTTCATTAATTGCTTTAAGGGATTCGACAGTAAATGAATCATTAAAGGCGTCATTAATGAAAATCATTGATTTTAACTCATTCACGAATACATATAATTCATTCATTAATGTTTCATATGCTTCTAAAGAAGGTGAGCCAAAAACTATCGATAAAGCGGTGTATGAAATAAAAGCATCAACGACGAAATTGAATTCGTTAACTTTTGACGGTGATAGTTTCGTTAATGACATAACATCAGGAAAACAATTTTAACGAAAGAATATTTAAAATCTCATGTTAGTGAGTTCGTTGAAATTGAAAAAGAAGGTGGAATTAAGTTCGATCCACTGAATTTCATTTTCAGCTTAGCGAATGCAGGAATTAATTTTGCTGAATGGACAACTATACAGAGTGAAATAAATGCAATATGGACGTTTTTGGGGTCAAAAGCGGGAATGGGTGAGCTTGTAAATGCTGCAAGAACATTAGGTGAAACAGGAAATTTTGTAGATGGTTTTAAAAGACTTGTTTCAAATGTTTTAACAAACACAAAGAAATTATTTAGATATACCGTACATAACGGACGGATTTTCGAACAGATAGCAACAAACCCTCCGGTTATGGCTGCGTTGATGATGGTTAGAGATATAAAACCACGTAACGACGGGAACGAAGAACATGAACAACAGGATACTGGTCGGGTTATTCGAGACATTAAAAACGTGTATCCTGAAGTTATTGATTTATTTAGAGGAGTTAATGATTCAATTTCAAAACATTCTATAACCCTCGATGAAGAGAATAAATTAACAGATTATATATTCGTCATTATTGCAGAACTAATGAAGAGAATAAATGAAAAAGGAATGGTGATATCATTAATGTCAGCGATGTAATGATGAAAAGAAATTTTGACTCATTATTTACAAAACCGAAAACAGAATATAGTCTTTATGATGTAATTACGAATTAATGAAAAAGATTAATGATAATAAGAGTTCTGGCGGAAGAGTTGAATTAGAAGTGAATGATGTTAATGAGAAATTAGCCGAAAAAGCAGACAAAAATGAGCTTTTAGCTCTGAGTGATAAAGTCAAGAACCACGTTCATTATATAACTTCAGACGAACAGATTATAACGGACTACCATGGATATTTAACACGAAGTGATGAAGCGAAGACAAAAAATGTTAATGAAAGAAGATATAAATACATTCGTGCTAAAGGTTATGACATAAGCTGTACTGTACAGTATGATGTAGCTAAAGCACCAGAAGCATTTGGTTATACCGGTGAAATTTATGCCTCTACTTTCAATGTTAACGGTGTATTAGTTGAACCAAGATTTACATTGAGAGTTAAGCAAAAATAACCGTTGAAGATGCTATTAAAAGTAAAGCTGACAAAGATGAACTTAACGCAACGAACAAAGTTTTGAAATCTCATAAACACAACATCTCCGATATAAATGAACTTCAAGCTACATTAGACAGTAAAGCTGACAAGAACCATACACATAAATCCTTCACTACTGTTAGAGCAGACGACATAATATTGAACTTGACTTTGGTTCAAGTGCACCATTAGAAAATCCAAGTACAAGCGTAAAAGATACTCTAACAATTTAGATAAGAGTTGCAGGAATATGAAGATCATGCCAGAAACTTTGAAGCATATGAACTACCAGCAATGTTAGATAAGAAAGCTGACAAGAACCATACACATAAATCCTTCACTACTGTTAGAGCAGACGACATAATATTGAACTTTGACCTTGGTTCAAGTGCACCATTAGAAATCCAAGTACAAGCGTAAAAGATACTCTTAACAATTTAGATAAGAGTTGCAGGAATATTGAAGATCATGCCAGAAACTTTGAAGCATATGAACTACCAGCAATGTTAGATAAGAAAGCAGACAAAACAGAGCTTCAAACATTAAAGACAGAAATACTTCAAACATTATATCTATAGGTTCTATTTATACGTCAATGAACTCAACAAATCCAGCAACAGTTCTGGGTTTCGGTACGTGGGACAGATTGTAGATAAATTCTTATACTGTGCTAGATATTCAAAGCAAACAGGAGGTTCGAAGAAAATTACTGAAGCAAACCTTCCACCGCACACTCATACAGGAACGACAAACTTTTCTGGCGACCATAGCCACTCATTAAGAGACCACCCATTATACAACTCAGAGTATGAAGCTGGCTATGACGTTTTATCTCCAGATTATAACCATTCAGCAAAAAAGACTTTTCGACAAACTGAACCAGGAGGAAATCATTCACATACTTTCACAACAAATCCAACAGGCTCGGGTGCAGATTATATGCCACCATTTGTGACTGTATTCGCATGGTATAGAGTTCAATGAACGCGCTTGAGCCTAGAATAAAATCTTTAACTTTACATAAATGAGCTTGAAAGAAGTATTCGAACAACATCCATGGAGGTCATTTAAGAAGTTCAATGAAGCTGCAAAGAGTTGGGGATTTACTAACAGAGCTGAAGTGAAAAGGTTCTTTGACAAAAATGTTGTACATCAAACAAAAATAAACCCCTTACGACTACTTTTTACCAATTTACTCCAACACTCCTGACGCATACCAATTTGACACTCTCATTCAAAGCAGAAAAGGAGGACATAACCCATTCCTCATCTTCATTAATGTTAACACTCGCAAAGCATATGCATATCCAATGAGGAATAAAGGAACTCGTGAAGTGTTAAGAGTTTTACAAAAGTTGTAGCAGAACATAGCCCAAGTACTTTAACATCAGACCAAGACAGTGCATACCTCAGCAATGAAATCACAGATTTTCTCATTAAGCATAACATAACTCACTACACTACTGAAGACCATAACCATAACATACTCGGCATCATAAACCGCTTCATAAGAACGCTCAGAGATTTAAACCAAGAGCGAGACTTTACTGAAGAAACAATGAAACATTTTCTCGAAGTATATAATTCCTCAACACATTTTACAACAGGACATACACCAAATTCAATGACACAACAACAAGAAGAAAAGTATATACAAAAGAAACGAAGCCAAACACAAAATATCAGAAATTCAACACAATTTACCCTCATTCCTGGTACAAAAGTTCGTGTAGTTCTTGACGACAAACCGTTGACAAAGAAACGTTTAAGGTTAAGTAGAAACTATTATATCGTAGACTCTACGCAAGGTAATGGATATCTTATAAAAGCTGCTGACGACTCTATTGCGTTTTACCCTCGTCACAAATTAGTCGAAAGTAGTAATGGCAAACTTGCTGAAACCATTGACGAAGCAAAGCGAGGAGTGGTTATTGAAATACTTGGCTACAACATAAACGATGACACTTATAAAGTAAGATATGAAGGAGGCGTTGAAGATGTTATACCATCTAAGAACTTGAGAGAGTCAAAGCCAACACATCTGGGACCATTAGAGCGGGAGTACTGGAAAGACAAAAATAAGCCAGAAAGAATAAGAAAATTCTTCTAAACTTTTTCATTAGATGTAAATCAGACATGAATGAGAACAGTCATGTATTATTAATGGTACCATTTATTTTTGTCATAAATTTACACCAAAAATATATTTTAGGTGAAGAGGTGAGATCTCACCCGTTTTCTAACCACTTTTCTAACATGGTCTAAAACACACAAAACTCATGAATTTTGTGTGTTTTCAGCATTATTTTTTGCATTATGACACGAAGTGAACTTTTGCACTTCGTCAAAAACTCATGAATTTTGTGTGTTTTCAGCATTATTTTTTGCATTATGACACGAAGTGAACTTTTGCACTTCGTCAAAAACTCATGAATTCTCATGAATTTCCTTAAGATAGAAAAATAAAAAATAATTTTTAGGGTAGAATGTTAGATCTAACATGCTAACATAAACTTTATTTTTATTGAATTCAGCACAAAAATAATGAATTTCATTAGTTAGAAAAATAACGCTAATTTTATTTTTATTTATTTTTTTATTTTGTATGTAAAGACAGTAATGACAAACATTGAGTTTGAAACAGTTAGAAAGATAGACAATGACACCAAAGTGGTTAGAATAGGTGATTTAAACGTAAGAGACTCAAAGAAATACAACAATATTCTTTGTCAGACATTATATCTCCATCTGGAAAGAAAACAAACGACTGGGTTAGAAATGCTTCAACTCAGAAAATTTTGACAAGAAATCCTGAGCTTATGATATCAGTAGCATTTCATGGAACAAGAGCATATCTTATAGACAAAAGTCTTATACCAATAGTTTTGTTATGGTTAGACCCAGTTGTTGGATATAACTTCATAACATATGGTTCATTCGATACGGAACGTTGCAGTGAAGGCTTACTTTACATCGTTCAGAAACCGAAGGACTTCAACACAAAAAGATATAAGATAGGAAGGACATATAATATAACTCAAAGATATGACAGTACAGTCAATAGAGTCAAGGTTGTGTTGTGTTAATGATATGAGAGCTGCTGAAACAGAACTGCTTGAAGTTTTTGAGAAAATGTATGGTGCTCCCACGAAAGGTAAAGAAACGTTTGAAGTAGATGAGATAGATAAAGCTATAAAATTATTTGACGAAGTTGCTGAAAAATACATGTAAAGCGTTTATTTTGGTCTTTTGTGAAAGTCAGAAAATAAAGTTAGTTTTATTTTTATTTATTTTTTTATTTTGTATGTAAAGACAGTAATGTCAACATTAGAGAACACAACAACAGTTATAGTCCATGAAGCTATAAATGAAGAATACGAGTACATACAGTATAACAAACAGTTACGTCTCATTCGTTCAGTCAAAGATGACATGTACCAAATGCAAAGTATAATGAATGCTCTTCGTTCTACAAAGCAATCATATCATTGGTTTGAAAACCAACAGACAAAAGAACTTTTAGAAGAATTTCCTCATATGATTGCTTCCCTCGGAAACCGAGAGAAGAGATTCCGTATGAAAATCGCAAGAATTTGGCTCCTGGTTTGAAAGGTTATTATGTTCATAGACTTTTAGTAAACGCTGTAGCAATATGGGCTTCACCTCGTTATGCTTGTTATATTTTCATGATGTTAGATGAACTATATAAAGCAGAACGTGGAGAGATGGAAAAGAAACTTCATGCAAAAGATGAAGTCATTGAATCCAAAGACAAAAGCATACAGAAAAGAATACCACGTTCAGTACCAAAAGGAAAGGAAAAGAGTTATAGGTATATGATATATACTGAAGAATTGGAGAAAGAAGAAGATAAAGATATGGTTATGTTGCATTTAGTCAGAAGAAACAACAAGAGCTTTTATGACTTAGCTAAAATATATAAATCTGACAGAAACTGGTTCTATCGTGAAAACTTACCGATTTCAATGACACCGAATGAGCAAATAAAGGAAATTGTCAAAAATACTCTTCCTCAAACACACTATGACATCAAAGGTTGCACAATACTTACATTCAAAGAAGACTTAACATTACTGAAGGAAAAAATAACAGAATATTTCGATAACTTCAAAGAGGAAGAATGAAGTCACGACAACATTAACGAAAAGAGAATGAGGTGAAAAAAGAGGTGAAAAAACGGGTGAGATCTCACCTCTTCACCTAAAATATATTTTTGTGCTATATTTACACTCATTTACGAAGAAGTCATGAATCCTACGTCAATTATGTTCGACACTGATAACATAAACGATAACATTAACGATAACATAAACGATAACATTAACGATAACATTAACGATAACATTCATTTTTGCATTAATCCTGGACTGTTGTCATAATGTCATGTTGTCATCATTTTTAAAAGAAGTTAATTAACCTGGTAGCACATGGTGACGTGGTGACACTTTCGGTTATTCAAAAATATATTTTTGCTTAAATAACTTCAGGGTCTATTTCTTCAACCATTTCACTTCCTTCGTCAATGTCAATAGAAGCTTCTTCAACCTTTGGTAAGAATTTCTGTATAACATCTTTGTTCGTTATTGTCTTCAGAGATGAAGGATAATATTTCACATTTGTTTCACCCTTCTTATATTCTTTCTGTTCGGAAAGATTTAAAGCAATACTGAAGAAGTCAATATTAGAGTTCTTTATAACAGTATAATGAGTATCTTTGACATTCACGAAGAAACTCTTTTGTTTCAAAACTACTGCTAACTCTTGTGAAGTATAACGTTTGCGGTCAATGACGATAGCTAATGGTCTGACATACTGACCAAACTTAGATTCTTTCACAAACTTCTTGTTAAAGATAACATTAACATTTGAAGCATTATTGAACTCATTCTTGATGGCAGTAGCGAGAGCATTGTATGAAAAGAACTTGCAATCTTGCATGTGTTTCATTAAAATAAAAATATTAAATTATTTTGAAAAATAACTTTAAAAAATCTAATCTAATTTTTTCAAAAATATTTTTTTATTTCCTACTAAAGATGTATCGGAAATTGTCTAAGTTAGAACACTCGGAAATAAAACAACTTCTTACAGAAGCTAACATAGAAGTAGCAAAGCATTACGCAACAAACAAAAAAGCACTCGCTGACATCCTCAATGACTATAATGGTGCAATAAGTTATGATAGAATTCATGAGTTCATAAAGCCGCAACGCGGCGAGGACGAAGTCCATGCAAGAGCATTTCCTTTAAATGACGTTGCTATTGACTTATATCATAGACGTTCAGTACCTCATGAAGTAAGAAGAGAAATGTTTGACATAACAAATGCGAACGTTGGTCATACTCGTAAAGCTCTTTCGCATGATGTTCGTCAAGAGATGTTTGACATAACAAATGCAAACGTTGGTGAAACACGAAAGAGAGACGACACACTGAAACAACAGAGAAGAGAGATGTTTAAGAGCGCTATAGAACAAGTTCGCAAAGCTAACGATGTCATTCGTTCCATTGACGACAAACCAAAAGAAGGTGAGAGATGGTTAAAGAAAGATGAAGAGAATAGGAAGAGAAATGTGAAGTCAGGCAATAGACTCATTGACTTTAACATCGAAGCTTTAGATGAACCAAACAGAGACTACTTACACAAACATTTCGGTAAGGTTTTCATGAGACTCTTAGAGAAAATTAAAATAAACTCACAACAGAGATGGATGGTATGTTATAAACTTGGTGGAAAGTATGAATGTTCTACGTTAAACCTCAATAATATTGGAACATTACTACATCAGCTCTTGAAGGAGAACTTTATATCAGAGATAGAAGCAAATGCTGCAGGTATTGTTGAAATGCACTATGACTTCTTCTTGACAAACATAAAGAATCTTACTGAAATAAAGATGTATGATTTAACAGAATATGAAGGCTTAACGATGTCAGATGTAAAGAAAGGCAAACCAAAAAAGAGACCATATAGAGATGAAAGCACACTGACAGAAAGACAGAAAAGATTATTGAACAGACTTAAACAAACAGGAGATAAACAAGATATAGATGACTTCTGGAATGAAATCCTTGGTGAAAAGAAGTTTTATAAGAAGAGAAGCGGTCAGTTCTGGAAGTATCTTTGCACATTACCTATAAATCTTGAGCGCTACCAAATCTTCAATGAATTGAACAAAAGAACTGCAGCACTTATGACAGAAGACAATTGTTTCGTTTATGCTTGCATTCAGGCTGAAGTAGATGAAGAAACTATTGACCACATGAGAGAAGTCATTCGTGTTAGAGACTTTCCTCAAAGTAAAGTACAAGAAATTTCTGACGCAACAGGTATAGCATTTAATGTTACCATTGGTTACTTCAATGACTCAAGACATAATGAAATAAAGAGATACATACCAAAAGAATGTGAAACTGCTCGAACTATTGACTTACTTCTTGTTGAAGACCACTACATGCTAAATGAAAGATTACCAATGACAACATATTTCATTCGCAACTATATAGAAATCTTGAAGGAGTGTGGTGGAATGAACATTGAGAAACAGATGAAGATTTATACAAAGAGAGATGGTAAATACATTGTTCGCATGGATAGAACTACACCGCTATGGGATGTTATGAAAACATTGTGGGAGTGCAAATATTTCGAACCTATTTCTTATGGAGAACTTTTCACATATACGACTGACTTATATAAACAGAACTTTGCACCATTTAAAGATTTGACATATGCTCCAAAGTATTGTGTACAACTGAAGAAGAAAGCAGAGTCAAAAGAAGTAAATAAAAATAAGTGCAAGTTCATTCCTGAGCACGTTTTCTTTGCTGACTTTGAGTGCAGTACCGATGGCTTTCATAAAGCTTTTAACATCTGTTATGACAGTGAAGATGGTTCAGTGAGTGAAAGCATTTGGGGTCAGAACTGTGCAACAGAATTTTTGGAGCGACTTCCTGACAAGAGTTTAATATATTTCCATAACCTCAGTTATGACATAAACTTCATCTTAAGACACATGACAGAAGTGAAAGGAACTCCCATCATTAAAGGTTCACGAACAATGCAAATAACTGGCTTATATAAAGGAAGGGCAATTATTATAAAAGACTCTTACAGTGTTATAAATAAGAAACTTAAACTATTTCCTGCTATGTTTAACTTACAAACAGGACCGAAAGAAGTATTTCCATACAACTACTACAGCAGTGTTTTGTTAGCAAATGACAACAGAACTGGTGTCATTTCTGAAGCATGTAAGTTTGTAAAAGATATTGAAACGTTCATGAAGAACATAGATTCCATCAAAGGTTGCAGAATAGATGAGAACCACTTCGACTTAGAAAAATATAGCACGTTTTATTGCAAACAAGATGTAAGAATTTTAAGAGAAGGTTTTGTTAAGTTCCGCAATGACATATTGAAAGAATTTGATTTAAACGTTTATGACTACGTTAGTATTTGTTCAATTGCTAACAAATTATTTGAGAACAGAGTGTACTTCCCGAATGGAAATCTTTATGACCTCTCAAATAAACCAAGAGAATTTATTTCGAGATGCATTCAAGGTGGAAGATGTATGTTGTCAGATAACATGAAACAAAAGAGCAAAAAGAAACTCATTGCTGACTTCGACGCTGTTTCATTATATCCATCCTATAGCAAGATTGTATACTTTAGAAGGAATTCCAAAAGTATTGAAGGATGAGATGTTAAGCACAGAGTATCTCATGAGACATTTATTCGATGACGACCAAAAGGAACCCATTGGTGAAAAGTTTATGTCCGGCTTCTTTGTTCTCATTAAGATAACAGAGATTGGAATACATAGACACTTTCCTTTAATAGTTTGTGACCCTGAACTAAATCCAGAACTTAACGTTCCCAGAAGTTCAAACACTTGCTGTTCAATGTATGTTGACCATATAACATTACAAGACCTCATAAAATATCAAGGTGTCAAATGTGAAGTGTTGCAAGGATACTATTACGATGGAAACAGAGATATTAGAATAAGAGATGAAGTAAAGAAGTTGTTTGAGTTAAGGTTAAAGTATAAGAAAGAAGGAAATCCTTTGCAAGAAAATATAAAGCTCATTCTGAACAGTATTTATGGCAAAACTATTCTATCTCCTATTGAGTCAAAAATAACCATAGTAAATGACAAAGATGCTATAAGATATGCCATCAGAAACTACAACCATATAGTGAAGTTCGAAGGTTTGGATGGTTCAGATAAAACTATTTTCAAGCTAACGAAAAGCATTTGCAGACACTTTAACTTCTGTCCACTTGGTGTTAACATTCTATCTATGTCGAAGAGAATAATGTGTGAAGTATTCTGTACTGCTGAAGACTTAGGAATGGACATCTTTTATAGCGACGACAGTATGCATCTCTACAATGAAGATATCCCTCGTTTAGCTGAAGAGTTTGAGAAACGTTATGGAAGAGTTCTCATTGGTAAAAACCTTGGTCAGTTTCATAGTGACTTCGCAGAAATAACACCTGGAAAACAAAGTTTAGCATACAAGTCAATATTTTGTGGAAAGAAGACTTACATAGACTTACTCACGAATGATTTAAATGAAGTTGCATTTCACTGCAGAATGAAAGGCGTGAAGCAAGATGTTATTGCTTTAACCGCTAATGAAATGTTTCCTGAATCTGTTCAGTGTTTCTATGATGAAGATAAAGGTTTAATGGTTCCGCAAGGAAAATTTGACAAAGACTCTGAGTTCAGTGTTATGAAGTTATATAAAGCACTTTATGACGGTCAAGAGATTGGATTTGACTTATGTAAGTCATGTCAACCTTGCTTTGAAGAGAAGTTTAACTTCTCAATAACGACTAAAACAAGCTTTATTCGTAAGTTGAAGTTCTGAGGTCATTTATTTTTGTCAGCAGTGAGGTCATGAATGAGGTCATGAATGAGGTCATGAATGAGGTCAGCAATGAGATCATGAATGAGGTCATTTATTTTTGTCAGCAATGAGGTCATTCGTGATAAAAATAAAGCTAGCGTAGATTTTACAATACAGCTATTGTAGAATTTAAGAGTTGTGCTTCAATGTAGAGACAGTCCTTATGGTCTGGAGGTAAGAACACTGGGCAGTTATGGTCATGAGTGGAGAACATGTCTATCCAAAACTCACGATTGAAGCCAGTTAATTTATAGTATTTAGGATTTGGCAGTGGTGTAGTTCTTGTATGACCAATGAACTCATTTTCAACTCCCTTACTTAAGTTTGAATATAATATAGCTTGCTTTCTATCCCAAATGCCAGGTGTTACAATCTTTGAAAATTCATTTTTCCTCGGAAGCATTGCATCATAATTGAAAACATTCTTGAAATCATCACTTGGTTCAGAGATTTGAAATCTTATACGTAATGGATTTTCTTTTCTTTGCGACTTCATTGAATGGTGAGAATACAACAAACTGACAGTCATGTGTTCCATCTTCATTTTCATTAAATTCATAATGAAAGTCTATAAGTTGTGGCTGACTACCTTCTTCTTTCAGTTGTGCAAAAACTCACGTAAAGGCTGTAAAGTTTGTACTTCAATGTTGAACTTTTTCTCGAACATCTCATTAAATGAAATCATACATTGTTGCAATGTTGTATCGTCTTTAAAGTATTTGTATATGTGAATGTTTTGGGCGCTTAAAGACTGTTCGTCATTTTCTATCTCGACTTGAAGTATAAAGTCAACCTTTCTGAAAGCACGTGTTATATACATAGATGTTATGCCAATGTACTTCTCTTCATTTATGTTCACAATCCAGTCTGTTGGAAACTTAAACGTTACTCTGTTCCCCTTTATTTTGACGTCAGGGTTTTCACTACTGAACGCAACAGATAAAGGTATTTGTCTATACATTTAATTCTGATAAAAATAAACCATTTACTCTTTCTTTGCTTCAGCTTTTTTAGCTTTTGCTTCAGCTTCTTCTCTAGCTTTCTTCGCCAGCAAACGTGGGTTCTTCTGTCTTCCAGCAGCTAATGCAGCAAGTTGTTTTTCACTAAGTTTTCTCTTTGGTCTCTCTGGATTTTGTTCTTGTTTTTGTTCCTTCAGTTCGGATAAAATTTGCTCACGAATTTCTTTCTTCAATGCTTCAACATCTATGACCCCTTGGGTCTTGTCCGTAGGGCTTGTCTGAGTCATTTGACTGCAGATAAAAAACAAAATTAAAACTTTAACCGATGTAAAATGAGCTTGTCAAAATCAGAGCGAGAGTCTATTATATTAAATGACGCAAGAGGAATACAACATCCTTTCTATTACGTAAGTCAGAGTAAAGATGGTAAAATATACGTAAGAAAAAGAAAGGTTCCATTAGCGAATGCAGAGAGCGACAACATTAAGGTGTATGGCAAGGGTGAAGTCCACGAAGCCCATGTAAGCCTTCTATTCAAACTGAAAAGTCAATAGAACAAGAAGAAAAGAAGCCAGATGTACTTTCAATAACGAACCAAGAGCTTATTGCAAAGTTCGTGAATTTCATTGAAAAACAAACCGAGTCAAAGAATCCTGACCCGCCAGTGAAAGAAGTTGAGACAAAAGAGAATGTACAGTTCATTGAAAATGTCAAGAAACAACTTCCACCACGAATGCCAAGAAGAAGAGTGAGAATAATGAAGTAAATAGATATTTTTATCCGAAGTAAATACATGCAGAACGAACAGCTAAACGAATTTACTCCAGCAGAGCATATTCATCAGATTCGCTCATATTTCGATATCATAGACAATGCAGTTCAAATTGGTGACACTAATAGAAAATTTTGATAGCAGCAAAGATTCCATCACAACCTGGAACTGCTAAAGATAACACATGGGTAACATTCAATCTCTCACCTCCTGGTGAAAATATGTTGGACCTTTACAATACATTCATTACGTATAAAATGGAAGGTCAATTTATTGTAGATAAAGAAATTGGTTCAGGTTCCAATAAAACAAACCCACCAGGATTTTGGATTGGTTTCGATGACGCTTTCTATGCAGTTGCTGGATATCAAATCCTTGCAAATGGTCGTATCGTATATTCTCAAGACAACGCAAGAGAAGAAGCATATATAACTTCAAACTCACAAACTACCGAACAAATAAAGAAAGTAGATGTTTTCTCAAAGACTCGACATGAAGATGTATGGAGTCATTCGGGAACATGCAGAACAGGACAAATTGTTAGTGGTCCAATTACAGCAGGAAAATCATTTGATTTTAAGCTTCGTTTAAGAATTCCTGTTAGAAGATTCCTTCCATTAGAAGCTATTCGATTTATTCCAGCTTTGCAGGAAACATTCAGCTTAAAGTAAAGTTCAGTAGCGACGCCTTACAATGCACATCTATATCTGTAAATGATATCATTGCTTTCAATCCAACTCTTAAAGTTGCATTTGCTTCAGATTCAAATCCACCGACAAATAAATTTGTTCCATGGAATGAACCATTCACTATGATAACGAAGGCAGTAAAGCTAGTGGAACAGTTACTATTACAACTGTAACCCAGCAACTATTTCGAACAAAGATGGATTTTAATGAATGTTTCATTCATCCAAAGTCATTCTCTTTAGACCCTAACATTTTATACAGAACTTGTAGAACATTATACAAACGAGGCTTTATGTTTTCCTGTTAAAGTTATGGATTGGATTCCTATGGACGGTTCATTCTCAAAGAATACAGATAGTTCAAGTGCAACATTTACAGCAGCTTATACGCCTATTAATGTTAAAAGTATTTGGGCACTATTTAGAAAGAAAGACAACTATTATGTTAATTTTGAGAACCCTAAGTTTAAATATCTTCAGCTTTCCATGGGAGCTTATGGAAATATGCCTGCAGAACCTGAAAAATCATATGGACCTGTATTTTATGAAATGGTTGCGAACGCCCAATACAACAATGATATGATAGGATTTAATGAAGATGTTATGAGGTCATTGGTGGATGATGGTAGTGTGGAACATAAATGGGATAGCTATGACAACACACATTTCTTATGTGGTTTTCCAACAGAAGTGGACTTTTGCTTCCAGCAAGGTCAAACATCTACTGCTCCAATAACATACAAATTGTCTGTTAAAGGACCTATTGAACTAGCAACTGAAAACGTACCAAAGCCACTTATTGGATTTATGAGGGATTGTTGCTTTGCCATTCAGGTGCGTACTAATGGCATCCCCATAATAAGATTAGATGACTATAACTTAGCTACGGGACGACAGTGAGGAATAAAGGATGAACGTTTATTTTTTAAAGCTTATAAATGAGTTCTTCATCAAGCTCTCGTGAACTTCACCATCTATGAAACAAACTTTACCAAACGATTATGGAGCACCTATTGAATATTTCTTACGAGCTGCACAATGGCAAAGAGCAGTCCTCACCAAGGTTAGGTGTTCCACCAGCTCCTGTCAAAAATAGCATTTGGTCAAGTCCTTATATAAATATGGTCTCCCACTAGGTTTGCTAGCTACAGCAGGAGCAGTTATGATGTTGAAAAGAAATAAAGCAAATGTTGTAAATAATACTGAAGTAGCTGAAGTTAAACAAACTCCACACCTTCACAAGCAAAACCTTCAATGACTCCTGAACCTATGGAAGTACAAACTCCTGTTCAAAAGTCAACTCCTAAACCGACTCCAACATTTAAACCAGAACCTACTCCTCAAATAAATCGTAAAACTCCTGCGTTTTCCTTACTGAAAAAATAACGTTATTTTTATTTAATATTAAAATTTTTATTTGATTGAAATGACGACTAAAGTCACTGAAGCAATGAAACAAAAGTTTTTGGTAGAATACATTAAATCAGGAACTATTCCAGAAGGTTTTACATTCATACTATGAAGGATGGTAGAGTTCAGTTTAGAAAGATAAAGCAACCATTAGAATCGAGAAGGAATTTTGAGAAAGATTAAACTTCATGAGGACAACATTGCTGAACTTAAGAAGAAGTTAGAAGAGTTGGAGAAAGGAAGAGAGTTATAAAGCAATGAATTCAACAGGGTGAAAAAACAGGTGAAAAAAGAGGTGAGATCTCACCACTTCACCTAAATTTATTTTTGTGCTATGTTTTCATACGTGTGAGGGTGGTGATATCATTAATTTTTATTTTATTTTTTATTTTATTTTTTATATAAATGACGAAAACTATTGAGATAACAAACTACAACGGTCATGAGTTCAAGAATTTGTTCTTCGTTCCTCGTGAAAATACATTCTATCAGATACGAGGGAGAAAGGGTAAAGTTAGTTTGAGCGTTTATGAACAAGATAATGGAAAGTTTATACAAGCATACGATACAAACGGTAAGCGTGTTTCATTAGCTTTGTCAAAACTTACTAACATTCATTTTGACAGTGATTTTGACCTATATGAAGAAGAAAGTGAGTCAGAAGATTATGAGCTGTTATGTGAAGCACAGCAATGGGAGGAGTTGCAATACTTTTGTAAGTGAGAACGTTTATTTTTTACATTAGTGAGGTGAAGTGGTTGGCGGCTTTGTAAAGTGTCAAATTCACAAGTATTGGGTAAGGTGGAACGCAGTGCCGCCGTACCCATGACTTGTATACTAACTATTGAAGGTTTTGCTTGTGAAGGTGTTGGAGTTTGTTTAACTTCAGCTACTTCAGTATTATTTACAACATTTGCTTTATTTCTTTTCAACATCATAACTGCTCCTGCTGTAGCTAGCAAACCTAGTGGGAGACCATATCTTATATAAGGACTTGACCAAATGCTATTTTTGACAGGAGCTGGTGGAACACCTAACCTTGGTGAGACTGCTCTTTGCCATTGTGCAGCTCGTAAGAAATATTCAATAGGTGCTCCATAATCGTTTGGTAAAGTTTGTTTCATAGATGGTGAAGATTCACGAGAGCTTGATGAAGAACTCATTTATAAGCTTTAAAAATAAACGTTCATCCTTTATTCCTCACTGTCGTCCGTAGCTAAGTTATAGTCATCTAATCTTATTATGGGGATGCCATTAGTACGCACCTGAATGGCAAAGCAACAATCCCTCATAAATCCAATAAGTGGCTTTGGTACGTTTTCAGTTGCTAGTTCAATAGGTCCTTTAACAGACAATTTGTATGTGCGGTTTTGCCAGATGTTTATATGCCACTTTTTGTTCAGGTGGGCACAAAAAAGCTACTCGGTCAAAGTGTTGTCACACCGTTTTCGTAAAATAGGTCCTATCTCATTCTATAAGGGGAAAGGCTTCTCAAAGTATAACTTCCTTGGAACGCCTAGTAAACTTTTCCTGTAGCGACGATAGACCCTTACTTGTCCGGACAAAGTTATACTATTTTGAGTGTTCTACAAAAAAGTCACAGCGACGACTCTCAAAACCGTTGTGTAAAAAGTTTTAACCTGTTGGACA
>NC_067207.1:28410442-28469301 GCF_026262505.1 Trichomonas vaginalis G3
TGTTTCCAACAGAAGTGACTTTGCTCCAGCAAAGGTCAAACATCTTAAACGCCTCCAATAACATACACCGCTTTTTAACTTCACTTAAAATGCCACGTAAGCTACGTAAGAATATACGTAAGAGGAAGAGAGCATTGAAACATCCAATAGTAAAACTGACACCACAACAACAGTTGCAACAACAAATGCTGAATGACCCCCACTATGTTGCAACAAATGTCAAGCAATCCTATGCTTTTAAACCGAGTTCTTGGTGCACAGAGTGGAGGTTTAAGAGCGGCACTTTTAGCGAAAATGGCAGGCTATGGTGGAGCTGCAGACGGAACAGCCTATAACCCTCAAAGTCAAATGAATTTGAGTTCACTCAAAAATCAAATAGCAGATGTCAAAAAGTCAAACATAGACATACAGAAGCAAATAGGTGAAAACGAAAAGAAACTAGAATATGACAGACACACAAAGAAACTCAATGAGTTAAACGTAGAGAAAAGAAGAAGAAGAACAACTGAAAGAACTAAGTACAGAGGAATATGCGAAAAAAGTGTCAGAAAAAGCAGCAGAAGTAGCAAAAATGGAACAAGATGTCATAAATTTGAAAAACCATACTACTCAATATAAAATACTGAAAGATGAAGAGATAAAACAAAAAGCCCTGAAGACATATATGGATAGCGATGAGTATAAAAAAGAAGTTGAAGCAAATGTAAAGGCAGAAAAACTTTTACAGTTGCAAAACCAAACCGTACAGTATGAAAACTTAGCACAAGAAAGTAAAAATAACGACGCGGCTATGCAAAAGGCAATGAAAAGCGCAGAATATATAAAAGCTAACAATGACTGGTTAGATGCCCAAGCCAACGCTAAAGCAGCCCAACTCATAGGGTCAATAAGGACAAAAATACAAGCGGATGAAGATAGTTCAAATGAAGCTTTAACAAATGCTGACTTTAAGAACGCTTTCGAAGCTCTTCATAGTAAGGTGAAACAAGTGAACGATTTCTCATCTGGAAAGAAACTGAAGTCTGAAGGTTTCGACAAAGAGTTAAAAGAAGTAGCACAAAATATGACGAAAATAACAGACGCAGCAACGAGACAGGCAGTTCAAAGTGCCTATGACGCCGTTAGAGCAACTGTTGTGAAAAGTCAAGAAAAAGAGTTACAACAGACCAAAACAGACCTAGTAAATGCTTTCTTAAGAACGAAAAGTCAGGTAGGACATTACGCTGCAGATGGAACATATGTGCCAGCTGGTGGAATTTATATACCACCAAACCCTCCAAGAGAAGCACCTGCACCAGGACTACCTAGAACATTTACATCGTCACATGGACACAGACACAGGCATGCACAACAACCAACACAACAACCACCTCCACAACCAGCACAGCAACCAACAGTTCAAAATCCAGCACAACAACCAACACAACAACCAACAGTTCAAAACCCTGCACAACAACAACCACAAACAGAACAAGGACATAAAAGAAGTAGAGAACAAGGAAACCAAGAATTCTTAAAAATGCTTAAAGAAGAGTGTGGTTTCCCAGATACTGTTGACTTTAGTGACAGATATAAAGAAGCTATTGGAAAGTTCAAGGATGGAAATACTGACCCGAACCTATTTAGCTTTATGGCTCAGCACCAAAGGGGATATAATTTCAAACCTGGAAAATACAAGCTCGCTAAGGGATATGATTTAATAGCATATCATCCAAATGACATGGATGAATTTACTCCGAGATATTTGATGTCAGAGCTAAATGACAATTCAACTTTCGTCATGAAACGCGTAAAAAATAGAGACGGAACGAAAGAACAAAAGCTTATGAATGCGGATGACGTAGATAGGGAAATTGTTAAAAACGGTCTCGGAATATATGAAATGCCAGCAGATGAGGTACAAGAAACTCCACAGGAAGAAATAGTTCAGATACAACCAGACATGGAAGAAATAGTTCAGCAACAACAGCTAGAAGAGCCTGAAGGAAACGAACAAGTCACTCCTTTGGAAACTAACCTCACAGAACTAGATGAAGATTTGGAACAGCCGAAAAATCTTGACCCTCAACAAGAGTATGCGGAGAATATGGAATATTTCCAAGAGTCTAAAAAAAATTCGGCTGACATAGTAGAAGAATATCGAAAAATGTTTGCCGACATACAAAAGACTCCAACACCAGATGAAAATATCCAGCATAGAATGGAAGAACTGAAAAAAAATGTACACAAATACAACAACCCTTTTTACTTACGAGCATTTAACGTTCAATCTTCGGATGAACTCGGTGAAGATAAAAGGTTAAATTTCAAGAAAACATATAGAAATGAAACATTGTTTAAAGTTCATTCAGAACCTAACCAAGATGGAAACAAACCTACTTTTGTTTCTGCAGACGATGGAACGACAATGAGATGGGGTCAAAAGCTAACCCGGATAGGTGTTCATAAACTTACAACCTCAATTCCAAGAAGTTGTAGACGCAATGGAAGTCAATGGTGAACCAGATATAGCTGGTATTTTAAGCGCGGCTTTAATGCCATTGAAAGATATGAAAGATGCAGATATTTTGGACCAGTATGAAATGAACATGGCTGATGGAAATATAAACCTGACGTTCTAGAACATTTATCTCAAAGAACTACACAAACCATAGAGATGGTATATTTGGTGAAGAGTTTAGAAAGAAAGTTAGGGAGAGAGAAGGAAGAGAACCTATTGTACATGACCTTGCAAACGAAAGTTTACAAATGTCATAAAAACTTACTTTGCAGACAATGAACTGAGAAGGGATGAATATTTAAGAAAACTCAAATGGACAGTACCAAATGAAATGTTAGTATTGAAAAACATGTTCCTTGACAAAATAAAACCAACTACAGAAATAAATGACGCAAGACTGAAACATTGGGTAGAAGCTTTCCCATTCACAAAAGATATAGTTGGTAACATGGAAAGAAAACCAGAATGGCTACAAAAACATATATTTGGAAACGAGCATATTCCATATGGACAGGCACTGTTTGAAGAGCTTGAACCGGAAACTCAGGACAGAGTCATGCAAACAATACGCGAAGACTCAAATACAGACTATGACAAACTCTTTCTAGGATATAGGTTACCTGAGATGGGCGACCAGAGCCAAAAGGCAAAAAGGACATGGGAAATTTGCAACATACTAGATGAACATAATGCAAAGATGCAACAACTTCAAGCAGAGGGCAATGAAGGAAAAAGAAGAGTTAAAAACTCAGTCAGGAAGAAAGTAAAGCTTGGTCCACGTGGGTTCTATTATGACATATAAATCCAACTATTCTATATTTTTACTCATATGAAATGTACGCCGCTCAGAATATAACGCCAACAGTTTTGGATGCTATGAATGGAAATGTTTCCGAATGGTATAACGAATGCGACAATGCCATTAGAAGGTCAGAAATAGTTCCTGGAACTTACGAATATACAACTGCTGTTTCTTATGGAAACGTAGGTGAGTTTGGAGAAGGTTCTTCAACAACAGTAGATATTGCTTGCGACAGGTTTCATATTATTTCTATTGACAACTCTTTCTTATACGTGGAACAAGACATTGAAATAAAACCTTCTGCCAAGTTGTCTGACAAGAAAGGTTGCAATGGAATTTTCTATGTCGGATACCAATATGCTCCAGAAGTTTTCATGGGATATAAGATATATTCTAACTCTGACTTAGTTCAAACAGTAACATGGGCAAACTATGAATGGTTCGCTTTGAGAAACTCAGTACAACCACAAGCTAGAGAACAAACAGACCAGTATGCAACTATTGAGAAAATAAGAAGACTTGACCCTAACGTTCCAGGAGTTTATGTTGACCTTTCTGGACAAAATGCAGCAGCAGTAACCAAAGTAAAACTGAAACTTAGAGTTCCTTTGTCATCTTTCCTCATCTTCAGGTTTTTAAGATACTTGCCAAACTGGGCAGGAAAAATTTCTATCGAACTTACTCCAAGCAAAAATAACTTAGTCATTGCACCAACACAAGACCCATTCACTCTTACAGACGTAAAGGGAGCAAATCAAACGTCATTCGCCGACTTTTGCAAAGACAAAGTTGACTTAGACTTTGGTTTCTCAAACTTCAACACTGAAGTAAACTATTATTTCAATGCTGCTGGAACTGCTTGGGACCCAGTTAAGTTCACATGCGAACAGTTTGAATGCAAGAGAATAGAAAGCAGACTTGCCGTTTATATGTTGGACCCAGATATTTCAAATGCTTTAGCTGCCAAATATATTGCAGTTCCACTTATGTTCCCTATACACCAAATATCTGTCAAAGACTTTGCAGGTGAAGTTGGAAACCAAAGTGCTGACCCAGGTGCAAGAACAGATATTGCTTTAACAACTGCAATGAAACATGCAGATACTATGTTTGTACTGTTCAGACGAACTATAAATGACTATTCTTGCTTCTACAACCCTGGTATTAAATACCATATAAACATAGATGGCAAATATTATCCAAGAGAAGAATATTCTACAGTTGAAGATATGAGGTCATACAACTTGACATTAGATGCTATGAACTTTAACAACAACTTCACAACAACCATTAACCCTGAAATGCAAAGTTCTATTATGCCATATGTGAAAGTATGGACTCATACAGGAGGTCAAAAAACTCAATATACAAATGGAGACCGTTCAAACTTTTGGCTTGGCATTCCATTTGCTGACTCAGAAGACTTTATGGGTGGTATTTCAACTGTTGGTACAGTTCAAATACAATATACTGGTGACAGAGACGGTCCAAATGAATTGAAAGCAAAGAAGTTTTACAAAACCAATAGCACTTTTCACGGAAGATGCTCTTTTGAAAATTCGTTCGATGAAACCTGCTGGGGCTCCTCAGATTGGCATAACGACAGCTTCCATCGAGCAGATTTTGGCAGCAGGTCAGTAAGTTGTTCTTGAACTGACTTCTCTCCGTCAAATATTGACAGTACGCCAGTTTTGACATAAAATTGTAAGATAAACTTACCTTTAGAAATATCTGTAAGTTTTGTTGTTATATTTTTGTCAACGTCAAGAACTTTCACCATTTCAGTTATACCAACTTTCTTTGCTTTATGGAAATATTTTGGTTCAGCAAATATTGCTATTCTATAACATTTACCATTGTTTGTATAAAGAACTATTCTATCAATGAACTTGTATTGTTTGTGTGTGTAAACTTTGTTCTGCTTCAATTCGAAGAGATACTCGAATACGTCCATCTTTTTATTCTAAGTAAAATGTCATTTCCGAAAAATAGAAGCGTAAGTGTTTCAAAAGGTTTAATGGCGGTGGCAGATGTGAAGTTAAATTCACCAACTCAAACAAACAGTCAAAGTGTTGTTGTCAATGTCAAAGAAAGAGATGTTGAAGTGGGGAAACCATACGAAGACCAAGATGGTATAACAATAGTTCCTGTAAAAGAACAACCAACATACCCTGAAGTTAGCAGAGACTTAAGTTCTGTTGCAGATATTCGAAACGACTACCAACAACTTAAAGACAAACTTAAAACTCAGGAGAAGATTTGTCAGGCTTTGGGTATAATGTTAAACTTGGTCGAACACAACCCTGTAAAAGTGAACTCATATGTCATTGCACCTCATGAAGTCTTGAAAGAACTATTGAAACTTTTGACAGAGGCAGACGATATAAACATCAAAGAAATAGAACCCGACATTAGTTGCTGTGGTGTTTCATATAATGTCATTGACAAGATATACGTTATGAAAGGAGGTGAAACGTTGAACTTAAAATATAGTTTCCCAGACGTCATAAAAATATTTGACGACCACAACATTTCATTAAAATTTACTTGCTAAGTAAATGGCAGAAGACATAGTGGTTTATACTATTACGACTAAAAACCCTGAGTCATATAATTCTATAACAACAAACTTACAAAGTCCTCAAGGACGATATTGTAAACTGACCTTAAACACGATGACGACTAAAGCCTGTTTTGCTTTTTGACACCAGAAGACTTTTTGTTGTGAATGGTAAAAAATACTTCTTTGAAGATACTTACTCAGATATACCACCAACAGGTTTTGTTGACTTATTTAATACTTTAAGGACGGATGTAACATGTGCTGCAACTAGAGCAGGTTTCATTATGTTTGGATGTCCGACTGAGTTTAGTATAAACGATATGAGCTATAATACAAAACTTATATCTGGTTTTTACTACCAACAGTTTCCTATAACAGGAAAAGGTGTCATACAAGGAATGTCTGTTCCATTGACTTTAAGTACACCTATTTTATATATTGTTTCAAACTTAGGTTCAAAGTGCTATTCGAATGTCGACAGAAACTACTATGACCAAAAGATACTCATGCGTATAAACAACACTTTCTCTGCTGGTTTGCCTATTGTTCATTCGAATGCAGAGTTTTCAGCTTTAGTAAACTCAAACACTTTAGCAAACATAAACTTAACCTTAGTCGACGCAAACTTTGTTCCTGTAAAACTTTTATGTCCTATGTATTTGTCAATGACGGCAGAAAGTTTCGAATTGGAAGATGCAACTGGTGAAAGTATTGTACTACAAGAACAACTTCAACAACAAATAGCTCAAGAACAACAAATGCAACAAATGGAACAAATGGAACAAATGCAACAACAAAGTCAAGAATAAAAAAAATATTTTTTTTATTTTTATAAAAATGTACAGAATAGACGTTTCAGATTTTTATGACTTCCAAGCGTTCAGAAATATGTGTCCATTTCGAGACTATAACAAAGCAGTCGAGAATTTGAAACGTTTAGTCATTTATGTTGACTCTGCCCCAGAATGTTATGTCATGAAAGAATGGGATGTTGTCTTTAACAAACCAAGAGCAACAATAGTTTCAGAACAAGAATGTAGACAGAAACTTAAGAAAATAAAAGTCGTACAAGTTGGAATGAAGATGTTAGATGCTTGGGATATCTTATTGTCAAAGTTAGAAGATTTTTCAGTTCGAGGTATAAAGTTCTATACACCTTCTCCAAACTTCTATTCTATCTTCACTGGATATAAATACGAACAAGTAGAATGGAAAGAAAATATTATAGAAGCTTGGTTAGACCATGTCAAAGAAATTATATGCAATGGAAACGAAGAGTCTATGAGTATATCTTATGTTGGTTTGCAAACATCTTACAACATCCAAGTGCTAAAAATGAAACTGCTCTCATTATAATTGGAAAACAAGGAACAGGTAAGAACACATTCTTTACAGATATCTTGTGCAAACTGTTAGAGGGCTATTCGAATCCGAATATGACAAACTTAGAAAACATCTGTGGCAAGTTTAACTCCTCAATAGAGAATATGAAACTTATAGTTTGCAATGAACTTCAAAGTATAGATACAACAAAAGTTTTGAACTCAGATGCTTTGAAGAGTCTTATAACAGACAAAGTTGGAGTTGTTGAAAGAAAGTATAAAGACCAAAGAGTTTGTGAAAATGTTGCAAACTTCATTATGGTTTCAAACAATTCTGTTCCGATGAAGTTAGAAAGTTCTGACAGAAGATATGTAGTTGTCAGAACGTCAGAAGCTCATATGCAAGATACAGAATATTTTGACGACTTAGCAGAAACTTTGACACCTAACTTTTACAACCACTTGTTCTCATATTTCATGACATTAGATATTTCTAAGTTCAATCCAAGACAAATTCCACATACCGAAGAAAGACAAACATTGTTAGAAGCAAACAAGAGTGTATATGAACTGTTTATAGATGAGACTAACTTTGAGTGTTTAGATGAAAGGTCATTGTACGATTCGTATAAACAATATTGTCAAGAGTATGGTTATATGGCAGCTTCTAAACGTACATTCTTGGCAAATGTCAAAAGTCTTTTAGATGTTCAGAACGGCGTATATACAAAGAAAAATTTTTCTGAGTAAATTTTATAAAAAATATATATTTTTATTTTATTTGAAATGTACGCTGAGTTTGTTGGAGAAGACCGTTGGGAAACTTGTTTGTTAGATGAGAAATATGAAATTCACTGTTGTGAGTCATTTGAAGTCAGAAAAAAAGAGACAAAAAGAGTTTTAAGCGAATGGGAGCAAAATAACGGATATGCTAGGATGAAGATGAGTGGAAAAAACTATTTAAACATATTGTCATTGCAACTCATTTTATACCGAATCCTAACAATTTACCTTTTGTAGACCATATAAACCATATAAGAAATGACAATAGACTTGAAAACTTGCGTTGGGTTACTCGTTCTAAAACAATAAGAACAAAGGCAAATTTGGAGATATAGTATTCGAATTTGTCGACGAACTAGAAGATGAAGCAATTGAAATTACAGACTATGGTAAGCATACGTTTGAGTTTTACTACTATAGCGAAGAACAAGACTCTTTCTACTTTTATACCGGCGTAAACTATAGAAAATTACAAGTATATTTTACTAAGGAAGGCTATGCTTATGTAAACGCTAGAGATACAGATGGAAAACGCGTTCAAATACGTCTTAACAAATTCAAGAAGCTATATGGCATACCATTTTAAAACGTTTTTTATAAAAAAATATTTTTTTTATCCGATAGAAAAGATGACGAAATATATTTCAGTCAACAAATATATGTCAGGACTTAAAGAAGAACTAGACCCATTCGCTTATTTGAATGTTTACTTCTACCATTTTGAAAAGTCTACATTTGACAAAGTTTGGAACATCGAACCCGTTAAGTTTGCTATTGTGACTAAAAATGGTGCGAAATTTGAAGACTTAGACATAGAAGGTTTGTTAGCAGTCAAAGAAAATTTTGACAGAAGGTTCTCAAACCTTAAAGAAGGCAAAGCATACAAACTTGTTATACCTTATGAACCAAAGAAAGCAGACGACTATGAATATTATGAGTCTAAGATAGTTGAAGTTCAAGGTAAATTGGGTAAAAAGATTTTAGAGTCTAAGCCAGTGTTTGCTCCTAAAGAGGAAGAGAACATTGACATTGACCCAGAAATGTTCTAAAAATAAAATTTTATTTTTACATGTCATATCTCACCTTCTCTGGAACTGGTTCAGGTTCTTTCTTCTCTTCTTCTACTTTCTTTTCTTTCTTTTCTCTCTTCTTCTTCTTCTCTGGTGGAGTTATGTCAAATTTGGCGCAACCATATTTATGTAAAAGGTCTTTGTCCTTTAATAGCTCTTCTATTCTGTTTTCTATTTCATCTTCAAGAACAGCGCATGTGTCTTCTTTGCATTCTAAGAACTTTTGTTGGACTTCATCTTTCCAATCGGCGTCATCTCTGTCAACAAGTCTGTCATTGACAAATTTTAAGACTGCTCTTTGTAATGTTTTATGGTTCTTGTCATATTCCCAGAAACAGAACTTTAGAACAAATTCACCTTTCTTGTTTACACTATGTAAGATTTTATGGTCGACAGAAGTTTTAGAGTCGAAAAGCTTGTCTCGAATATAGATAGCGAAATCGCTAGACATTTTCTAAAAGATAAAAATTTTAATTTTTCTAAAAATATGTTAGAAAAAAAGTTTGCTGACATTGACAAGAAATTTGAGAATGTTTTGAAGAAGAACAAGAGGAAGTTGGAAAATGCTCAGATAAAACCCATACATGACAAGTTCTTATTTGCTCAGAATGGTATAACAGGTCTAATTGCACCACCTGGGTCGGGTAAGACTTTCACTTATCTTAAAATGGCTGCACAACAACAAGAACTAGATGAGAAGAACCCATTCTATGAGTTAGTTGTCATTTGTAGTACTTCGGGTCAATTTGACCAAACCGTCAATTCGTTCAAAGATATTATAAAGAAGTCTAAGTTAGTATGTATAAAAGACTCTGAGTTGTTAGATTGGATAAAGAAGTACCAAAGAAGAGTTTTGAAGTACAATGCTATAAATGAGTATGTCAATTCGAAGTTTAAAGACCCAAATGAGGAAATGCAGAGAATATTAGAGAAGAAACACTTCAGAAACAAACAGAAAGAGATAGAATACATTTCGAAGAAATTGCAATCTTACGATTGGAAGACTTACCCTCACAGATGTCTTTTATCTTAGATGACTTTGCTTCTCATCCTTTGTTAAAGAATAGAGAACAAGACATGTGTCGAATTCTTAAGAAGCTCAGACACTTTAACATCTCAGTCGTAATATGTGTACAGACAGCAAAGAGTTTAAGTAAGGATGTTAAAAGAATACTTACTGATATCATACTTTTCCCTGGATTGTCCGAAGACGATTTCATGGAACTTATGAAAGAGTCCATGGCAGGTAAGTTTGACAGACATGAACTATGGGAGAAGTACAAAGTCATACAAGACCCTCATACTTCTTTCAGAATTCATATCTACGCAAACAAAGTTCAAATTGTAAAAAGTCAAGCTTGAAAAATAAAGAGTTCATTTACTCTTCCTCTTTGAAGTTGTCAAAATACTCTGTTATTTTTTCCTTTAACAATGGCAAATCTTCTTTGAATGTAAGTATTGTACAACCTTTCATATCATAGTGTTTGAGGTAACGTATCTTGAACTATCTGTTTAACATCTTCATTTGGTGTCATTGAAATCGGTAAGTTTTCGCGATAGAACCAATTTCTGTCAGATTTGTAAATCTTAGCAAGGTCGTAAAAGCTTTTGTTGTTTCTTCTGACTAAATGCAACATAACCATATCTCTGTCTTCTTCATTTTCCATCTCTTCAGTGTAAATCATATACTTATAGTTCTTTTCCTTTCCTTTTGGTACCGAACGTGGTATTCTTTTCTGTATGTTTTTGTCTTTTGCTTCAAGCTTGTTCTCTAGCTCTTCACGTTCTTGTCTATGAAGTTCGTCAAGAAGTCTGTAAATATACCAAGCGTAACGAGGTGAAGCCCACATTGCAACAGCATTTACAAGAAGTCTATGTACATACCAACCTCTCAAACCATTTGGCAAATTTTCACGATTTTCATAGAGTTTTGGCGACTGGGGTTTTTCTCCCACTCGCAATTTTTCACGATTTTCATAGAGTTTTGGCGACTGGGGTTTTTCTCCCACTCGCTGTTCTTCACGATTTTCAGAAAAAAGTCTGTCTCGCTGTGCTTCATTTAATAGTTCAATAGTGCTTTGGTTCCTAAACCAGTCTTTAGGAACCTTAGTATCTGGTGCAAAACATGCTGTCAAAATACTTTGCATTTGGTACATGTCATCTTTGACCGAACGAATGAGACGTAACTGTTTGTTAAACTGAACCCACTCGTATTCTTCACTTATGGCTTCATGAACGATAGCAGTTGTTGTGTTCTCTGTTGTTGACATATCTGTCTTTACATACAAAATAAAAAAATAAAAAAAAATAAAATTAGCGTTATTTTCTATCTTGTATAAAAGACCAAAAATAAACGCTTTACATGTATTTTTCAGCAACTTCGTCAAATAATTTTATAGCTTTATCTATCTCATCTACTTCAAACGTTTCTTTACCTTTTATGGGAGCACCATACATTTTCTCAAACTTTTCAAGTAGTTCTGTTTCAGCAGCTCTCATATCGTTAACAAACGCAACCTTAACTCTATTGACTGTAGAGTCATATCTTTGAGTTATATTAAATGTTCTTCCTATCTTATATCTCTTTGTATTGAAGTCCTTCGGTTTCTGAACGATGTAAAGTAAGCCTTCACTGCAACGTTCAGTATCGAATGAACCATATGTTATGAAGTTATATCCAACAACTGGGTCAATCCAGAACAAAACTACTGGTATAAGACTTTTGTCGATGAGATATGCTCTTGTTCCATAGAATCTTACCGATATCATAAGCTCAGGATTTCTTGTCAAAATTTTCTGAGTTGAAGCATTTCTAACCCAGTCGGGATGTTTTCTTTTCAGATAGTGTTAGAATGTCTGACAAAGAATATTTGTTGTATTTCTTTGAGTATCTTACGTTTAAATCACCAATTCTAACCATTTTGGTGTCATTGTCTATCTTTCTAACTGTTTCAAACTCAATGTTTAACATTTCTGTTCTTACATACAAAATAAAAAAAATAAAAAAAATAAAAACTAACTTTTTTTTTCTGTCTTAAGGAAATTCATGAATTTTGTTGCTGAATTCAATAAAAATATATTTTAGGTGAAGAGGTGAGATTTCACCTCTTTTTTCACCTGTTTTTTCACCTCATGAATTTTCATGATTTCATCGTAAATGTTTTGTCAAAACTTCTTCGTAATGAGCGTAAATGACCCAAAAATATATTTTAGGTGAAGAGGTGAGATTTCACCTCTTTTTTCACCTGTTTTTTCACCTCAGTTATTTTATAAGCGTTTTACATGAATTGTATGATGTATATTTGAAATCCTAAACAATTTCGTAGCTTCTATTTCTTTCTTTTAGTACATCGAATGTTTTAACTATGCCGAAGGTTTCTTTATACTTCTTCTTGACATCTGAAAGAAGGAAATCTTCTGCTGTTGGATAGTTTTTGTTCAGAAATTCTAACATGTCCATTTTATCTTCTGCTGGTTTTTCTGCTTCTTTCTTTAAATCTGCATAGTCGTTTCTCATTCTTTCTATCTCTTTGACGGAGTAGTTATATTTCCTCATCGCTGCCTTACATTTTGAACATTGCGGGTTCATTTTTGCGTTATACATTGAAATTTGACCTGCTAAAACAACTAAGGCGTCAATTGCTCTCTTCATCTCGAACATAGCGGGTTTTATTTGTTCGTTCCATACCTTACCCCTACTATCTTTATCTCTTATTTCCCAAACACATTTTGCAACTAACGAAACAAAGTTGTCGTAGGTCTTAAACTCCCCAGATTTATATATGTCAGAGATGTTCTTATATACCATATCGCAATCTTTGTCCATGACTTTGTGGTTGCAATGAAATCCAAGAAACTCATAGTTAACCTTTCGTATGAACTTCTTTATTTCTACTGAGTCAGTTGCTTTGACTTCTATTTCATCGAATTCTGGAATAGTGAGTTTTTGTTGTTGGATTTCAGGAAGTTTAGGTAGATGGTCAATAATATCCTGCATTTCATAAAGATACTGTTCATTTGTTTCATCTTTCGCAGTGCAATCTAAATCTCCTTGGAGAAGTTCTTGCTTTATCTTCTGGATTTCTGTTTCGAAAGTATATGAAGAAGGAATGAAGCTTTTCATCTCTACTAACATTGAAGTTGGGTTCATGACTAAAGAGTTTGGTGCTGTTGTTGCTAACATGTTCTTACAATAAAAATAAAAAAATATTTTTTTAAAAAAACCAACTTTATTTTTTATTTCGGGAAAATTCATGAGGTGAAAAAAGAGGTGAAAAAAGAGGTGAAATCTCACCTCTTCACCTAAAATATTTTTTGTCGAAAAAAATGGTTCATTTACTCACAATATTTTTGTACAAAACAACCCCAAGCTTTTAACCTCTCTTCTGCAGCTTCTAATGCTATCTTAGCGAGTTCATATTCTCTAAATTCTCTCTTTAAATCTTCTTGTTCCCATTGGTCTAGTTCGTATGGCGAGTCTCTATAACCAGAACATATCTCACGTTCATGTTCTATTTGTTTTTCATGCATTTTTCTAACTTCTTCTTCGAACAAAGGTTTAGCATTTTCTACTGTATCTTCAAGTTCTTCTTCATCTAACTTCTCATGAACTTTCTTGTCTATGGAATCCAAAATTTTTCCAACTGCTATACAATATTTTGGAGAAGCCCACATTGCTATATAGTTTACAAGTCTTGGGTCTACATACGTTCCTCTAACCTGTTTGATTTCATCAGGAATTCCTGCATGAACTGTGTATAAAAAGCAACCCGCGGAATTCCGCGGGTTGGTATATTCTTCACAAAATGCCTCAAAATACTCTTCCCAGGACTTATTTTCCAACAACCTTCTAAAGTCTTTCCTAAACTGCTGACACATCTTTGTTGCATTTATATAACCATCCTTGTCTCTACGTAAGACTTCAATACCGTTGTAAGTGCCTTTTGTGAATGTTTCGCCATTAGATTTGTTCGTGAACGTTTTTGCTTCGACTGTCATACTGTTCTTACAATAAAAATAAAAAAATATTTTTGAGTGGTACGTCGGACATTCGTTTGTGGCTTAACCGTCGGACCACAACGATAAAAATCTCTGCTACTAGCAGTACTGCTACTGACAGTAGCAGTACTTTTTCTGACAGTAGCAGTACTTTTACTGACAGTAGCAGTACTTTTTCTGACAGTAGCAGTACTTTTACTGACAGTAGCAGTACTTTTACTGACAGTAGCAGTACTTTATCGTCGAAAACCCTCTCAAATTTTCCTTTTTACTGCAACTAGCAGTACTTTTACTGACAGTAGCAGTACTTTTACTGACAGTAGCAGTACTTTTACTGACAGTAGCAGTACTTTTTCTGACAGTAGCAGTACTTTTACTGACAGTAGCAGTACTTTTACTGACAGTAGCAGTACTGCTAGTAGCAGAGATTTTTATCGTCCAACTTTACAAATGTAAACTCCTATCGTTCTATTTTCTTCACTAGGGTCTAACACCAAAGTAACCTATGTACATGAAATTTCACTGCATAAAAGGAAAAAAACCTGGGCGAATCGGGATTTGAACCGAGGTCTTCGACGCCTTTAACGAGGTAGCCCATACCACTGAGCTATGAGCCGCTTGCATATTTTTAAGTAAAATATAGTATATTTGTCATACAGTGAAGGATGACCAAACTTAAAAAAATAAAGTTAGTTTTATTTTTTTCTATCTTAAGGAAATTCATGAAAATTCACCTGTTGAATTTTGTATAAAAAGTAACCCGCTGTTTTCCGCGGGTTGGTATATTCTTCACAAAATGCTTGTTTTGAGGTCGAGCCACTTTTGGCTCCACCTCTTTTTTCAACCAAAACTCATTTTTGTCGAATTCAGCACAAATTTCATGAAAATTCAAGAGGTGAAAAAACAGGTGAAAAAAGAGGTGAAATCTCACCTCTTCACCTAAAATATATTTTTCAATACTTTTTCAGCACTTTTCCGTAGTTGTATATGAAAGACAATTCGAGATAAAAGTCATAGTACAATGGTATTATATGCTGCACACCATTTGTTGTGAACCAGACTTGAAAGTCAGAGAAACTGTTACTAGGTGGTTCGTAGAATTTAGAAGCAAAGTCATAAAAGTCCTTACCAATACATAGAAAACTATTGTTGCTTGAACTGAAACTTGCATGACACATGACATTTTGAGGGTCAAACACGTTTCTATAAACTGTCAAATCTGTTGGTGGGCGTATAAATTTAAACGGACCGTCAGGTGGTAATGGTTCGTTCTGGTTTAGTAACCGAAGAAATTGTGCCCAAGAACGTTTGTCTACTTCCCAAAATAAAAACTCTGTACTTCTTCGAGGGTTATTTTCAATCCTTTGAAATGAAACTGTGGAGTTCATCTTGTCATATTCTAGTTTCAGATAGTAAGTTCCGTTTAGTAGAGAGTCGTATTTTTCTTGCAATTCCCAATAATATTTGTTTATTTGAGTTTGAAAGTCATTTAGAGTCTTCTCAAGGTTTTCGTCTGAACGAATTGTAAAGATTCTCATTTCGTCAAATTTGTCTATTAGACCATCAGAACCTCTATACTGCCCATGAAAATATACTGCAAACATAAACGCGTTAGTTCTATTTGAAAACAAAACTCTTCTAAATCCTATTGCCTTTGCATCTGAAGGACTTTGAAGCCAACGAATTGGAAAGTCAAACCTGTAAGCACCGGATGAAATTTCTTCATCTGAAATAGTCCTACCAGCGTTTGTAAAGATATAGTCTAACGGTTTTGTATCTGCTACTTTTGTTCTTTGTTTTTCAACCTGAAACATTTAATATATGTAAAAATATACTGTTTTAAAAAATGTTTTTACTTCATGCAATTTCATATTTCTCATCTAACAAACATGTTGTCTGACTGCTTGAGGGTTAGGTTGGTACCATTCGAACTTGACACTTGCAATTCCTTCAATTGCATTCAAAATGTCTGAGTCGGAGTCAACCATTTGTTCTCTCTTTGTAGTCTTGAAAGCGTCAAGAAGCATTGCAGCTGTTGTGACATTGCCATGCGCATAGTATATATGACCGTCCAAATCTGTTATGGTCAATCTGAGATTGTATCCTTTCTTATTTCCGTCTTGAATGGCAGCAAGTACTCCCATGAAGCCTTCTTTGTTCTTTCCTTCGTCAAAGTTTACTGTAAAGGTTCGACCTGAACCAATTTGACTTCTAACTTCGCGATACTTTTCATATGCATATCTTGTTCTTTCCATGGGAGCATGACCATCCTCTGCACTACCTTTTTTCCGTCTCAAGGGATGCAATTGTTCGTCATGTTTCCAGTAGAATCTGGCAAAGCCGTCGTGTCCTTCAACTTGCGGTTCATTAACATCGAAAGGCATGTCCATAAGACGTTCTTCTTCTAACCTCTCTAGTCTGTTTGGATAATTTGCACGTGCTGTTTCCAAATCCATTTCGTAGCGAAGACCAGACAATTTGTCATAGACTTTTATGGGTCTTCCCTTCCTATATTTAAACTTCTTCGAAACTCTCCAACCATATCTTTCTAACTCTGCTTTTTTCTAGCAGACTTTCTATCCATTCTATATGGGGGCATTTCAAATAAAATAAAAAAATATTTTTTTCTTTACTTTACATAACCACCAGCTGCCAAAAGTCTTTGACGCCAACCCATACCAGCTAATGAAGGTTGACTTGGTTTAGTCTGGAGACTAACCTTTGGTTTTGGTTTATCTTCAGTTTTTGGTTTTTCTTCTTCTATTGGTTTTTCGCCACTTTTCGGTTCATCTGACTTTACTTCACTTGCAGGTATGGTTGTGTCGTCAACATCTTCATAAATATCATATGCCATTTGTTTTTGTTTTCCTTTCAACTTTTTGTGTTTGTTGTAAAGTTTAGAATATTTCGACTCTAAGTCAATGAGATGTTCTATAATGAACTGTTCGTCGGTAAAATATACTTTTCCATCTGTTGTCTCTTTAACTCCTTCAGACTTCAATATTTTATTTGTGAGAGTCTGTTTCTTTTTTGAGATACTAGCCGTTCCATTTCTATGAAAAGTGACTTTGTAGTTAGGGTTTGTATTTCCAGACCTGGCACTTTCTATTATTGAATTTTTCTCTTCATCTGTAAGTTCTTTGACAGGTTTTGACAATGGTTCTGAACTTTTTTGTTTGGTGTCAAATCTACCGTTTCAACTTCTTCGGTCATTTCATCTCAGTAAAAATTTTAGTTTGGTTTGTTTTCAACTGGTTGTTTAGGTTTTTTAAGTCGGTCTAAAACTTCCTGAGGTATAGGAAGAACTTGACAAACACGTGGTTGTGTAACTGCTGGAAGTCGACAAATCCATCTTGAACCCATTTGTCTCAATGCTGTATTGTTCATTTCATCTCAGTAAAAAAATTTACATTCCCCACGTTTGAGGCGGTTGCGGTTGGTTGTTGTTTACCCACTGTTGTGCATGGTTATATCCTCTGTTAAAGAATCTTTCACCTTGGTCCATATAGTGTCCTGCTTGGTTATAGTAGTCATTTGCTTTGTTATAGTAGTTTCCTGCTTCTCTTCCTACATTGTCCATCCATCCTTGAACTTTTCCTCTTGTTTCAGGATTTGGAATAAGATTTGCTGCATCTCGTGCTACCTCCCAACCTTTCTGTACAGTTTGTATAATAGGCTGAGCTTTCTCTTTCAGTATACCTAATGTACTCAAAATCTTCCTTCCAACTCCAAATACACCTCTGGCTATTGTTCCCACTGCGGGCAAAAATCTGGATGCAACTCCTGCTAATGCGCCAAATAAACCCATTTCTTATGGGTTAAAAAATGACGAATCCAAACAAGGACCCCTATGTTTCTAAGGCAACAAAGAAAGCGCTCATGGTAAAAATCTTTAGTTCAACACCAAATGCTTGGTTTATGGATATCTTGGAAAACATTCCGAGATATAGAGAAGATGGACCACCATACTGGCTAATATTTGTCGGTCAAAACACAAGATACTGTGAAGCCATACCATTACAGTCCAAAAATATTTTAGATGTGAAAACTGCTTTGACAATATTCGTTGACAAATACCATCCAACAAAACTGACATCTGACTGTGAAAGTTCTTTCAAATCAGACGATATTAAAAACTATCTGCGTTCAAAAAATGTAAACCAATATTTCATTGTCGACCAAAACCATTCTGCTCTTGGTGTCATTGACAGTTGTATAAAAATCTTAAGAGACTTAAATCAACCACAAGGTGGTGAGGTAGATGAAATGTCATATGACGACAAATATAGACACTTCTCCATGGCAAAGATGAGACAAGTTTTAAATATTTACAATAGCCGTAAACAAAAAGGTTTGGGAAACCACTCCCCGAAGAAATGAAAAACAACCCCGACTTAGAGAAAGACTATATATTTAATAGTTTAGTCAAAAGAGACAAACAAGAAAGAATGCCAGGCTTCAAACTTAAGAAAGGTGACAAAGTAAAAATAGAAATACCTAAACGCGACCCATATGAAAATACTATTGACTATGACAACAATGGGAACTCGACAGGTACTCGCATTCGTGTTCGTAAAAATAGAAGAAAGTATACAAGAGAATATTATGAAGTTTTAGGCAAACATGGCAAAATGTACAAACTGCAAGCAGAAGATAAAACTACTATTGTCAGACCTCGTTTCAAACTTGTTAAGGTTCAAGGTGGTATACTTTCAAAGACAGTTCCTAACAAATATAAGACAACTCCAGACGAATATGCTAAAGAAGTTGAAAATGACGACTAAGCAATTCTATACCATGCGTAAACTGTCATGTAAGGTGGCATGTAGTCTTTACTCTGTCCCGTTGTTTGCGTATATCCTGAAACGAAATGTGTATGGTTTCCTTCTCCCTGCGTGTCATCCCAGTAACAATTTATAGCAAACTTAACGTCGTCTTTAACATCATATCCTTTACCTTTTGTCATTCCTGACCAATCCCAATATCTATGCTTATGCCAACCTGCTTGAGATGTACTTAAATCTATGTAGTGACTATGTGCAGGTAAGTTTTCACCTGAAATCGTTTTACTTCCACCTGTTTCCTTTGAAGAGTTTGCACAATACAAAAACCTGTCGACTATTTGTTCCCATGCACCAACACCAAACATTGCTTGAGGACCTCTTGCTTCCATTGACGTGTAAATAGAACCTACTGGGTTCATTAAATCAAACATATGAGATATTATAGGATTGTCTCTTTTGAACTTAAAATATAGTGCAACTATTTCAGGTTTCTTCTGGTTCATGTCAGAATATTTTTTATAATATAATCTTATGTTTTCAGGGTAGGTAAAGTCTTGACTATAATATTTATTTCTGTCATCTGTATAATAGTATACTATTCTCGTTTTTTCTATTGCATTATATCTTTTATATCTATAAAAATCTAAATATAATGTTAGCTTTTGTTCATCTACATGTGGTGTTCTTTCGTCATCTCCATAGTCATAATAGTATGGTGCTGGAGCTGGGTCAGGCAATGTCATATCTGCCATTTCATAAACTCTTAAATATTTCTTTTGTTCGTCTCCATATATGTTTAAGTAACAGTTGTTGTCTAATGGAACTTTAACTTGTGTACCATCGTTCTTTTTATAGCTTACATACATTTCATTGTTATTTTTCGGAATGAGTTTATACCGTGTACCATTTTCTAAGGACTGTACCAACTGCCATCTAAAATATTTATTTTCTTCATTGACAGAAAAGTCACCAACAATAGTTTCAATATTTTTTGTTCCAACTAAACTTTGGTATATTTCATTGACATATGTTTTATCTGCTTTATTTTCAAGGCTAACGTTTAAGTCTGTTATTTCAGAAGATGTATGTGTATGTCCAACGTCACTTTTCCTGTTTAAGGTTTCTTGTAAGTTTGCAATATTTGCAATGGTATGTGTATGTCCAACGTCACTTTTCCTGTTTAAGGTTTCTTGTAAGTTTGCAATATTTGCAATGGTATGTGTATGTCCAACGTCACTTTTCCTGTTTAAGGTTTCTTGTAAGTTTGCAATATTTGCAATGGTATGTGTATGTCCAACGTCACTTTTCCTGTTTAAGGTTTCTTGTAAGTTTGTTATTTCAGATATAGTATGTGTATGAGTCTTTTTAGAATATTCGTTTTCAGCTCTTGTCACTTCACTTGACATTTTATTGTCAACATATGTTTTGTCTGCTAGTTCAGGATGAGTATGTTCTTTTGTTGCATAAGCTTTGTTAGCTCTTTCTTCTTCTTTTGCTATTGCATCGTCTACATATTCTTTGTCAGCTTTGTTGCCAACATCTGCTTTCAAAAGAAGTTCATCTATAGGTTTCTCGTTTAAAGTTCCTTTTGTTGGATTTATACAAACAGTATGGTTCCTATTGTCTTGAAATAGAAACTCATCTGTCATTGGGTTTAATGTCAGTTTTAAGTTTCCTTCTTTCAATGACTCAGATATCTTAGAATAGTTTGAAAAGTTTGTTGTGTTCTTATTTAGAGCTTGCAAAATGAGTTGTCGGTTGTGTTTTATTTCTCTCATAGACGCTGTTTCTTTCGACATTTTTATTCTAGATAAAATATGCTTTCAATAGAAAAAGAAAATTCAAGAGTTGCTACAACTAAACCATTAGATGAACTTTTTACTAACGTCGGTCAAAAGTTTGAGACAGAGACCGTAAAGCATGAAGGCTATCGTTTTGACTACCCCTTAAGATGGTTAAGAGACCCATCCGTCACAAAAGCTATTGGCTTTCGTAGAATGAAATTCATTTCAGAAGCCATACATGGTTTCCCATTTACGGTCGCTTTTGAAATTCGATACTATAACAAAGAAAAACGTACGTATGAGAAATTTGAACAGGGAAAACTTTTACAAGTTAGTTTGCTTGTAAACTTAGAAACAACTCTTCAAGCTTTTCAAGAAAAAATAAACGATATCTATCTCGAATATGCAAAACAGTACAACATTGACGAAGGAGAGTACCATCTCGATATTATATATGACAGGAAAAATGCAACTGTTAAAATCAATAGAATAGAAGACCTTGGAGAAGACGTTTATATTTCTACAAAATATAACAACTTGGCATGGTATAGATTTTTGAGGATGTTAAATCAGCCTGCAGAATATCCAGTACACCCGAACTTTTATGAAGTCGAAAACCCTAATGGAACATATGAAAATGTTTTCGACTCAGATGCTATTATAGTTCATGCTTCATTTTCTGGTGCACAAAACTCTTTTTTATGCTTGGCAAATGACTTTTACGAAAAACCTACAAAGCTATATGAACCACCGAGTGGAAGTATTTCAGACTTTCAAGTATGGTTTACTACAGATGGAAGAAAGAGAATAATTCCATTATACCACGCGTTTTACTTAGAACTTAGTTTCATATACAACTACTATCGAACGGTAAAAATATGATTTTTTAATACGGTTGAGGTGTTGGATTTGGTTGCCAACTAGACTGTGGTGCAGGTTCAGGCTGTTGTATAACAGGAGCTTGCTCTTCTGGTTCAGGGTCTTTAGGTATAATACCAACGAACTGACCTACTCTTTTGCCAATATTTTTGACTCCGTTCCAAATTCCTCTTCCTACGGTTTTTATTCCATTCCATATACCTCTTCCAACATTTCGAAAGAAGTTTCCAATACTACTGAAGAAACCCATTTTACTATATGTAAAAATCTAATGTCCGCCTAGTCTCTTACGTTTCCTGTTGAGTTCCATAGCATTCTTTAACTGGAGCTCATACATTCTATTTCTCCTCTGGTAGAAAACATACTCTGGGTCAACTCCTGTGTTCGCGTCATCTGCATAGAGTTGTTTATATCCCACTTCAGGGTTTGTATAAAACTCTTTCCATCTCATATTTGCATACCATGGTGGCAAACCTAACGCAGCGTCATTTGACATGGCAGTTTGCATTTGTACATCTGTTGGCACTTGACCATAGTTTGCCATTGCAGTTTGTATTCTAACTTCATTTGGAATATTCTCTGGGTTTGGTTGTCCAGGTTGCTGTGCATTCGCTAAGTTCTGTGCGTCCATTTAATATTAGATAAAAATATCTCTTACGAGTACATATACTGAACATTTGCAGGCATTGGTTCATCTTCATATTCTCTGTACTTTTCTGCCACGTCAAATAAGTAAATGACACAATGGAAAAAACCTAAAACAAGTAGTCCTATTTCAAACCACATTTACTTACCAATAAAATTTCTTTGTTATGACACTTTCTCCAGTTTATAGGACCTCTCTCATATTCTATCTTATCGTATCTAAACTCATAGTCATGTATGTCCTCTAACCATCTCATGACACTTTCCAAACCACTTTTATCGGATGTAAAGTAAAAGCATGGATGGTTATGTAAAACGTCTAAAGTTTCTAAAGAGTCTCTCAAAGTCCAGTCTACTTGGTATTGAAAATCATATGTGTTATAGAACGGCGGGTCCACTATAAAGAAAACATTTTCCTTGTCTTTATATTTTTCATACAACTCTGTCCAATGACATCTCACAAACTCTATACCCTCAGTATATTTTTCTATGTTCTCTTTGAAAACCTTTGTATAGTTAAGATATAAAACGTTTGACATAAGTGTTTCAATGTCATGAACTCTTATAGAACCACTATATAATAGTCTAGAAGATATACTATCCCAGTCAATATACTCTGCCTTTTTCAAAACCTCTCTGACAGTATTTTTCTTATCTAATGGTATACGTTCCATCTTACCTATAGGTATCTTTTCTTTTAACTCTTTCAATATTTTGTTTGTGTCTGGTATATGTTTGAGACGGTTCATATAGTTGTCGAAGTCATTGCATATAATCTTTGAGTCAGGAAATACAGTATGGCACAAATGGGATATATAGAAACTTCCACCGAACAAGTCTACAAATGTTAGACCATTCGGTAGTTTCTTAAGTTCTCTCAATAGAATATCTTTACATCTACTCTTATTTCCAAAGAAGGGTAACGGTGGTTTTGTAAAATTCATTTTATATATATAATAAAAAATGTTTTTTCCTGAAAAGTGACAGATGTTTTATTGTGACTTCTTCGTAAAGACTTTGTTGAGATTTCTTCGTAAAGACTTTGTTGAGATTTCTTCGTAAAGACTTTGTTGAGATTTCTTCGTAAATGACCCAAAAATATATTTTAGGTGAAGAGGTGAGATTTCACCTCTTTTTTCACCTCATTTCTCACCTCTTGAATTTTCATGAATTTCTTCGTAAAGACTTTGTTAAGACTTCTTCATCTAATTTCTCATGAACTTTCTTGTCTATGTTTTGTCAAGATTTCATCGTAAAGACTTTGTTGAGATTTCTTCGTAAATGACCCTAGTAGTATATTTTTGGTGTAAATTTCATGAAAATTCAAGAGGGTGAAAAATTAGGTGAAAAAACAGGTGAAATCTCACCTCTTCACCTAAAATATATTTTTGGTGTAAATTTCATGAAAATTCAAGAGGGTAGAAAAGAGGGTAGAAAACAGGTGAAATCTACCCTTCTACCCTAAAATATATTTTTGTCTGATTTTACGAAGAAGTCTTGACAAAACATTTACGAAGAAGAAGTCTTGACAAAACATTTACGAAGAAGTCTTGACAAAACATTTACGAAGAAGAAGTCTTGACAAAACATTTACGAAGAAGAAGTCTTGACAAAACATTTACGAAGAAGTCTTGACAAAGTCTTTACGATGAAATCTTGACAAAGTCTTTACGATGAAATCTTGACAAAGTCTTTACGATGAAATCTTGACAAAGTCTTTACGATGAAATTCATGAAAATTCAAGAGGTGAAAAATGAGGTGAAAAAACAGGTGAAATCTCACCTCTTCACCTAAAATATATTTTTATTGAATTCTGTATAATATTCTGAGTAATATGACAGATGTTTATATAACACTTCTCCGGTTTATAGGACCTCTCTCATATTCTATCTTGTCATATCAAAACTCATAGTCATGTTTGTCCTCTAAGACTTCATTTATACTAAACATCTTCAGGGCTAGAAGGCACGAAGTGCCTGGAAGCCCCACTCCCTTTTTTTTTTTTTTTTTTTTTTTTTAATCCTAAGTAGCTTTTGTAAAAATTCATCAAAAAAATTTTAACGTGCTTTAATTTTTTATTTTTTAAAATAATACATATTATTATATAACTAGAATATTTACAAATTTTACTGCTTTCAAAAATTTAATCCTCCTCCTCTCAAATAAACGTACATCCGGGTGGCCTGTTTTTTGCAAAAAATAAAATTTAATTTTTTATGCTTCAAAAGTCAGAATTTTTATTTGCTTCTGGGATATATGATGGCTATATCAGACGCCCATTCTTTTTGATACTCAACATTAAACATAAAACTTAGCCGTTAAGGCTCTTCTGAAAATATTTTTTTTCGAAAAATTTGCGAAAAAAATCAAAAAATTTAAAAATCCCCGAATCTGCAGGGATTTTAAAATAGTTTAGTCGGTTTTTGCATTTTTAAAATGTTAGTCACCTTTCTCCTTCCAAAGTGAAAAAAAATTGTTTAAAATATAAAAAGAATTTTTATTCGCATAGGCGACAAACAAGGATTTATAAATAAATAATGGGGCTTTGAGTATTGATCTGAATTGAATCAGATAATTAGCCGTAAAAAATCTTCTAATAACGATTTCTCATGCATGAAAGATGGCTATGAGTGGCGTTAATGAGGGCGTTTGATAATTGGAGTTGGACATAAAATTTGGAGATCTTAATTTTTGAGAATTTTGGTGCGATCTTACTGGTACAAGCAAGAGTATGGAAGGAGATTGAACTGAGAAAAAAACTAGAGCATGCAAAAGAATCATGCTACAGCTTAGTTGAATGTCATTTATGCAAATAAAAATATCTTTTTCAAATTTCAAACAAATTTTTGCCACTTTTTGAAAGAAGATAAGGTAACAAACATTTTAAAATGCAAAATCTAGACTTAAACTATGCCGAAATGTGAGCTCACCGTTACGGTTTTTTCTTTTTTTGGGGGCTCGCAAGCTCGCCCCCAAAGAAAAAACCGTAACGGTGAGCTCACATTTAGGAAAAATTCTTTTTAGTAAAACTTAAGGATATTGTATCAGATATATTGGTATGGGCAAATTCAATTTTAATACAATATTCATCGAGATATTGCGCTAACGAAGCGTTCAAAATTGAGAGGGTAATCCTCCTACTCTCAAATAAACGTACATGCGGGTGCACCCTTAAGGGTGCACTTACGCCCCTATGACACGATCTTCAATTCAGATGTATAAGGTTAATTTTCAATAACGCTTCACGCCAGTTGTCATAAATTTGAATTAAAGTCAGATGGGCGTAAGTGCAGCCTTAATATCGATGGTCCATATGATTGTGATAGAGATTCTACTCATAATGCATATTCGTGATCACATTAAAAGCAGATAAGTATGAAAGAGAAGCATCAAATGTAGGAACATTATTTTTTGTGCCATTAGAATTAATATGCTAAATGATGAAGAGTGGTCTGCCTATAGTTATCTTTTTTATTGATATTTGCACCATGCTGAAGAAGAAGTTCTGCTATTTCTTTTCCATCATATTTTGCTGCAGTATGAAGAGCTGTTTTTCCATTTTCATCATTTTCATTGATTTTTAGACCAAGATATATAAGAACTTCAGCTGTTTCTTTACTATTAAAATAGCTGTAATATGAAGAGTTATTATTCTACTATCATCTTTTTCATTGAAATTTGTACCATGTGAAAAAAGAAGCTACGCTATGTCTTTTTTATTATGTTTTGCTGTAAAATTTCATTATACATCTATTTCATTGATATTTGCAAAATGTGGAGGCAACTCCAATCAGAGAGAATTTTAATTTTGGTTTTTGATGTTTCAAACATTCACCAATGATTTCTTCCTAAAAATGATAATTGTAAGAATGTTTCAGTTCTCATGAATTTGAAACAATCAACCAATTTTTTTTATTTTTATTTTTTTTTAAATTCGATTATATTTTGGGAAGATATTTCGGGTATACATGCATCAATCAAATTGTTAATTTTAAATAAATGAAAAAAAAAGTATTTCAATACAAAAACATAATTTTGGACATGTATTGCGAGATTAATCAAAATATCAACAACTCGCAATATTGTAAACAAACGATATAATCTTATCACCCAAAGCCAAGATTGAAAATATCTTCGAATTATAGGGAGGCAAATTTGGATGATTATATGGAGGTTTCCCAAAACTCTTAAAATTCCAAATTTCCAAAATTTTCCAAAATCATTAACTATGAAAATAGTTTTTGTTATAACTTTCAAAGTGTTGGACTGCTTGGAATTCTATATTATAGATCAATGTTTGACTGCTATTTCAATATTTTAAACATATTATGTCTCACAGATTGCACTTATTAGGGAAATTTATAAATCTTAGAAAGCTATTGTTCAAAATAAGGCTAAATAATTTGGCAAAATATCTGATTCAATAATGGACAATATCGCTTTTTCATCAAGATTTTAATCAATTCTTTAATGGAAACTGTGAACGTGTAAGTAATGGTACTTTTAAAGAAAGTAGAAAAAACTACTTTGTCGAAGATTGTTTATTTGAAGGTTTCAAAAATCGCGATTTATCTTCTACAGGAGATTCAAAATTTGTTTTGGAAGATAATACTTTTGTTAATATATATTCAAACGTCCAATTTGGTGGCGCAGTTTGTACTGAAGGCGAGGAAATTGTGCATTACAGAATTTGCGCTTTCAATTGTTCTGGTGGCGAAGGACAGTATTGTTCTTGTTGGACAAACTATGGCCAGTATAAAAATTATGTTATTGAAAGCACTTTATTAGCATCTCAAAATATATTTGGTACAGCTCCAATCTTCTTTTTATATGGGAAACAGAATTTAACAAATACTAATATTTCTAATTCTCGTACATTTTCAGTCTGCGGATTTATTTTTCAAAGAGGTGATTATAATTCCCTTGCATCATTTAATTCAATTGTAAATAATTCAGCAAAGCAAACTCGATGTATAAAGGTTTATCATTTTGAGAATAGGAAAGTTGGAATAAGTAATTGCAATATAATTAGAAATTCAGTAACAGAATTCATCATCTATAATGGTGCTGAAACCACATTACCGATTGAAGAATGCAATATCATTGATAATTTGGGAAATAACACAATTTATGGAGAAAACAATTGTAACACATATATTAATAATTGCTTCCTTTTAAATGTATCAACATCAGGGAAGAGTAGGGGTAATTTTAGCTAAAAGTGACATACCTGTAAAAAGTGACACACCCGTGAAGGGTGTGATTACCGATCGGTAATTTCGACAGTTTAGAATTTAAAATTTTTTATGGAACTGTTGCGAGTTTCATAAAGAATTTAAGGAATATAAGCAAAGATTTGAATCAAAATCTTAGACCTAAGCCGCTCGATTCGCTCGCGGCTTCCGCGAATTACAGATCAGCAAAGATTTGAATCAAAATCTTCGAACTAAGCCGATCGCTTCGCTCGCGGCTTTCTTTATTATTTTAAATTTGCATAATTCCATCAAAAGTTCATAAGGTAAAAAATTTCGTTTATTTTTACTAAGAAAAAAAAGGTTTTTGATAATAAATTTATTTTATTTCGAAAAAGTAGCAATAATCGTAAAAGGGTATTGATAGGCTTGCTAAAGTAACTAATTTTAGCTGTCAAATACTTTTGTATTTTGAAGTAAATTAGTATAAATTTGTTTTTACTTTTATTTCGAAAAAGTAGCAATAATCGTAAAAGGGTATTGATAGGCTTGCTAAAGTAACTAATTTTAGCTGTCAAATACTTTTGTATTTTGAAGTAAATTAGTATAAATTTGATATTATTTTAACTCCCTTTGAAAACCTCAATTTTCCATACAGAGGGAACGGGAATAGCATCCAATATTCCCTGAGAATGGTTGCGCATTCTCAGTTCCCTCTATATTTCGAACGAAGCTCTCATCGGTCTTTTTTTTAATACTAAACGTTTTTTTTCCCTGTCACTTTTAGCTAAAATTTGGGTTTGCCCATCAGGGAATACAATTGTGAGAACCACTAATAAAGTTGTAATAATGAATGAGATAAAACATTTTTGGACAGAGCAATGCCTAGGAAAACCTATAACTCTCATCAAAAATCATACATTAATCGATGATCTTGATGCTTACAATATATTTTCATTTGGCATTTTACTCTTTTTGAGGAATGAAAGCTTTATCATTGAAGTTCAACCCGAAAAACATGAAATTTACAATAGAAACTATCTATTCGCATTATCTAAATTTAGATCATTCTTTTCTTTCTTCTTCAAATAAATACTTTTTTCCCACCTTCTCTTCTTCATCATGTAGCTATTATAACAAAGTGGGTGTTTTTATTATCATATAGTAAATGAGAAGATCCATATAAAGATAATCCCTAAGATATCATCTGAGTTGTCAGAATTTCCCCAACGACAAACTCAAAGAGCTCATTCAATTTATCTAATCTTTGAAATTTATATTCCCTGTTTCTGCTTATCGTCTTGTTTTAGTAATATAATATTACTAAAATTTTAGTATTAACTAGTATAAAATACCTTATTCTTAATAAAACGGTATTTTCAATTGCTGCCATAATTTTATAATTGCTTCATTAAATCCAAATTATAATTTCATTTTCGATAAGATCAGAAATGCATTTTTATATTAACATTTTTGTACGCATAGATTTATTAATCATATTTTGAAAATACACAAGGCACGATGGGTACAACATATTATTTTATTTTCCTGATATATTTTAAAGACATTTTATATCGGATGATGCAAATCTGATATTTAAATTTTATGATGTCTAATCAAGACATTCATCCAAGCAAATTCGATGAACAACAAAGTATCTACAAAAACTACATCGATACCTATAATGCGTTGTATCAGCTGAAAACTGAAAATGAAGAAGAATTAAACAAGATTTACAAAAAGATTACAACAGAATTGATCGATTCAAATAAACAGCTTCCACAAAATATAATTAGAGATATTTTAAATATAATCCCGTATAGAAATCGCTATACAAAGTCATATTTATCTCTTGCCAAACGTATATCTGATGATTATCAGGTCAAAGATGTTTGTGATGTTAACCTTCTTTCGAACTTCTTGTTTTACAAAGCATATGGAATTAAATTATATAAATATGCTGATTTCGAAGAAATTAAAAAAGAAAATCTCGATTTTCTTACAGAAGATACAATTTACAGAGCAATAATGTATAATGACAAAGAAAAATTCATCTCATTCACAGAAAAAGAAGGATTCGATAAAGATCAAAAAATTAAAAGCAGTTTTTATCCATATCCTGAAGAAGGATATTCATTACTTCATTTATGCTCTTATTATGGAGCAGTTGATTGTTTCAAATTTTTAATAACGAAATTCAGCTCATATATATCTCCAAACAGTTTGCGATTTTCATTTTTAAGTGGAAATCCAGAAATCATGAGTGAGTGTTTGAAACATCAAAAACCAGATGATTTTTGCATGAAATTTTCAATTATTTCACACAACATTGATTTTGTTACATTCTTGAAGAATGAGTACAATATAGAAATTGATTTATTTTATTGCGGAAAATTTAAAAATCTTGAATCATTTTTAGTTTATTTCGATCAATCTAACGATCTTAACATCTGCTTTATTAACTCAATAATGTTTAATCTTCCTTCATTATCCGAATATTTTCTTTCACTAGGTGCAGATGTTAATTTTTGGACTGGTCTAATAAGGTCCACTCTTCATATTGCAGCGAGTAATAATTGTAAAAAATGGCCAAACTTCTTATTTCACATGGTGTAGATGTTAATACAACAGGTGATAATTATACAACCGCTCTTCATTCTGCTGCATGTTTTAATAGTAAAGAAACAGCCGAATTTCTTATTTTACATGGTGCAAATATAGATCAACAAGATAGATTTGAAGGAACCCCTCTTTTTTATGCAGCCCAATATAATAACAAAGAAACAGCCGAACTTCTTATTTCATATGGTGCATATATCAATGAAGGATGTCATAATGGTGAAACAGCTCTTTATATTGCAGTAAAAAGTAATAGTAAAGAAACAGTCGAACTTCTTCTTTCACATGATGCAGATATCAGCAAATTATATCATCATATGCTTAGAACAATTCTACATGTTGCAGCATTATGGAGTTATAGAGAAATAGTAGAACTTCTTATTTCACATAGCCCAAGTATCGACAAAAAAGATGAATATGGAGAAACGGCTCTTCATCTTGTGGCTTATGGTAATAGCAAAGAAACTGTCGAACTTATTCTTTCTCATGGAGCAAATATCAATGAAAAAAATAAAAAAGGGGAAACCGCTCTTCATATTGCAGCCAGTAATAATAGCAAAGAAACTGTCGAACTTCTGCTTTCGCATGGTGCAAATATCAATGAAAAAGATGAATATGGAGAAACGGCTCTTCATCTTGCGGCTTATGGTAATAGCAAAGAAACTGTCGAACTTCTTGTTTCTCATGGCGCAAATATCAATGAAAAAGATAACGAAGGGAGAACCGTTCTTAATCATGCAGCATATGGTAATAATAAAGAAACAGCCGAATTTTTTATTTCGCATGGTGCAAATATCAATGAAAAAAATAACAATGGCGAAACAGCTCTTCATCATGCAGCAAATTGTAATAGTAAAGAAACAGCCGAACTACTGCTTTCGTATGGTGCAAATATAAATGAAAAAGATAACAATGGGCAAACCGCTTTTCATCATGCAGCACATTATAATAGCCAGAAAACAGCCGAACTTCTGTTTTCACATGGCGCAAATATCAATGAAAAAGATAACAAAGGGAGAACCGCTCTTCATATTGCAGCACGTCATAGTCGCAAAGAAACAGCAAAATTTCTGCTTTCTAAAGGCGCAAATATCACTGAAAAAGATAACAATGGGAGAACCCCTCTTCATCATACAGCAAGATATGAAAGCCAATACAAAACAGCCAAATTTCTTATTTCGCAAGGTGCAAATATCAATGAAAAAGATAATGATGGAAAAACAACTCTTTTTATGCAGCAAAATATGATGGAGTAGGAATGAGTAGATTGCTGCTTTCTCAAAGTGCAAATATCAATGAAAAAGATAATAATGGGAAAACAGCTCTTTTTTATGCAGCACAATATAATAAAATAAATACGACTAGATTTCTGCTTTCGGAAGGTGCAAATATCAATGAAAAAGATAATGACGGAAAAACAGCTCATTTTCATGCACTATTAAATGAAAGTTTCGACGCAGCCAAAATTCTGCATGATGCAAATATCAAATAGATCCAAAATAGTGGAATTATTCGAACAAAAAATTTATCAGTTGTCTCATTAAAGCATTTTTTTTGTGTGTAAGTTCTGAATCCTCTGAAAATATTTCGTACCTACTATTAAATAATCTCTGACGTATTCTGGATTGAAAAAGTTAACTGGCACAACCTTCAGAATATCTGATATATAGAGAACAATTTGCAATAAAATTCTTATGTATTTTTTGAGCATAATGGTGGAAGTCAATTCCACCATTTGCATCAAATTATTTCTGGGAAAGAAGATAGATTTAAAAATATTGATATTGCTGTATAAAACGAAACATCCTGATATAAAAAATACGGAATTTATAATATATAAAATTCAAATGACTACATGCAATAACTATGCGACCATTTTGAGCCAATTCACATATTGCATTCTTTATTGACTTTGATTATGATTCTTAGGCCATAAAAAGTCTTGATAAGGTGTTGGAAATTAATATTATGCGTTTAAAATCAATCATTTTTTTTGTACAGTAAATTGAGATCGATTTACGGGCGTACAAAGCATTTTTTTCAAATATTATAGAATGAGTATCTGGACTTGTGGTCCAGAAGATGGAGAAAGACTCGGAAGGCCACGGGAAAACTGGGATCCTGGCAGAGTTCCAATTCCTGAAGGTGTTTCTGTCGCTCAAATTGCATTGGGTTGGAAACATGGCCATTTTTTCACAGATACAAACCAATTTTATTCATGGGGTACCGGATCTTCTTGGAGACTCGGTACTGGTGAGCAAGAAAATCTTCCAAGACCAACAAGAATCACAACATTCCCCGAAAAAATCAAATTTAAACAAGTAGCGTGTGGTGATAAGTTTTCAGCATGTACAACACAGCAAGGTGAACTATATGCATGGGGTTCTGGATACGCTCACGTTCCAACACAACTTGAATTACCATGCCCAGCCGAATTTATCGCTTGTGGACAAATCATTCTTCTTGCAGCACTTTCAGACGGCACAGTCATGGAGTTTTACAGACATTCACTACCGACATTACACTCATTTGGAAAAGATCATATCATTTCCGTCGCATGCGGACAAACTCATCGTCTTGCTCTAGCAGATAGCGGTCACGTATACGCCTGGGGTGCTGGATCAGCCACAGGAATCGGTACAAGCGAAATTCCGAAAAGAATTCCAACTTTCGACAACATTACAATACAAGCAATCTTTGCGTATCACAACAGTAGCTATTTCATCGATACCTACGGCTGTATCTGGGCTTGTGGAACTAATTCAAGTAATTCTCTTGGATTAGGCCACGCCCAAGAAGTTGTTGTTCCCACGAGGATGACATTCGAATTCTCCAGGGAACAAATCATACAGATCGCCTGCGGAGATGATTTCACACTCTTCCTCAGCGCGCAAGGAAATGTCTGGGCCTGTGGAAACGGCGGCGATTTCCGAAACGCAACAGGAAGTGTCGAGACACGGCCAATACCTGTACCAGCCACAAAACTTGCCGGTAAATTCATCACACAGATCGCTGCTGGATGTTTTAACACGGCTGTTTTGGAGAACGGATATCCACCATTTAATAGGATGGCCAGATTCAGAGGTTTCTTTTCGGAGTTCGCCATTCCTGTCCTTCCTTTCCGTGCAACAATGGGTAACATGGCGAGTGTCGAGATCAATCCTTCCGATGAACTATTGCGACCACTCGGATTCATGACAAGAGACATTGTCAGATTTTCACCAGAAAAACAAGCAATGGTCGTAGGTGTTGCTCAAGGAAAACCAGCTGTTATATGCGAAGGTGCAAATGAGATTGCTTTGATAGAAGCAGACATAACATGCCACCCAATTATATCTAGACCTGGTGTTCATTTGTTTGTTGGAACTGATGAAAAAGGAAATTCAATATCTGTCGATCCAAGTGAGAAAGAAACGCTTAGATTGGGTGGTTTCATGTATGGAGATATCTTGGATGATGATTCTGTGGTTGTTGGAGCAAGATGCAACGCGATTTGGACACTTAAAGACGGAATAATACAAAAGAGAGACCATACGACCCTGAATATAAAGAAGAGAAAGGCTCACGATGTAATTGTTAAAACAATGGGTGATGGATCAAGATACGTTTTAGATTCAATGAAAGAAGATGGAATTGTAGTAATACATACAACATATGGTGCAGGAACATTGATGGGAAAGGTCGGAAAACTGTTTTGTTATGAGTTTGTCGATAAAAATAAGTGTACATTGATGGATTCTTCATTTCCAGTGGTCAGATTGTCGCCTTCTGCAAACATGAAGGTAGAATACCTCTTAAATAATGGTGAAAGAGTATTCGTAGATATTTCTGACTCTAAAGAATTCATTCCTTTGGATAGAGTTAAAATTTCTCACAAAAATTCAATGGGCTCTCAAAAATTGAATGAAAAATACCAAGAAGAAAAATCGCAAGAAATTAATAATTCCAATAATTCAGATGAATTCGGTACTGTTGTTGGTTCTTATGAAAATATGATCGTTGTTCGGACAGATAAGGAACATCTTAGAGGAGGAACTGTTACTCTTTACAAACCATCAGATTTGAAACTTATGGCCAGAATTCTTAAAAATGCAAATCAGAATTATAAATTTAAAGGCCAGGATATAGTTTTAGATGTTTCAGTCTCAAAATGCAGCCAAATATATCCTAATGATAGAATAGAAGTTGACGGAAAAAGAGGATACGTTGCTGGAAGCAAAGATGGAACAAATTACATTTTATTTGATGGAGATGAAGAAGTAACTCCACTTGATAAAGAGTTTATATTGATCCGAAGATGCGTAGATGTGGCAGGTCATCAGTTATACGGCTTCAAAGATGTTGATGTTTCATTGATGAACTTTGCAATGTCAATTATGAAGCCAGGTGATGTTAGAAAGCATATGGGAATGAGAGTTCTGTTCTTGGGTTATGATAGAGACCAGAAAATGATATTTAAGTCTTTAGAAGGAGATACATCGGGTATGACCAACGATTTGACTCCTTCTCTACTCGATATTGAATATATAGAAGTTGATAAATGAATGTTTTGTTTTCTTTATTTTTAATTCAATAACTTTTTTTTCTACAAATTTTATGAGATGTTTTGAAAAGGTTTTAACCAAAAAAATTAATCAATATTTTTACAGATATAGTTAAATAAGTGCCAATTTCTTTAAAGACAATCCATAATTATGTCAAACTCTTCAACATTTTTTATATTCTATGAAATTAATCTGTATTTCATGAGAAATTTTTATAAACATATGCAACATGTATGTATAAGGTGTAGTTTTCAAGTAAAACACAACAACCACAGCAAATATAAATTTTCAATCTAAAAATTAATCTTTTTGATGCGGCAGCTTTGGTTGAAACAGACGTTGTTTTAGCAATAGAAAATGATGCTACTCCAACAAAGAGCAACACGACTTATATGATTATTGGTGTTGTGGCAGGTATTGCCCTTATTGTTGTTGCTGCCTTAATTGTTTGGTTTGTTATTAGGAAGAAGAAACAAGATGATGAATCTAGTTCATTGGTTGAAATGGTTGAAGAAACTGCAGGAATTGTTCCGTCAACTACAACAACAGTAACTACTGATAATCCTTTATGGACTATAAGTGTTGTTGGAGATAATGATGATCCATTTAAGCAAGACTTCGATGAAAATGGTATCGAAGGTTATTTTGATGTTAATAATACAAAAGAATTGGAATAAAAACATATATATTTGCGAACTATATACATACACCTTATATGAGCATCTAAAAAATATTGCAAGACAAATTTGATCCAATATTTAATAACAAGTATTAAATTATTACCTTTTTCACTATCAGAGATCAGGACATTCTATGCTTGTGGTTATATATAATCAGTGGATAAATTACAATTAGGAATTTCCGATTAATTTTTAATTCGGGTCTTGTATCATGATATATTTCAATATTCTATTATAACTACAATGTACCAACAGCCAAAATTGATATTCAACAAAATCTGATGAATAATTCATACAAAATTTCATCAGAAAGGAGGTTTCGTTATTTTTCTATGCATAAATTTCATACTAAAATGGAAATTTAGGTGATTTGATCGAGAATTTGCCAGACTCAATTTCAAAAAATTTGTAATCTATTTAGATAATGTATGCCAATTCTATATACCGAGTTTGGGGATTTATCCTTTCAAAAGATTTATCGGTTTTATCCAAATTTTCAAATGAAGAAGAATTTGGTTCAGGGAATTATCATGGCTGGAGCTCTTATAGTTGTAGCCATAGTTTTCGCATTTATGTTTTGCCTCTATATCGATACATTCGAAAACAACACAGATAAGCCCAAGAATTCCGACACTGGTGCAAATGCTATCGAAACAGAGATGACCGGCCAACAAGAGTACGAAATTAATGATCTTCTCAAGTAAGTTGATCTAAATACAATGTAAAAATTAGTTAATTTTAAATCTATTACAAAATATTTTTCGGATTATTTTCAGAAATTTTAATCTGATTTCAATCCTAATCTATTTTAATAATGATGTATATAAGCCTGAAATATCACTATAAATCATAATCGGATTGAACTAATATTATATGAATGAACTCAAACATGAATATTCATGTATCATTCCTGCATATTCATTCCCACTTGTATCATTTATAAGCATATCTAGCTTCGGTAGCCTTAAAAGAACATTTACAATATGAAAATGCTTAATTCGGAAAATTTCCAAACCAAGATCAAAATATTGAAATGTTTCGGATATTGGCTATCATATGTTTCACTAATAGCATTACAATGAATTGATTCACCCTAATCAAATATCGAAATTTCTTGTTTCACTAGAATTTAAGCGATATATGCATTTATGGATTCGATATTTGTCTGATTTTCCATTATTATATACTATCGTTAGGATTTCAAGCTATTTTAGAAGTGTTTAAAAATATAAAAAAAAATGGCGTCAAAAATTTTCTCACTGGGTTTTCGTCTATCAATCCCAGCTCATTATATACGCAACCAATCAAAAATCTGATATGGGAGTCCAAGGCTAACTTTTTGTTGTCTACCTAATAAAAGAGGAAGCAGCATTAGTGAGAATAATCGCAAATATTCAATTTAAATTATCTTTTTATTCTTAATTTAAAGTGACAAAAAGAATAAAAAACCTATTCTAAGGCATGTTGTTATGTAAATGAGACTAGACATCATATTTTATGTTATGAAAAAAAAATATTTAGAATTTTAGAACAAAATAAATAGAAAAAATAGCATAACTTATGGATGTGCGTATATTAAATTTAATAAATTAAGAGAAATTATTTTTGGCGCCAAAATTATTCGTTAACTCTCAAATTTTTCTGAGTCAATAAGCCGCCAAAAAAGTGTCATTTTGTTTCGTTAGAGAAAGATGAATTGTCCATGTCATCCAATCGGGAACAAGGGGGATGGGGATTAGATGATAAAGAAGCAATTCATGCTCTCTATCTGAAGCAATCAGACTTACCAGCAACAATGTGAATCGATTTGGCTTTAAAGTTAATATAGCAGATCAGCTTGTTACTGGAGAGACTAGGCATTACGATTGATTCGCTGTAGTGCTCTACTTTAATTTAAGAGTAGTAACGGATAACTGAATTCTCAAAATTCTTTAGGTGATCCAAAACACTGTAGCTGCTTGAACTTTGGACGAGCCTCGCACCCCAGAGAATAGAAATCCCAATCTTGCTCATGTTTAGTTGAATTAGTCTGCAGCAGTACAGCTCTGATACCACAAGATCGTGATGTATACAAAGTCACAACGCTATTTGATTCAACAACTAGCTAGTTTTGACATCAAATTGCAAAATTTGACTTCGTTATGAGCTCTTTGTAGCAAAAATACATTACACTTAAAGACTAGTTGCTAGACTGTAGTAGTTTGTTCGTATATATCTATTTTTCCCCAACGTATTGCATACTACATTTTGACAAGACTTGCAACCTTATAGTAACCTCGTTGGGAATTGTTCAAGCAAAGCGTAGGTAGCTAAGGTCGAGTAAGAGTTCTTCTTAAATCTTTCACTGAATGAGTAGGTGTTGGAAGAACTGTTCTCTAAAGCGATACAGTTGCGCTACATGTTCGTCAACTTGTCTAGAAATAAATATATCATTTGTTTTATACGTTTTTTCGTAATAAATCTATTTGTATTTGTTGTATTTGAGTATGAAGATAACAAAAACTACGGCATAAGACGCAGTACACTGGGCTTCGTTGCCATTTTATTTACCATGTTAAGAATAAACTTAACAGACATGCTTTGTTTTCGACGAAGCCATCTAAAATAACGTACATCTAAATAAAACTAAAAAACTGTAAAATTTCTTTATTTGATAGTATACTTCAAATTATGCACTATACCTTCTAGAATTCTATAACACTCTTTGCATATAATTTTTTTAAAAAAAAGTTATATCTCGACAAAAATATGATTTATCAATAGAGTATGTAAAATAAAACTCATTCGCAGTATTAAAAAATCGTAAATCTTTCCAAAAAAATTTTGAATTACAAATTTTAAAACTTAAAACAACATTTTTTGAAGCGAAAAAACGAAATCTAATTTTTTTTGGAAAATTTAGAATAAATAGAGCTCTTTAACTCGTCGAATGCAAATTGTTTTCAAGTTTTTTTCGACCGGAAATTGAACTTTTAGAGTTTATACAATAAGATTCACATGAAAAAATACGGGTTTAACAAAGAAATCACCAATATAAAGGTTTTTTAGTAGAACGAGATTGATAAAAACTACGGTATGATAAAAAGACGATAATTTTTTTGGCGGGATAATTGAAGAATATGAATGATTCGAATTACAGACATACTCTAGTCCGAAACTTACTATGGTTCGTGACTTATTTTTGACACAGAATAGCTGTAGACTAAGGTTTACTCTAGATCCAGACTTATTATACAATTAAATTTGCTTTTGGAATAAGACTTAATTTTAGTTACAAACTTATCTTAATATCAGACTTATATTTAGAATCAGACTTACTTTAGTCTAGAACTTACATTTAGAATCAGACTTCCATTTCAAGTCAGACTTACTTTCGTCCGAGACTTACATTTCAAGTCATACTTACATTCGTCCGAGACTTACATTTCAAGTCATACTTACTTTCGTCCGAGACTTACATTTCAAGTCATACTTACATTCGTCCGAGACTTACATTTCAAGTCATACTTACATTCGTCCGAGACTTACATTTCAAGTCATACTTACATTCGTCCGAGACTTACATTTCAAGTCATACTTACATTCGTCCGAGACTTACATTTCAAGTCAGACTTACTTTCGTCCGAGACTTACATTTCAAGTCATACTTACATTCGTCCGAGACTTACATTTCAAGTCATACTTACATTCGTCCGAGACTTACATTTCAAGTCATACTTACTTTCGTCCGAGACTTACATTTCAAGTCATACTTACATTCGTCCGAGACTTACATTTCAAGTCATACTTACTTTCGTCCGAGACTTACATTTCAAGTCATACTTACATTCGTCCGAGACTTACATTTCAAGTCATACTTACATTCGTCCGAGACTTACATTTCAAGTCAGACTTACTTTCGTCCGAGACTTACATTTCAAGTCATACTTACATTCGTCCGAGACTTACATTTCAAGTCATACTTACTTTCGTCCGAGACTTACATTTCAAGTCATACTTACATTCGTCCGAGACTTACATTTCAAGTCATACTTACATTCGTCCGAGACTTACATTTCAAGTCAGACTTACTTTCGTCCGAGACTTACATTTCAAGTCATACTTACATTCGTCCGAGACTTACATTTCAAGTCATACTTACATTCGTCCGAGACTTACATTTCAAGTCAGACTTACTTTCGTCCGAGACTTACATTTCAAGTCATACTTACATTCGTCCGAGACTTACATTTCAAGTCATACTTACTTTCGTCCGAGACTTACATTTCAAGTCATACTTACATTCGTCCGAGACTTACATTTCAAGTCATACTTACATTCGTCCGAGACTTACATTTCAAGTCAGACTTACTTTCGTCCGAGACTTACATTTCAAGTCATACTTACATTCGTCCGAGACTTACATTTCAAGTCATACTTACATTCGTCCGAGACTTACATTTCAAGTCAGACTTACTTTCGTCCGAGACTTACATTTCAAGTCATACTTACATTCGTCCGAGACTTACATTTCAAGTCATACTTACATTCGTCCGAGACTTACATTTCAAGTCAGACTTACTTTCGTCCGAGACTTACATTTCAAGTCAGACTTACTTTCGTCCTTTTTTCTCTTCCAATAATGCACAAAACCAAGATTTGACATCAGATTTAAAATCTCCATCAAGTCTGCTTTCCAAATCCGCTGTCAAAACTTGAATATCTCAATTAATTAATGATATTCAGATATTGCGAATAATCTTTAGGTAAAGAAGAAAATTTAGGTTGTAAAATCATATAAAAATGTAGTTAGAGAGCAAAAATTATGTTTGAGTGGATCTCCATGTCGTAGTGGATCTAGATGTTTGAGTGGCTTTAGATGTATGAGTGGTTTTCAATGTCAGTGTGGATCAAGATGTCTGGGAATAAAAGTAAGTCGTAGGTTAATATAAGTTTGATATTAATGTAAGTATGACTTAAAATGTAAGTCTCGGACGAAAGTAAGTATGACTTGAAATGTAAGTCTCGGACGAATGTAAGTATGACTTGAAATGTAAGTCTCGGACGAAAGTAAGTATGACTTGAAATGTAAGTCTCGGACGAATGTAAGTATGACTTGAAATGTAAGTCTCGGACGAATGTAAGTCTGACTTGAAATGTAAGTCTCGGACGAATGTAAGTCTGACTTGAAATGTAAGTCTCGGACGAAAGTAAGTCTGACTTGAAATGTAAGTCTCGGACGAATGTAAGTATGACTTGAAATGTAAGTCTCGGACGAAAGTAAGTATGACTTGAAATGTAAGTCTCGGACGAAAGTAAGTATGACTTGAAATGTAAGTCTCGGACGAATGTAAGTATGACTTGAAATGTAAGTCTCGGACGAATGTAAGTATGACTTGAAATGTAAGTCTCGGACGAAAGTAAGTCTGACTTGAAATGTAAGTTTCGGACGAAAGTAAGTCTGACTTGAAATGGAAGTCTGATTCTAAATGTAAGTTCTAGACTAAAGTAAGTCTGATTCTAAATATAAGTCTGATATTAAGATAAGTTTGTAACTAAAATTAAGTCTTATTCCAAAAGCAAATTTAATTGTATAATAAGTCTGGATCTAGAGTAAACCTTAGTCTACAGCTATTCTGTGTCAAAAATAAGTCACGAACCATAGTAAGTTTCGGACTAGAGTATGTCTGTAATTCGAATCATTCATATTCTTCAATTATCCCGCCAAAAAAATTATCGTCTTTTTATCATACCATAGTTTTTATCAATCTCGTTCTACTAAAAAACCTTTATATTGGTGATTTCTTTGTTAAACCCGTATTTTTTCATGTGAATCTTATTGTATAAACTCTAAAAGTTCAATTTCCGGTCGAAAAAAACTTGAAAACAATTTGCATTCGACGAGTTAAAGAGCTCTATTTATTCTAAATTTTCCAAAAAAAATTAGATTTCGTTTTTTCGCTTCAAAAAATGTTGTTTTAAGTTTTAAAATTTGTAATTCAAAATTTTTTTGGAAAGATTTACGATTTTTTAATACTGCGAATGAGTTTTATTTTACATACTCTATTGATAAATCATATTTTTGTCGAGATATAACTTTTTTTTAAAAAAATTATATGTAAAGAGTGTTATAGAATTCTAGAAGGTATAGTGCATAATTTGAAGTATACTATCAAATAAAGAAATTTTACAGTTTTTTAGTTTTATTTAGATGTACGTTATTTTAGATGGCTTCGTCGAAAACAAAGCATGTCTGTTAAGTTTATTCTTAACATGGTAAATAAAATGGCAACGAAGCCCAGTGTACTGCGTCTTATGCCGTAGTTTTTGTCATCTTCATACTCAAATACAACAAATACAAATAGATTTATTACGAAAAAACGTATAAAACAAATGATATATTTATTTCTAGACAAGTTGACGAACATGTAGCGCAACTGTATCGCTTTAGAGAACAGTTCTTCCAACACCTACTCATTCAGTGAAAGATTTAAGAAGAACTCTTACTCGACCTTAGCTACCTACGCTTTGCTTGAACAATTCCCAACGAGGTTACTATAAGGTTGCAAGTCTTGTCAAAATGTAGTATGCAATACGTTGGGGAAAAATAGATATATACGAACAAACTACTACAGTCTAGCAACTAGTCTTTAAGTGTAATGTATTTTTGCTACAAAGAGCTCATAACGAAGTCAAATTTTGCAATTTGATGTCAAAACTAGCTAGTTGTTGAATCAAATAGCGTTGTGACTTTGTATACATCACGATCTTGTGGTATCAGAGCTGTACTGCTGCAGACTAATTCAACTAAACATGAGCAAGATTGGGATTTCTATTCTCTGGGGTGCGAGGCTCGTCCAAAGTTCAAGCAGCTACAGTGTTTTGGATCACCTAAAGAATTTTGAGAATTCAGTTATTACGTAAATTTCTCAAGATGAACTTGAGAGCAGCGCAGTTATAACGAAAGTCTCTGATGAAAGGCAATGATTTCTTTCATGAATGATCTAACATTAGCTTGAAATCAGGAAAAGAGACTATTGATGACTTACTTTCCATCGATGGTGCACAACAGCAGGGAGGGGATTGGTGGGTTTGGGGAAATTCGCTGAGGCACTAGTGTCCGGATTGTTCGTCAAATAGGTTTCCTTTCCTATAAAGAAATGACACTTTTTTGGCGGCTTATTGACTCAGAAAAATTTGAGAGTTAACGAATAATTTTGGCGCCAAAAATAATTTCTCTTAATTTATTAAATTTAATATACGCACATCCATAAGTTATGCTATTTTTTCTATTTATTTTGTTCTAAAATTCTAAATATTTTTTTTTCATAACATAAAATATGATGTCTAGTCTCATTTACATAACAACATGCCTTAGAATAGGTTTTTTATTCTTTTTGTCACTTTAAATTAAGAATAAAAAGATAATTTAAATTGAATATTTGCGATTATTCTCACTAATGCTGCTTCCTCTTTTATTAGGTAGACAACAAAAAGTTAGCCTTGGACTCCCATATCAGATTTTTGATTGGTTGCGTATATAATGAGCTGGGATTGATAGACGAAAACCCAGTGAGAAAATTTTTGACGCCAAAAAAAATTATCGATCAATTTCACTGCAATCAAATCATAATATAATTGCCGAAAAGGGAATTAGTAGAAAGCAATTAAAAATCGAGCTATATACGATAGAAATAAAAACATAATATTTAAGAAAATGACAATAATCTACAAAGTCTAATATATTATTCGGCAAAACTCATTTCTATAGGAATATGAGTATAACCTAACATGATAATGTATTCAAAAAAATTAACAGCAACCAGTTTTCTCTTCTTTCTTTTTAGGTGCGTACAAGGTTGGTTGGATTCCTATCTGGATTTCTTTTGTGACGACAGATTGAAAAACGTTTCTTGCTGCTTTATGAAAAGCTTCTGTAACGTTTGCATTTGTTTTTGCAGAGGTTTCTATGTATTCTAAACGGTTATTATTGGAGAATTGTTCGATTTCTGCTTTAGATACTGTTCTTTCGCTTTCTAAATCAATTTTATTTCCAACTAGAAGAATTTTAGCTTTTGGATGACAGTAATTTCGTACATCTACAATCCAATCTTCCAAGCCTTCGAAGCTATGATGGTTATTGTAAGAAAATACAATCAAAACACCGACCGCATCTCTGTAATATGCTTGAGATAGTGCTCTATATTGCTCTTGCCCTGCTGTATCCCATATCTGCAATTGAATCTTTTGATTGCCAATGGACAACTTGTATAATGAGTATTCTACGCCAATCGTACTATCTAGCACACCATCAAATTCATCTGTTATTAATCTTCTTACAAGGGCAGTCTTTCCAACCCCAGCATCTCCGATCATTAAAAACTTGAAATTCAAAATATCATCAGACATTATTTTTGACACAACCGCTGAAATTAAATCCAAAATTTCGTTTTAAATATGCATATAACAATGACAAGAAATATTTAGATAAAAAATTGACACTTTTATTTATAATGTTTTCAAAATCAATTTTTAATTTTCAGCAATATCAGACTTATCAAATAACATGCCATTACCTTCTCTTTAGATAGTATTGATCTAAGTGATAAACAAGGAGAGTTATCTTTTCTCTATTGGCGCTAATGATATATGGACTCAATTAGATCATTGGAACAGAACGCAAAGAAAAACAAAGAATATATATTTTTGGAAAAGACTCCAAGAGTTAAAGTTATGATTGACTAATGAGTACAAATATAAGAAAAATACGAAGCTGAAAAGGATCATCATTTGAGAGTTTTACATGGCATTTGTACGCAAATGTCATGTAAAATTTTCTCAAAATTCTTCCAAGTTTACATTCACCATTTCTAGCTTGAAATGATAATGCTTAACTAAATAATCTTAGTAAATTTACACATCATGTCCTATACAATACAAAATCTATATCAACTATTCTCTATAAATCATTACTAATGAGGGGGTAATTTGAATTTGAGATAAATATATCACTAAACAAGAATCACCATGATAAGTTAAAATAATAAGAAGTGTTTATTCTTAGTTATTCATTAAGAATTTTTGAAAAATAATATTCAGCTCTTGGTTCTTCCTTTGAATCATCGCAATTATCTCTCAAGCAGTTTATGTCGATAATTTCTGGATCATTTTCGATCCTTCCGAGGTAAATTGCCCTCAATATCAACAAAGATAAGAAAGAATTGCCAGAATCAGAAGCAAAATCAATCATTTCTTGTAAATCAACAAAGAGGATATTGGCTCTTATCAACAAAATGGCGCTAAACGTCATAATGTACCTTTTCATCGTGTAAGTCAATTCATCGTAATGAATTGAATGATGAATCATATCCAGATTCGATATGATCTTCAATACATCTTCAGATTTTCCTCTGTATGAAATTATCATCAGATACCAGTAACAAATCTCTTTCATTTCTTCATCAGGAGAGAAGAAATAACTTATTACCTTCTGTAAAAAGATTGTTGATGCTCCCAAAGCTTTGATTGTTTGGATATTTATTTCGATATCATTATTGACTTCGAAATAAAGTTTGCACTTGATTCCGAGTTCAGAACACCTTGCAGCAACCTGGATCTGTTGTTCTGGAGGAAGGATTTCGATGTTTGAGAGAATTGTTTCGTTGACTTTGTCATCAAAGGTCGGAGAGATGAGACAAAGTAGGAGTGGAGGTAACAAGTGATACATTGTTAAAAGAGGAAGTTTTTTGATGTAAATTTCGAAGATTCTCTCTAATTGAAGCAATAATGTTAATTTGTGTTCGACATTGAAGGATGCGTAAGCTTTTAAGAACTCTACTACATCTACTGGATCTTCTAATGTCTGGATAAAGTCTAAGATATTGTAATTGCTGTATAAAACTTTGGCGAAATCGTCTGAATTAAGTAATGCGACTTGAAGACATTCAATTGCGAATGCTGAGTTGGTTTCTCCGATGTATGTGAACAGCATTGATGCTATTTCTGATAATTCTTCTTGATGTCCATTTCTGTTTGTTGAAACAAATTCATCTAAATAATACTCGAATTCTTCTGAATCTTTTCGCTCGAAAGCTTCTTGGATCTTGGAAAAGAGGTCATAGAACTCAATGCTGCACTCTTCATCCAAAGACCTGTGGTTTGGAACGTCTGGTTCTGATCTAATTTCGTCCATTGATAAATTTTTAATCAGTGCATCAAATCATATAAATTGAAAGGAAAATAATCGTGGTGAAGTTCACCACCTCGAATTGAGAGAATGATATGAAAAAGATGTTTTATTAATCATGGCCATTCTTAACTCTTATTTAATTTTGTAGTTTTAAGTTAGATTTTCAAGAAAATTTTATACAATTTCACGTTATTCGAACAGGATTATATATATTAGTAGGGATTCACTGGAAAGAGCTAATGTGAACATTCATATTAATATACATAGATGTGATTTGAATAAAAAACATTTATTAACTTATATATTTAATATATTTAAAGGGATATAGATATGTAATACGTATTGAAATGTTTTTTAAAAGTATTCTTGCTTTGATTATTTTGCTAACGCATTTTGATGTAACAATTGCACAATCAAAGAGATTTTGGGGAATCAAGTAGCCGAATGATTAGATTATGAAGATTTCAGCATATGAGACGGATTTTATGGTTCAGTTTTGGCAAAATTAAGCATATTGGAAAATGCGAGTGAAAATATTCCGGATGCAAGTCCATCATACTGTAATAGGGTCATTTGGTAGCGGCTCACAGTCAGCATTTCTCAAATCGTTGCTTAACGTCATAAGAGCTCGAAATCTGTACGTTAAACCACCTTTCAAAATCAAATTTTATCTGAAATTTTCTAAAACTGTACGTTTATCAAAAATCATCATGGGTGAAGATGCATTTATGCTTAGTGTCCAGTTCCCTAGCAAGACGCTAGAGCTCTGGGAAGAACTAGGTCTTGATAATGATATGAGAAAAGAAGATACAATAAGCGTTCAAAACGCAATGATCAAATTAACTCAGGATTACACAAATCAATTGAAGATTAGACGTGATAAAACAAGAAAAGAGATTGAAGATGTTCAAAAGGCTCATAAAAAAGTCATGTTAGCTTACGGAATTACACAAGATGAGATTAACAAGACAAATTTCGACATTCAACCAATCAATTTACTTCAACAACTTGCACAAGCTAAAGATGCATACGAAAACTTCAGAAACGCATGTGCAGAGAGACTTAAGAAGTTCGAAAACTTAATTCACATGGCAGTCGATCACTTTAACATGTTAGGTATTCCAGAAGCTGAACGCGGTGATTATGCAGTTCTTGGGGATGATGACTACTCTCGTGAGCGTCTTGAAAGATTGAAACTCAAAGTTGAGGATTTACAACACGAGATCGAGGAGAAGAGACTTGTTGCAGATGATATCAAAAACGAAATCTACTCAATTCAGAAAGAACTCTCAAGCAAGCTTTCAGATCAAGAAGAAGCTGTCTTGAATTCACCATTACTTACACCAGGGGTCATTGATGGTATCAGGAACCTTCTTGAAAGGCTTCAACAGGTAAAGGCCCACAGAGTTAAAGAGTTTGAAGAGATTGCACTCAATATCACTCATCTCTGGGACACCCTCAACATAAGTGATTCCTACAGAAAAGCATTCCTAGAGAAATATGCTACAATCAGTGATGAAGTTTATGAAGGTTGCATGAAGGAATTAGCTAAATTACAAAAGCAGATGGACGAGAAACTTCCAACACTTATCAAGGCACATCGTGAACAGCTTGCAGAGCTTTATGACTTCTTCCATATTCCTCCTGAGGGTCGCCTCATGGTTGATGAAAATTGCGAAACAGGACAAGAAGCCGTTAAGATATTCCAACAGATGAATGATGAAATTGTTCGCCTAAAGAAATTAAAAGTTAAACTCAATGATCTTGTTAAATTGGTCACTCAAGCTGAACAAATTAAGAAAGATTATGATGATGTTCTTAAGAATCATGATCCAAAGAACTACACTGCAAGAGATACAGACTCAGCAAAGATTCTTGTCTTTGAAGAACGTGCTCGCAGAAGGTATAAGGTTACACTTCCAAGTTTGATCGACAAATTGAAGAGGATGCTTGACAAGTTCAGGAAGGATAATGGCTACGATTTCGAATGGGATGGAAGACCATACATCGAGAAACTTAAAGAAGATGAGCAACAAGAAGCTATTGAAAAGAAGTTTGCTGGAAAAATCACAGATTGCGGAAGTGTCCCTCCAATTAAGCGCAAAGGAAAGAAAGGAGATGATCTCTATCACAATGAGAACATGAATGATAATCGCGGAAATTCAGTTAGAACTGCTCGTCGGCAAGCTTATGTTTGAATCTTGACTGAAAGATAATTTGTTGTATTATTCCTGCTTTTTTATTTCTATTTAAAATTGCTTTATTTGATTAAACTTTCACTCTATTTGCTATCTTCCATATTATTTTTTCATTAAAAAACATATACATGATAAGGTTAAGGTTTTATTCTCACATTAAAATGAAAACAGCTATTACAGTGATGGGATGATTCGTTTTAGAAATCATATTTGCTTTACATGAAAACTCTGAACAATGTTTCGCAGATGAAATATCTAACCCACTCTTTTTAAGAATATTTATGAAAGTTTTATTATTAATATTTTGTATGAGGGCTCCGCAATTCAGAAGAGGACAATTTGAAAATGCATTTTCTCCAATTGAAACTACACTAGAAGGAATTGTGATTTGCCGAAGATTGATACATCCTTCAAATGAACTTTGACCAATTTTGACGAGACTTTTTTCGGGAAGGAGAACTGCCTGAAGGTTGGCACAACCTATGAAAGCTGAATCTTCAATAGAAATCACACCTTCCAGAAGATAAAAGTAATTTCTTTTGGATGCCGGTGGGTATACATGCATCTTAATTCTATCACTACTATATAGAGCACCATTCTCACAAACAAAATTTTCTGAACGAAATTCATTGATTGTTTCGAAGTTACTGCAGCCACGAAAAACGCCAAGCCTGATAGAAGTCAACTTACTAGAATTCTTGATTGTGATTGATCTTAAACTTGAGCAGAATGCAAAACAATAAACATCAAAAATTGATACATAATCGGGTATATCAAGATGTGTAATAGATGTGCCAGATAGAGCATTTGAACCAATTGAATAACAGTTGGATGGGATTGTAAATGATGTCAAACTTTCGCATCCTTTAAATATTGATGGTGATAATATAGTAGATGTAATCATGTTGTTTTCGAAAATAATACGAGTGAGTCCACAGTTTGCAAAGCATGCACTTTCAATTGATGAGACACAATTAGGTATTTGGATAGTATTAAGTGACGACAAACCATTAAAACAATCAGAACCAATTGATATACTTGGATTTGTGTTGAAAGTAATATATGTGATGGAGTCGCAATCTTGAAAGGCACTTTCAAATAGCTGCAATTGTGTGGAAGAAGAGAAAGATATTGAAGGAATTCTGTTACAATTTCTAAATGCACTTGAATATATTGCTATCAAAGTTGAAGGGAAAGATATGTGTGTGTTCAAAACTGTGTTTTCGAAAGCACGATCTCCTATATACATAATTTGATTTCCAAACGTGAAATTATATAAGTTTGAGCATCCATAAAAAGTCCCAACATCAATATATTGAAGTTGAGGTTCATCATCAAAAATGGCAGTGTTTAGATTAACTTTTTGATAGAATGCTTTAGTTTTTATTCTTGTGACTGTATGGGGGATTATAACTTTATTCAATCGGCCAAGATATTGAGAAACTGTTTTATTGTTGTTTGAATAGATAATAAGTTGTTTGTCAATATATAGTGAAGGACTTGTTAACGTCACGTTTAAATCTGGTATATCTAGTAATGCACTACCTCCTATATCTTCAAGATTATCAGGAAGAACAATTGTTTTTAAAGAATTACACATATCAAAAACCTCACTCTCAAGATTTTTAACTGTACTTGGAATTCTTATTGATGTTAAGGCAGATCCTGTAAAAAGTCTATAACTCAAAACAGTAAGATTTGGTGGAAGTTGAACTTGTTTAAGCCTTCTACAAAAATAAAATCCATAAGATAATATTTCTTGAACCGAATCTGGTATTATTATATTGATTAAGTTAGAATTAATAAAGCACCCTTTCTCTATTCTGATGACAGAATCTGGAATTATATAGCTATCTCCACATGCTGATGCACAATAATAAATGACTGTTTTATCCTTATTGTATACCGCTTTGTTATCACTCCAAAAATATTGATCATTGCATCAACATAAATATTCTTCATGTTCCCATTAAAACTAAATGCAACACCTGTTATACTGGAAACACTTTGAGGAATAGTAAACTCTAATAAATTAAGGTAATAAAAAGTATCATGAACTAGACTTTTTAGTTGAGATCCAGGTGAGAATGTTATTGATGTAATTCCCATAGCTGATATTCCGTACTCACCAATTGATGAAACAGTTGATGGGATATTTATAGTTGTAATCTTAAATGAAGTAAAGGCATTGGGTGATATTGTTGTTAATCCTTCAGGAAGAATAACAGATGTAACTGAAGAACATCCAAAAAATGCATAATTCCCAATGATTCGCAGCTGACTACATTTTGAAAGGTCAACTTTTTGTAACTTCTGACATGCATAAAAGGCATAAGCATTAATATTTGATAGTTGTGGATTGTCCTCAAACGAAAAGGATTCAATCGAATCTTTTGCAAGTTTGAAACAATAATTTTCTTTATCATACCCATAAATAGCGGTACATGCACTTGATATGAGTACATTTGTTGTGGTGGATGAAACTGAAAGTAATGTGCGCCCATCAGATGAATATTCAGTCAATTACCGGAACACTTTTCAGAAGCTATTGAAAATTTTGAAATAATAAATAATGCCTTTCAATGGGTTTCCCATGCATTAAAAAAAGGTCAAAAAAAATTGGTAAAACCAGTATTTAAATTAAAAGCATTAATAAAGTATGACAATAATCGCATATGGAAAAAAAAGTAAACGATATAATACATCAATTTTTAAATGCTCAATTAATGAACATATTGAATGGAAAATATTCACATTTGCACTTGTATGAATTTTTCAATTAATCCATTATAAACGTAGTGTAACAAAATTAATTAAACAAGTATATTTTTATAGATTTCCGCCTACATGTATGAGAATTTATAACATCAACTTTTACATATAAAAAACACAATAAAATATAAAAAACAAATATTATCAATTAATGAGCCTTGACATCGCAAGCAATCTCTCTTGAAGAGGCTTTTTGACGTTAGTCATAGAAGAAGAGCAGTATGAAATCTCTGTTTGCTGATGAGCATCATTAGTTGGCTGCTCCGAGTTGTTGTTAGGCATGTTGATATACTTTGCAGAAATTTTTCCTGTTTTATATTCTAAAGAAGCTATTTCTCTATTTTTAGAAGAAAGAGCTTGTCTAAGAAGAGTAATTTCATCTTCTGCTTCGGAAAGTTTAGATTTCAATGCTTGTTCATTTCTCTCTTTATTTGATTTGATATCAGAAAACTCTGTCTGTTTCTGCTTAAGCATAACATTTTCATGCTTTAACTGCATTATCTCATCTTTGGATTGTTCTAATGCAGCTGTAACTTCTTTCAAAGAATTCTTAACACTTGCGTATTTCTCACTCAACTTTGAAAACTCCGAATGATCAATAGTTTGCTGCATTTGAGTAGTGAGATTATTTATCTGGTCATTAAGTTCTTCTTCTTTCGCTTTGGCAATTAAAATTAAATGATCTTTTTCAGCCAATTGATTTTCTCTCATATTTTGTAATTTTTCTGCATCTTTGATGATCAATACCAAATGTTCTATCTTCTTTAGAAGTTTTGATTTAGAGTTTTGAAGATCTTTTATTATTGCAAATGGCTCATTGATTTTATGTACTTGTGGATCATTTCCGCAAATCCACCACCAATTTCTATAATCATTTTCATAAACTTTTGGCAATTTATTGATCTTTGACCATCTTTTTGATATGACTGTTGCAATGATAATCGTTCTTAATGATGGAGTATTCGATATACCTTTTAATGCAGAGTTAATTGCATTAATACGATGAGAAAATTCTCTGTTCGCTGACTCAATAACTTTTGTATTCTTTTGAGCATTTCTTAGAAGTTGAATCTGATTGATTAACTGTTCATTCTTTGTATTTAAGTCTTCAATAGTGTTCTGTAACATTGAAGAATCTTCTTTTAGTGAAGAGATTTGTTCACCAAATCTTTCTGTTTCGGATTGAGATAATCCGAGTTCTTTTATGGCTTTTCTTAATTGTTTCTTGGTAAGTTTAAGTTCTTTAGGTAATTTCTCGGCTAATTCAACTCTGTCGCTGAGTTCATCAACAAGTTGATTGAAATCTGTAATATGCGGAAGAATTTCTTGGACTTTTGCCATCTTTTCTTGTAATTCTTCTATATCATCCTTTTGAGATTCTATAACTGTTTGTTGTGCATGAACTTCGCTCTTGTATTTTTCGATTTGTTGCTCATTCAATGAAATTTTGTCTGATAATGATTGTTTTTCATCTTTCATCTTGTGTATAAGCTGTCTAAGTGATGCTGCTCTTTCATCAGCCTCATTTTTCTCATTTTCAAGGCGTCTTAATTGAGTTTCTAACTTTCCTTTATTTAATGTAAGTTTCTCGAGTTCAATATGCTTTTTGAGCATAGAATCGTTGTTTGTAACATTTTCTGCACGAAGTTCTACCATCTGCTTGTGTAATTCTTTAAGATCATTATCTTTTTTGTCAAGTAAAGCTTGAAAGTCGCGTTTTTGTTTTTCAAGGAGGTTGTTAAAGTCAGTTCTGGAATTTGCTTCATTAACTGAAAACTCTTCTTTTAATTTTCTGTATGCGTCGTCTTTTTCATCGATTTTTTGTCTGTATCCGGATATTTCATTTTGCATTGTTGTTGCTAAATTCTTTTGATGTGCTAATTCATCTTTGAGCCGTTGAATTTCATTATTTAACGATTTTCTTTCGCGTTCGAAACTGTCTTGTTGACTTGAAAGTTGTTGTTTCAGTGCTTCAACTTGTCTTTTCGTATTTCCGAGTTTTTGATTTGCGTCTAAAAGTTCTCCAAATTTTATCTGCATTTCATCAATTAAATCATCCTTATCTACTGAATCATCTGATCCTGAATTCGTGTTAGATTGTGTTGAATCACCTTTTTTACTTTCATATGTGAGAGAAGTCCGTGATCCGGAGCTTACACTCATTTTTAAACGGATAACGAAGCGAGAATTATGCTCGCAGATGATTATCTATTCTAAATTGAATCAAATTACTATAATAACTTGAAATCATAAAACTCAAACATGTCATATTTTCATTATTTCATAATTTTTTTAAAGCAAAAATTATAAGATTATATTAATCTCTATTTTCTTAAAACAGGCTTGTGGATTAACTATATAACTAGATAAAATATGATACATTATATTATTAATCCATAAATAAGAATATTTTGTTCAGATTTGTGCATTACTAAATAAAATTCGAAAATTGTAATGGCATCGCTTATTGTTTTCTATATATAATACGTGACAACTTATTTTTTTGAAAAAAAAATAATATAATGTGGTTAAGTTTTCCCTAATATAACTCTTAATGGCATTTGTCAACAAATACCATGTAAAACTCTCGAAAGTGTGATCCTTATGGCTGGGTGAAAACCCACCCACGTTATGGAAACTTGACTTCCCAAAATTACTGTTTTTTATAAATTAATTTTGAATATTTTCATTTACAATATTTAATCGTTTATCTACTAATAAATATGAAAAAGTTTAAATTATGCTATGCGGTATAACTGCTTATTGCCTATTTTAGCTCCGTGCTCAAGTAAATATTTTTCAATTTTACATAATGATATTCGAATTGCAAAATCCAATGGAGTTGCGATATTATAAAGAGAATTTGATATATCAAAAAGAAATATGAAATGAAAGAGGATTACATCAAACAATGATAAATGTGAAAAGAAAGAGAATGAAATAAATCAATGATAGACATGAATAGAAAGAGAATGTTACAAAACAATGTTTAACATGAAAAGAAAGAGAATGTCATAAAACAATGATAAACATGAATAGAAAGAGAATTTTATAAAGCATTGATAATTATGAAAAGATTAAGAATAAGTATAATGTTAACATCAGCACCATGTTCGACTAAAAATTTGACAATTTCTATTGAATTCACCAGAGTTGCAATAGTAAGTGGACAATGATTAATATCGAGAGAACTCTATTAAATTATGATAAATATGAAAATTACGAGAATGTTATAAAACAATTATAAATTTGAAAAGAAACCAAATGTCATAAAACAAAGATAAACTTGATAAAGCAATGATAAATGTGAAAACAAAGAGAATAAGATTTATGTTAACATCTGCACCATGTTCAACTAAGAATTTGACTATTTCTATTGATTTCTCTTTGATTGCAATAGTAAGCGGGCAATCATTAATATTGAGAGAAATTCATTAAATAATGATAAATATCAAAACAATGTTGAATATGAAAAGAAAGAGAGTGCCATAAAACAATAATAGATATATAACGAAAGAAAATGTTATTAAACAATGATCAATATGAAAAGAAATAGTATAAATTTCAAGTTAACATTAGCACCATAATCAACAATGTATTTGACAATCTCTATTGAATTCGCTTTGATCGCAGCCTTAAGAGGGCATTCATTTGTATTAAGAGAATATAATAATATAATGATAAATATGAAAATAAAGACAATTTCATATAACAATGAGAAATATGAAAAAAAAAGAGAATGCCATAAAACAATGAGAAATATGAAAAGAAAGAGAATGTCATAAAAAATGATAAGTATGAAAAGAAACAGATGGATAATGTAAGTTTTGTCAATATTTTCTCCATTAGAAAGCAAATAAGATGCAATATCATAATTTCCAAAATACATGCATTCTTCTATTGAATCAGGAGTTTGTCCAAAATTTGTTTTAAGGAACTTAGCAATTTCATAATTTCGATAATCTAATGCTGTATTAATCATTCTATCAAATGATTTACCATCTTCGATCATTTGCATAAAAATATTTGGATTTCCGCCTTGAACAGCATATTTTTTCGGAATAATAATTGTATTTAGCTCCTAAATTTTTCAAGTAATTGAAGCACAATTCTGATCCGTGGAAAATAGCACAATCAAGTGGCGTTAATGCGATTTTAATTTGCTTATCAATATCAAGATTTGGGAATTTACTCTTAAGATCATCAACTTTATTCCATGCAATGTAATAATATGGAGAATTTGTTGAATATAAATTGAGAACATCTTCTTTTGTTTTAATCCCGAGGAATCTAGGATAGTAACGTTCACCATATAGAAGCAATGCTAATTCCTTATTTTTCGGTTGTATGATGCATGAGAATTCGTTTGATATCATTTGATAAAGTTCTGCATATAATTTAATTTTTTTAACATGAATTTGTGAAAAAACATCAATCGACGAAAACGCTATTTGGATGGATATTTTTCTATTTTTAATGAAGTCTATAATAAGCGATGATGATTGTAAAATATTATCGGGGTTGAGGTCCCAAATAATTTCTGAAGCTTGACTAGGGTATTTGAATACTTCTATTGGCTTAATATTGCTAAAATCACACTCATTTTCAATTGTTGCCGGCTTCGAACTCGACATTCTTAAAAAAATTCTGAACTTTACAAAGTAAAATTTATAGAAATCTCAGACCAAACAATTTTTATCGTCGTTCAAGATAAATATTGAAATCTTCATAAACTTTATAGCTATATCGGTTTAGGGAATTCGTTTTCATTTTGGACATTACCTTCGGAAACTTTTCTTCAAAATTTTAGCCTAAAATATGCATGTTATTTAGCTGATAAATTCATCTTGTCAACAATTCAATGAGAACTCTAAAAATTCCTGCTATATTAGCAACGGTATTATACACAGATACATATACTTTATGTTAACTGATCACGGCATTCGGCAAACCCAAATTTTAGCTAAAAGTGACAGGGAAAAAAACGTTTAGTATTAAAAAAAAAAGACCGATGAGAGCTTCGTTCGAAATATAGAGGGAACTGAGAATGCGCAACCATTCTCAGGGAATATTGGATGCTATTCCCGTTCCCTCTGTATGGAAAATTGAGGTTTTCAAAGGGAGTTAAAATAATATCAAATTTATACTAATTTACTTCAAAATACAAAAGTATTTGACAGCTAAAATTAGTTACTTTAGCAAGCCTATCAATACCCTTTTACGATTATTGTTACTTTTTCGAAATAAAAGTAAAAACAAATTTATACTAATTTACTTCAAAATACAAAAGTATTTGACAGCTAAAATTAGTTACTTTAGCAAGCCTATCAATACCCTTTTACGATTATTGCTACTTTTTCGAAATAAAAGTAAAAACAAATTTATACTAATTTACTTCAAAATACAAAAGTATTTGACAGCTAAAATTAGTTACTTTAGCAAGCCTATCAATACCCTTTTACGATTATTGCTACTTTTTCGAAATAAAATAAATTTATTATCAAAAACCTTTTTTTTTCTTAGTAAAAATAAAAATGTTATTTTATATCAAGTTTTTATTCATAAATTTTTATAATGTTGTATAAATTTCATTAAAATTTACGTACATATTAAGGTACTTATCTTCTACATATATAATCAAAAAAAAAAAAAAAAAAAAAAAAAAAAAAAAAAAAAAAAAAAAAAAAAAGGTAGTGGGGCTTCCAGGCACTTCGTGCCTTCTAGCCCTGAAGATGTTTAGTATAAAATGAGGTTTTTATTCGGAAAATTGTTAGTCTTCTGGTGTGAATTCGGAGGACTCTTCGTGTTTCTCTTCTTCGTGTTTCTCCTCTTCTTCCTCCTCCATTGCTTCTGGGAAGAAGTCTTCTTCTGGGTCGAAGACATTATATAATGTGTAATTGAATGACACATTATATCTTTCTTTGAGTTCGCTCCTGACAAAGAACTTAGTTCCAGGAATACAGAAGACTTCTGTGCGTTGGAAAAGCTGATGTCCTGGAACAAATTTGGCAATTAGAGACTTCTTTTTTCCGAATTGTTCAGGAGTTTCCATGACGACAGTAACAACATCTCCATCTGCGAGGTCTTGTTGTTGTTCGGAAAGGTAAAGAGCAATGATATAAATGGTTGCTGCGTTGAATTCGAGAAAGTCGAATTCAAATTGTGTAGTCGTATAGCAGTCAAACCATTTTGTACAGTTGTCTCCGAACTCGTCAATGTATTCATCTTGGTCATATCCGTAACTAAAGACTTGAAATTCGGCAATTCTCTTGTCGAATGACCGTTGGATGGAACGAGGAAGATTTTGACGAACTTGGTATAAAGTTCTCAACATTATAAGCTTAGTAAATGTTGGAAAATACTGAACTAAGACATCGCTAAGCTCAATTGGACTTGGAATTGTCTTAGTAAGTTCAATTGAACTAGCAATTGCTTTGTTCAGAACTTCACAGAACTGAGTATTGTATATAGCGTCTGGTTGTGTGTTTTCTTCGGCGTCTTTGAGATATTTAGAGCAAATTTGTTGAAGAATTTCTCTTAATTCGCTGTTAGACTTTTTGGCGGTTATTCTAACAGCTGTGCCAGTTCTTGGAGGTTGTGGGGCTTTGGCTTTGGTTAGCGGTTGAGAATTGTTAATGTTGGCTTCCATTAGACAAAAATAAACTGTTTTTTTTCGGACTACTCATAGAAAAGTTTAAAATAAACCGTTTTCGTCAACGGTAACCCCCTCTATTTTTTTATTTTATTTAATAGTTACCGTTGGCAAACCGTTCCATCTCAAATATTGAATGAACTATAAACGTTTTTTGTTTTCTATATATACTTTTTTGTCCAACGGTAAAACTTTTTACACAACGGTTTTTGAGAGTCGTCGCTGTTGACTTTTTTGTAGAACACTCAAAATAGTATAACTTTGTCCGGACAAGTAAGGGTCTATCGTCGCTACAGGAAAAGTTACAGGCGTTCCAAGGAAGTATACTTTGAGAAGCCTTTTCCCCTTATAGAATGAGATAGGACCGTTATTTTACAAAACTGACAACACTTTGACCGAGTAGTTTTTTGTGCTGAACAAAAAGTGTCATATAAACATCTGTCAAAAAAGAAAGAAGAAGATTGGATCTCTAAAACTTCTTTATGTCCTTGTTCTGTTTGTGGTTGTTGTTGTGCAGGGTTTTGAACTGTTGGTTGTTGTGTTGGTTGTTGTGCTGGATTTTGAACTGTTGGTTGCTGTGCTGGTTGTGGAGGTGGTTGTTGTGTTGGTTGTTGTGCATGCCTGTGTCTGTGTCCATGTGACGATGTAAATGTTCTAGGTAGTCCTGGTGCAGGTGCTTCTCTTGGAGGGTTTGGTGGTATATAAATTCCACCAGCTGGCACATATGTTCCATCTGCAGCGTAATGTCCTACCTGACTTTTCGTTCTTAAGAAAGCATTTACTAGGTCTGTTTTGGTCTGTTGTAACTCTTTTTCTTGACTTTTCACAACAGTTGCTCTAACGGCGTCATAGGCACTTTGAACTGCCTGTCTCGTTGCTGCGTCTGTTATTTTCGTCATATTTTGTGCTACTTCTTTTAACTCTTTGTCGAAACCTTCAGACTTCAGTTTCTTTCCAGATGAGAAATCGTTCACTTGTTTCACCTTACTATGAAGAGCTTCGAAAGCGTTCTTAAAGTCAGCATTTGTTAAAGCTTCATTTGAACTATCTTCATCCGCTGTATTTTTGTCCTTATTGACCCTATGAGTTGGGCTGCTTTAGCGTTGGCTTGGGCATCTAACCAGTCATTGTTAGCTTTTATATATTCTGCGCTTTTCATTGCCTTTTGCATAGCCGCGTCGTTATTTTTACTTTCTTGTGCTAAGTTTTCATACTGTACGGTTTGGTTTTGCAACTGTAAAAGTTTTTCTGCCTTTACATTTGCTTCAACTTCTTTTTTATACTCATCGCTATCCATATATGTCTTCAGGGCTTTTTGTTTTATTTCTTCATCTTTCAGTATTTTATATTGAGTAGTATGGTTTTTCAAATTTATGACATCTTGTTCCATTTTTGCTACTTCTGCTGCTTTTTCTGACACTTTTTTCGCATATTCCTCTGTACTTAGTTCTTTCAGTTGTTCTTCTTTCTTCTTTTTCTCTACGTTTAACTCATTGAGTTTCTTTGTGTGTCTGTCATATTCTAGTTTCTTTTCGTTTTCACTTATTTGCTTCTGTATGTCTATGTTTGACTTTTTGACATCTGTTATTTGATTTTTGAGTGAACTCAAATTCATTTGACTTTGAGGGTTATAGGCTGTTCCGTCTGCAGCTCCACCATAGCCTGCCATTTTCGCTAAAAGTGCCGCTCTTAAACCTCCACTCTGTGCACCAACAACTCGGTTTAAAAGCATAGGATTGCTTGACATTTGTTGCAACATAGTGGGGTCATTCAGCATTTGTTGTTGCAACTGTTGTTGTGGTGTCAGTTTTACTATTGGATGTTTCAATGCTCTCTTCCTCTTACGTATATTCTTACGTAGCTTACGTGGCATTTTAAGTGAAGTTAAAAAGCGGTTTTTGAC
>NC_067207.1:28469401-28756403 GCF_026262505.1 Trichomonas vaginalis G3
GAGCGACAACATTAAGGTGCATGGCACCGAGGGCAAGCCCATATAAAACCTTCTGTACAAACTGAGCCACCAAAAGAACAAGAAAGAAAAGAAGCCAGATGTACTTTCAATAACGAACCAAGAGCTTATTGCAAAGTTCGTGAATTTCATTGAAAAGCAAACCGAGTCAAAGAACCTGACCCACCAGTGAAAGAAGTCGAGACAAAAAGAGAATGTACAGTTCATTGAAAATGTCAAGAACAACTTCCACCACGAATACCAAGAAGAAGAGTGAGAATAATGAAGTAAATAGATATTTTTATCTGAAGTAAATACATGCAGAACGAACAGTTAAACGAATTTACTCCAGCAGAGCATATTCATAGATTCGCTCATATTTCGATATCATAGACAATGCAGTTCAAATTGGTGACACTAATAGAAAATATTCTGACGCAAAGATTCCATCACAACCTGGAACTGCTAAAGATAACACATGGGTAACATTCAATCTCTCACCTCCTGGTGAAAATATGTTGGACCTTTACAATACATTCATTACGTATAAAATGGAAGGTCAATTTATTGTAGATAAAGAAATTGGTTCAGGTTCCAATAAAACAAACCCACCAGGATTTTGGATTGGTTTCGATGACGCTTTCTATGCAGTTGCTGGATATCAAATCCTTGCAAATGGTCGTATCGTATATTCTCAAGACAACGCAAGAGAAGAAGCATATATAACTTCAAACTCACAAACTACGAACAAATAAAGAAAGTCGATGTTTTTTCAAAGACTCGACATAAAGATGTATGGAGTCATTCGGGAACATGCAGAACAGGACAAATTGTTGGTGGTCCAATTACAGCAGGAAAATCATTTGATTTTAAGCTTCGTTTAAGAATTCCTGTTAGAAGATTCCTTCCATTAGAACCTATTCGATTTATTCCAGCTTTTGCAGGAAACATTCAGCTTAAAGTAAAGTTCAGTAGCGACGCCTTACAATGCACATCTATATCTGTAAATGATATCATTTTTCAATCCAACTCTTAAAGTTGCATTTGCTTCAGGTTCAAATCCACCGACAAATAAATTTGTTCCATGGAATGAACCATTCACTATGATAACGAGTGCAACTGAAGCTAGTGGAACAGTTACTATTACAACTGTAACCCAGCAACTATTTCGAACAAAGATGGATTTTAATGAATGTTTTATTCATCCAAAGTCATTCTCTTTAGACCCTAACATTTATACAGAACTTGTAGAACATTATACAACGAGGCTTTATGTTTTCCTGTTAAAGTTATGGATTGGATTCCTATGGATGGTTCATTCTCAAGAATACAGATAGTTCAAGTGCAACATTTACAGCAGCTTATACGCCTATTAATGTTAAAAGTATTTGGGCACTATTTAGAAAGAAAGACAACTATTATGTTAATTTTGAGAACCCTAAGTTTAAATATCTTCAGCTTTCCATGGGAGCTTATGGAAATATGCCTGCAGAACCTGAAAAATCATATGGACCTGTATTTTATGAAATGGTTGCGAACGCTTGCAATACAAACAATGATATGATTGGATTTAATGAAGATGTTATGAGGTCATTGGTGGATGATGGTAGTGTGGAACATAAATGGGATAGCTATGACAACACACATTTCTTATGTGGTTTTCCAACAGAAGTGGACTTTTGCTTCCAGCAAGGTCAAACATCTACTGCTCCAATAACATACAAATTGTCTGTTAAAGGACCTATTGAACTAGCAACAGAAAATGTACCAAGCCACTTATTGGATTTATGAGGGATTGTTGCTTTGCAATACAAGTAAGACAGTCAGGCATACCAATAATAAGACTTGACGACTATAACTTAGCAGCGGACGACAGTGAGGAATAAAGGATGAACGTTTATTTTTAAAGCTTATAAATGAGTTCTTCATCAAGCTCTCGTGAACCTTCACCATCTGTGAAACAAACTTTACCAAACGATTATGGAGCACCTATTGAATATTTCTTACGAGCTGCACAATGGCAAAGAGCAGTCTCACCAAGGTTAGGTGTTCCACCAGCTCCTGTCAAAAATAGCATTTGGTCAAGTCCTTATATAAGATATGGTCTCCCACTAGGTTTGCTAGCTACAGCAGGAGCAGTAATGATGTTGAAAAGAAACAAAGCAAATGTTATAAATAATACTGAAGTAGCTGAATTTGAACAAACTCCGACACCATCGCCAAAACCAACGCCTTCACAAGCAAAACCTTCAATGACTCCTGAACCTATGGAAGTACAAACTCCTGTTCAAAAGTCAACTCCTAAACCGACTCCAACATTTAAACCAGAACCTACTCCTCAAATAAATCGTAAAACTCCTGCGTTTCCTTACTGAAAAAATAACGTTATTTTTATTTAATATTAAAATTTTTATTTGATTGAAATGACAAATAAAGTCACTGAAGCAATGAAACAAAAGTTTTTGGTAGAATACATTAAATCAGGAACTATTCCAGAAGGTTTTTACGTTCATACTATGAAGGATGGTAGAGTTCAGTTTAGAAAGATAAAGCAACCATTAGATAGAGAAGGTATATTAAGGAAGATTAAACTTCATGAGGACAACATTGCTGAACTTAAGAAGAAGTTAGAAGAGTTGGAGAAAGGAAGAGAGTTATAAAGTAATGAATTCAACAGACCCAAAGGGTCAGAGCCGCTTTGCGGCTAGGGTGAAAAAAGAGGTGAAAAAAGAGGTGAGATTTCACCACTTCACCTAAATTTATTTTTTCACCTCTGACAACGTTTATTTTTAAGTTTATTTTATTATTTAGCGAGAACGTTTATTTTTAAGTTTATTTTTTATTTTATTTTTATTTTATTTGGATGTAATGACAGAACAAAAGCAACTCATACAAATCAAAACATATAACAAACATACATTTAAACATTTATTCTTCCTTCCTGAGCATAACATGTTCTTTCAAATACATCCGAGACCAGTTGACTTTTCATTGACTGTTTATAAAGATAGAAATAGTTATATCATTAAACCATACGATGACGAAGGTAAGTTATGTAAATTGTACGTTAAGAAGTTAGAGAAAGTTTATGGCTTCAAGTATGACTACAATAGGGTTAACACTGATGATGAAGATATTGAGGAAAATTTATGAGAACATTAGTGAAGTCGTTAGTGAGAACGATAGTGAGAACGTTTATTTTTACATTAGTGAGTTCGTTAGTGAAGTGGTTGGCGGCTTTGTAAATATTTAAGGTTAAGTTAGTGTTGTCGTTTGTGTTGTAAAATATACGTTAACGGTTTTGTAAAGTGTCAAATTCACAAGTATTGGGTAAAGTGGAACGCAGTGTCACCATACCCAAGACTTGTATACTAACTATAGAGAACTTGAAAGTTCATGCTATGACTCCGATGCTCCATATTTTGATGATAAACAAACTCATTTAAGAATTACAAATCCGGCTCATGATGTGAACCAATTAGGTGACACATATATTAAACGCAAAGTTAAAGCAACTCTAGTTTCAAATAAAGCTTTCACATGTGATGCCGCTTTTAAATGCATGCGTTTATTCGTTGGTTTACAAATCATCAAATCAAAGCTTTAAACAATTAGAAGTAGAAACCGAAAGAGGTGATGCCGGTTATCTTCAGATGGATTGCGCCCGTGAATCTTTCGCATTTGCAACATATAAACCAAAATCAGAAAGGAAAGTTAAAAAGTTTGTTCATTCGTTATATAATAATGTTCAAAAATATGATAACTCAGTATGTGGTAAATATATTGACCCTTCAGAAGTTTTCAAGAGAGCAAATGAAGAAGTTGATGTCACTTTTGATATGATTATTCCGGTAAATGATTTGTTAGCATTTCAGGCGTTCGATGATTATCCTAAATCATTTGGTGATATCATTCTTAAATATTATGTTTTCAGGGATACTTTAGTATTTTGTCAGGTTGACCCGTTAAGAGTTGCTGATTTACAAAATTACGTTTATGAAAAGATAACTGATGAAAATTATGAAAAGATTATGAATCATGTTTATAAATATGATCGCAAATTCCAACAAATCGGACTTCCTGCCAAATTAATTACAAGCTTAGCCGCTACATCTGCTGACGCAACAGTTGATGACGTTATTATTTCATGCACAAAGATGGAAGTTTTAGAGGATAAATGCATTACACCAGGATACGGTTTAATTGAAGAATCAGTTAAAGCAATACCACGTTTATTCAGTAAGGAAGATCCATTCATGATTCCAGCTCAACATATTGACGTTCGTTCACTAAATGGAGGTTGCATCACTCCTGAAGGTATTAGCTCAGATTTCTCATACGCTCTTCATAATGTTACAGATGTTGTGTTAGCATTTCCGAAGAATGCAATGCAAAGAACAGTTTTAGAAAATCCAATGCTTCGAGGTCTTCAGGTCACTATAGATTCCAGAAACTTCCCCGATCAAGCGATGACCACAGTGGGCGACATATTCTTTAACACGTATGCTTCAAGCTTCTGATTTAGATGGAGTGAATGAATGCACAGAAGAATACGAGGACTCATTAACTAGACCACTGAATGCAGATGATGGCACGCCATTAGCTAGAACATGGAAAGACCAAACTTCATTCTTATGCACTATTCCAGTTCAACGTGATGGAGCGGGTATATTCTTTGATGGATTAGAAACTTTCAACTCACAAGTTACAGTACAAGTGAATGCTTATCCAATCATTCAGGGTGAAAATGACACTTACTGTTCAAAGGTGACAAATCCTCCTCAGGTTTGGTTTACTAGGACTACATATTGGACATGGACACCGGATGAAGGTTTGAAATATCATCCAACAGGTACACCACCACAGTATAGAAGTTCATATGATGAAATATTGATGAATAGAAATGTTTAAAATTATAAATTTATTTTTGATTAAATGGATTTAAATTCATACACTCCTTATGAAGAATTAGCAGGAGTATATAATACATACATAGATGATATGATTAATGAAGCATTGAGTGATAAGAAATGCTCTATCTAAGGAAAAATTAATGAAAATTCCATATTCTGAATGTTACTTAAATTCAATCACTGCAGCAATTGGTAAACAGAATAAAGTAAAACATTAACGATATTAAAACAAATTATCATTATTGCTAACACTTCCCCTATTCACACGTGTTAATTTATATCAACCGTTCAGGTTCACCTTCAGATGATACATTTGAATCTTTAAAAGCATTTAATCAAATTCCAATTATTTATTTATCACAAGAAGAAGCAGAAGATTATTTAAAAAACTTTTTAATGTATAAAGAATTATATAATACAATCAGAAGCAAGGATTAGAGGATAAAATTATTGATAAACAACGGGATGAATTATTTGAAACACTTTCTATTTCAAATTTTGATAGAGAATTTTTGCATTCACTCATTTTTCTAGATGATGCAGTGAAATCAAAACTAATAACAATGAGAAATCATATTTAATCAGTTATTAACTCAATGTCGACACATTCAGTGTTCATTCTTTATGGCTGTTCAATATTTCAAAGCATTAAGCACAAACATTAAATCAAATCTATCAACCCTTTTCATTTTCAGTGGGTTTAGTCGTCAACAGTTGAACGTTATGCTTTATCAAGTGAATTTACCAATGAGCATTAATGAACTTTACACACAATATCAGCAATTAGGTGAACATGGAAAAATAATAGTTGATTTAAATAAAGGAAGTGTTAAATTTGATTAACTTTTTATAATTAATTTTTATTTTTTATTTATAATTAAACATGACAGAAATAGCAAATCTTCTACAGGTTCCATTAAAACAAGGAACAAACAAAAAGGGTGCATATAATAGAACTATGAAAGTTCCTGATGGAATGAAAGAATTAGTTCATATTGTTGCTGGTCTTCAAAAAGATGTTAAACAAATGAGAAACGTTTTAACATTACCAGAAGCTCAAGCATATGCCAAACGTCAAGGTCCAAATTGGGAAGCACACGAAGCAGACATTACAGGTCCAAATGGAAAACTTTTTGAACTTGATGAAATAAATAACCTTATTAAATTTCCGCTGAAAATTAAATTTTGTACTCCTCATCTTCGTTCATTGTTGGGGATATTAAATTTTGAAAAAGATGTTGGGGATGTTTTGTATTCTGACACTGGTTCCAATTTCATTTTAGTCAAATGTGATAAAGTTAATACCCCAATGAGATTTTCACATCAAACATTAGACCCTAACTCTTACCCATCAATACAAAACATTTTATCCATCAACTTAAACACATTTTCTTTATCATATCCGTTTCAATTATCCGGGAATTCATTTATTCTTCATTCAAAAGATTTATCAAATATTAAATTTAGAATAACTGACCTATTTGATTGTGATTTAGAATTTATGAATGAAATATTATGGCAATTTCAAATAGAGAAAATAGCTGATGAGATAACGGATTAAATATTTATTTTTAAATCGTAATAAATGATTAAACAACAGCAACTTAAGGCGCAAAACGCCCAGGTCCTTCAGACCATTACATACGCCATATATGCATATAATTCAAAGACGGCAGAACAAACGCAAAGGTTGAAATATGGAGATTTGGAGATAGTATTGAAAAATGACCATTTCGAATTCGTTTGCAAAGGTGGTGCAGTGATATCAAATATAAAAGAAATTTTATTTATGAATTCTAAAATTAAAGGTATAACGGATGATATAACATCAATTCCACCAGAAGAACAGAGATATTATGCATTAAATGCATTTCCTAAAGTTTTGAAGATTGGAAGATTTAATTTAAATGAGGAATTCATAGAAGGTTTCCTAAACGACATAATGAAGAAGGTGGATAAGGAATATGTGGATAGTGAATTAAATAAGAAAGCAAATTTGGTTTATGTTGATGAAAAAGATAATGAAATTAAAGAAAAGGTTGAATGGTATCATGAATGGACATTGGAGACTTTTAAAGTTAAAGCTGATACAGAATGGGTTTCAGGATGTTTAGACCTTAAAGCAGATAAAACATATGTTGATGAAAATTATGCAAAGAAGTCGGAAGTAAATGATGTGATTACAAGCATGAAAAATGAAATACTTCAAACATTATATCCTGTTGGTTCTATTTATACGTCAATGAACTCAACAAATCCCGCAACAGTTTTAGGTTTTGGTACGTGGAAGCAGATTGTAGATAAATTCTTATACTGTGCTAGATATTCAAAGCAAACAGGAGGTTCGAAGAAAATTAAAGAAGCAAACTTACCCCCACACACTCATACAGGAACTACAAACTTTTCTGGCGACCATAGCCACTCATTAAGAGACCACCCATTATACAACTCAGAGTATGAAGCTGGCAATGACGTTTTATCTCCATCTTATAACAATGCAGCAAAAAAGACTTTTCGACAAACTGAACCGGGGGGAAATCATGTCCATACTTTCACAACAAATCCAACAGGCTTGGGTAAAGATTATATGCCACCATTTGTGACTATATTCGCATGGTACCGCATTCATTGAACGCGCTTGAGCCCAGACCTTTGGGTCAAGGCTTACCGAATGAACTAAATATATTTTATGTCTGTAATTAATTAGGTAATGAAGTAATGGATGAACTGCAGAAATAAATGTTTACGTTAATGTTTACGTTAATGGTTTCAGGTTATTCAATAATTAATTATTTTTGAAGAACTGAGGGTGTCACTATGTCACCATGTGTCACCAGGTTAATTAACTTCTCTGAAAAAATGAGACAACATGACATTTCGACAACAGTCCTGGAAATAAATGTTTACGTTAATGTTTACGTTAATGGTTTCAGGTTATTCAATAATTAATTATTTTTGAAGAACTGAGGGTGTCACTATGTCACCATGTGTCACCAGGTTAATTAACTTCTCTGAAAAAATGAGACAACATGACATTTCGACAACAGTCCTGGAAATATGATGCAGTCCAAAAATAAAGTTAGTTTTAAAACTATTTTATTTTTTTATTCCTATATAAATGACAGCAACAAACAACAACAGTAACTTTATCGTTTCTGATGAAAAAGTTATTGATTCATTAGCTGAGGAATTAGTTGTGGCAGAAACTAAAACCCTCAACGAAAGAATTGGTGAAAACAAGATTGATTTACATAACTACCTCAAACATGATGGAGGAAGAGGAAGGAAAACTGGTACAGCTTTATTAGCAAATAAAATATCAAATTTAACGATTATAGATGTTGATATCAATAAATCGTACAATGATGAACTTAAAGAAACAGTTAGAAAAGATATTTTATCAAAACTTTCGGATAAAGATGTTATCGTTAAAACCGCTTCAGGAGGTCTTCACATTTATTGCAACACTAATTTCTTCTATGCAGTTTCGAACAGAATGATTAAATGCTATTCCTGCAATGATTATGATGTTGATATCATGACTTCTATTGATGATTCAAAGCGTTCTTTAGTAGTTATGGCTGATTCAAGAGTTCGAAAGAATGCAACAGAACCAATCAATACATACTCATTCATTCGTGGAAGTTATGATTCAACATTAACTAGAACCGTAAACGATATATTAAATGATTTGAATATTAAGGTAAGAGTTGAACAGAAGAACGAAGAAATAAAGACTATCATGAATGAAAACAAAGATGTAAACATTGACGATAAACTTGCCCAGAGCATAGTTGATGGCATCAGTGATTTTGAAGTACATAATGACGGTGGAAACATGAATTTAGAAAAAGAAGTTACATTATTTACACTGTTTCAAGCAATTAATTCGTTACCTAATCATTTGATTAATGAAGCATACGATAACGTTTATAACTTCTGCAGCTTAACTGAAAATGCAAAAAGTAATTTTGAAAAAGCACGTAGTAGATATGCACATTTAATGACTTCTCCATTTGTTTTAGTGAAGATTCTAAAACTATATCAAAAGGAATATTATGATGAATACGTTTTACCTTTATTACGTAAGCCAAAAATAACATTTGATATCAAACTTGATGACTCGTTTTTGATAACAGATATTAGACGCAAGGCTGAAAATCATCAGTATAAAAACAGTTCTGAAGTAATTGAGGATTTATCACGTGTAATCCGTTTTGTAGATTGTGGAAACAAATATTTCATTCAGAAAGATTACAACATACACGATAAAATGAATCAAATATCATTCGTTCTTCAATCAAACATGAAAGAGTCACTTAAAATGATTAAATTATTTAAAGAAGAAGGTAAAACAATAACAGCATGGGACGTACTACTAAATCAATTGTCTTCATTAACTGTTAAGGGTGTTTGCTTTAAATCTAATTCTCCAGATGTTTTTTCAACGTTTCAAGGTTATAAATACAACGTTCTCGAAAAACCAGATTACTCAAAAATTGAGATGTTTATGAATTTCATTAAAGAAGCCATTTGTGATAATAACGATGAAGTGTATAAATACCTACTCGGCTGGATTGCATCAATGATTCAACATCCTGGAATCAAGAATGAAACAGCAATTATTTTGAAAGGACTTCAGGGAACAGGTAAAAACAGATTTACAGACATTATTTCTGAACTTCTCGCTGGTTATTCATGTAAAAACATTACCGAAATAGGTGAGCTAACGGGTAATTTCAATTCAGTAGTTGAGAATAAAATGTTTCTTGTACTTAATGAACTCAAGAATGTAGGTGAAGACAGACTCGCAAACTTCAACGCTTTGAAATCAATTATTACGGATAATGAGATTAGAATTAATGAAAAGAATCAACCCAGAAGAACTGCTCAGAATGTTGCAAACTTCATTTTCGTAACTAATAACGTTTACCCTGTCAAAATTGAAGTTGGAGACAGAAGATACGTAGTTTTAAGAGTTAATGGTAAATTCAAGGGTCAATTTGATTACTTCAAGAATTTAATGGATTCATGCACAAAGGAATTTTATGATAATTTACTGACGTATTTTATGCAATATGACCTTTCATCATTTAATGTACGAATCATACCGATGACTGAAGCCAAACAAGATTTAATTGAATTATCAACAAATCCTTTAGATGTATGGATAAATACACATTATGATGAATTGTGTGCAGGTATGACGTGTGAAAATGCTCTATTCTGCAAACCATCAGACATGAAAGACAAAAACTTTCAAATGAGCATTAAGGATAAATGTGAAAGGAAACAAAGAAGAATAGATGGTAAACAAACATGGTGTTGTGTTTTGAAAGAAGAAATGAAAGGATTATATAAACAGGTTGAACCAAACGATAATGAGGATTCATTTACTGACGATGAAATACCTGTAAATGAAGCTTTATAATGTATGATTTGAATTTATTTTTGCATTAATCCTGTTGTGTTGTCAAAATGTCATGTTGTCATCATTTTTCAGAGAAGTTAATTAACCTGGTGACACATGGTGACGTAGTGACACCTTCAGTTATTCAAAAATAATTCATAAGTGCCTTCCTCATTAATCCTGTTGTGTTGTCAAAATGTCATGTTGTCATCATTTTTCAGAGAAGTTAATTAACCTGGTGACACATGGTGACGTAGTGACACCTTCAGTTATTCAAAAATAATTCATAAGTGTCTTCCTCATTAATCCTGTTGTGTTGTCAAAATGTCATGTTGTCATCATTTTTCAGAGAAGTTAATTAACCTGGTGACACATGGTGACGTAGTGACACCTTCAGTTATTCAAAAATAATTCATAAGTGCCTTCCTCATTAATCCTGTTGTGTTGTCAAAATGTCATGTTGTCATCATTTTTCAGAGAAGTTAATTAACCTGGTGACACATGGTGACGTAGTGACACCTTCAGTTATTCAAAAATAATTAATTATTGAATAACCTGAAACCATTAACGATAAAATAACTGATAACAAAATTTTATTTTTATATAAATGGATACCCCACAAGCTCAAAATTTACCACGAATCATAACAAGGGAGGAAATGATAAAAATGATGCAAGAACTAATTAAAAACAACAAACCACGAAAACCGAGAAGATGCGGTTATGCAGTAATGATGGAAAGAAGAACCCAGAAGGGTTCGGGAAGAGGAATAAAAATTAAATTTGGATAGAGTTTAAAAATTCATCTTTATTAAATTCATCTCTTCCAATCAATTTATTTATTCTATTAAATTCTTTTATTTTTGCTTCACTCAGTTTAAGGATTGAACGGTAAGTTTCTAATTTTTCAATTATTTCTTTCCTCTCTTTATCGTTTTCAATTACTTTAGTTTTATGGGCATCAGCCCCGCCGCATTGCGGCTTCTTTTTGTAATAGCATATTTTTGATTTAATTCTGTTTAGTTTCTTTTTATATTCATTGTCTGGACTCTGAATCTTAATTGAATCAGGACTCTTGGCTGCTTCGTTGTCACTCATTTCTTACGAAATAAAAAAATTAAATATTATTTAAATATAATGGAGTAATAAAATAAATCGGAATTTCTATTAATTTATTGTCAACTTCAACTAATGCATTGCCGTTAATATATCTAACAAATTCAGCTATTGTGTCAAATCTTCGTCTTCTTTTTGTCATTGATTTATCAGTTTTTCCATAATCGAGATGAATCAAAACTTTATCCCCTTGTTTAAAATTCATGAGCCCCGAATTAATTTGTTCACGTTTAACATCATTCAACCTTTCCATTTGCTTTCTAATATATTCCCATTCTTTTGAAATATCATTTTTCATTTCCACTGGTTTCATGTTTATAGTTCTATGCCATGTATTATTGTAATAATATACTAACTGTTGTATGATGGAGTCATGATTTCCATCCCAGTATATCTGACCGTTAACCCCTAACGCATCTCTAAGAGTTCTCATTACCACATCAACTATTTTATTATGAAACGTATATGGAGAGGATGAAAAGAAAAAATTAATTTGTGGGAAATAATGAGCCATAGCTGCCTGAAACCCTTTATCACCATCACCCCTTATATTATCTACTCTTTCATGATCTAGTAAGTATTGTATAGCTCTTCTTGTTTCCTGTTCTGTTTTCCCTTTCACTGGAATGCAATATAAATATCTAGTGTTAATGTTAATGGCAAATAAATAAGTAACGTTTCCTTTTGAATATTCCAGATGATCGATTTCGTATGAATATGGATATGGAGCAAATGAAGGGCGACTAAATTTTTCCTTTAACGGTTGAATTTTCGGGTCAATTGGTTTCTTTAATATCTTGAAATCCTTTTTAAAATCTTTTTGCTTCTTTAATGTTTGAAATGGATATAATAAAGTGAATGATGAAGGATTAACTGAATGAGGAGGCGGTACTGTCGTTGGAGGTTTTGGTGTTGCAAGTGGTTTAATTTTATCTGCTTTGATTTTGGATTTCATTCCCCCCTTCATTAATTCTGGATGTATTCTATTCATTTGTTTTAAATATGCTGTATATAAAGGCTTGATATACTTTCCCGCTTCGAGTTTATGTTGAAGGATGAATTCCAAAAGTTGATCTTCATTTAAAAGTCGGGCTGAATATGGTTTAACTAATGAATCATAAATTAAAGCTTGTGCTTCATTTATAGTCTGAAGGACCTGGGTGTTTTGCACCTTTGTTTTTTGCGACTCATGATTATATAATTTATATAATTCATCAATATCTTCTTCTGTTAATACTTTATTTTTGAAATCTTTCAATCGTTTAAGTTGTGATTTAGTTTTTTCCTTTGTATATTCATTATTTTTAATTTTGTCTTTAATTTTAGAAATTATTTTATCATGATATTTCAAAATTTCATTTTTATAATACGGATAATAATAATCCATATCATCACCCGTTATATTTTTATTATATTTTTGGAGATATGATTTTAATTCATAATAAGTAAGAAAATTTTGATTAAGTACTAAATCATAAATTAAATTTTTTAAATCTGCGCTATTCATTTATATAAAAATAAAATAAGTGTTTTAAGGGTGCCCGCCTCTTTGAATCATAGTATCAAAACCATTATTTACGGTTCCTTTTGTCTCTTCTGTGGCATTTTATTAAAAATAAAATTTTAAATTGTATTAAATAAATGGCATACAACATCCATTTTCACAACATACAGCCTTAGTGTGTGCTCCTGTTAATGCAGTCTTCCTTTTTAAATTGATGTTTAAGATATTCAGGATTTAATACTCTACGTTTATATGCTCCTAACTTAGTTCTAAAGGTTTTTCTACAAAATTTAGGAATTCCATCCTCTTTAATGTCATCAATGATTTCCATTTCATTATTTTCAATTTCTTCTTCTCGTTTATGAGGTCTTTGATTATGACTCCATTGATTCCATGAAATTAAATATTCTTTATCATTATATTTATACCTCATTAGCTTATTTTGGCTTTCATATTCATTTAATAATTCACAATCTTCATTTTTAAATTGAAGTTTAACCCATTCAGGATTTAAACAATGTTTAATTAATCGCGGAATATCTGACATCATCTATATATAGCTTCTTTTATAAAAGATAAAAAAATAAATTATTTTAAAATTAATGTTAATTTTTTAAAATGTGTTTAGTATATAATATTTATTACTAATTTATTTAATAATGTCGCGCTTTCTTACGAATTCATGACTTAAAAAACGTAAGAAAAAATTTTTATATCATCTATATATAGAAGATGTGAAAATATACCTTCATCTATATATAGACGTAACAAAAAAAGTCACACAACCCTTCAACATATACTACTAATGAGATTTGTTATTATAGATGATTTTATTCAACAAACATGTTTAACTTATCATAGAATTAATTATTTTCGAACTAATATCCAAAATGATTCTATTTTTAATTTGAATTATATTCAATCTTGAGCATTTATGCCCATACTTTTATCACTTACCTCAATTACTTTATCAAAATGGATTTGAAGAATGCCTCATCCTCAATCTATAACTCAATTCTGAAATGAATTCAAAACCAGCTAATAACACTATACTCTTTACCAATACTTATGAAATGATACCAAATTAATTATAAACTATCATTAGTTTTAATATTACATAAACAAATAACTTTATATAAAAACAAAAACAATTAAAACAATACAATGTATTAGCATAATATGAGATATCCAAATTCTATTCATTGACGCTAAGATAACAAAGAAGTCTAGATTATCTTCTAATGGATCTTGAATTCGTCATGTATCAGGTAAACAATAAATTCTGAAAAGTACCAGATTAAATTTATGCACTTATCAAATCCTAACATTAGAAGCAAATAACACTTTCCCAAAGATTATAAATAATCTATTGATATCACAATGGAATATCAGGGATTTGTGAACTATTAATCAAAGACAAGAAAAATTGAGCAAAGACTATGAAATGCTGTAATATTAGTGTAATTAGGAAAAATTACAGACAATTTGTGAGCAAAGCATGAGGATAACTTTAAACAAGGATGTGCGTTGTTCAATTAATCAAAACTTGATAATTGAAATCTTAATTTCCTGATTTGAAAAGATAAAACTTTGTTTCTTTCTTGTAATTTTCTAAGTTTTTCTTTTCTTTCATTGAGTAATACTTTATTGTCTCTCACAGCTGATTCAAAGAAAGAAATTTTCTCTGGTATTCGTTTAATTACGCGTGTTTTTGGACTTTTAGAGGATTTTGGACTTGTTGTTAGCGAAAATATTTCCTTCTTTAATCGTTTTATTCTATCTGAGTGATCCATTTGGCTATTTGAAATTAAACCAATTTGTGTTTCAATTTTTTGTTTTCCCTCTTTAATTTGACGTCTAAGCTTAGACAATTCATACTGCAGGTATTCTCTAGTATTTTTCTCGCTTTTATCATATTTTTGAGCTCTTATATCAAATGCAATTTGGTAACTCTGTGCATCAGATGATAACTTTTTCATTCTTTTGTTGATTTCTTTTATCTTTTCGTTCTTTTCAGGAGAATCTTTAATATTAATAGCTTCTAATTGATTTATTTTACGAGACAATCTATCAGAACGCTTTTTAAGTCTACTAGATTCCGATTCAATTGAATTTAGCTCGTTTTGCGTTGATTCTTCGAGAAATTTAGTTTTATTTTCTGTTTCTGTTTGAAGTGTTTGAATCTGTTGAGTTATATTTTCTATTTTGTTTTCGGTTGTATAGTCAGGTGTAATACCTTCCTTTACATTATAAATTCTTTCTGCGGAATCTTTTTTCATCTTTTCGATTCTTGCATTGAATTCTTCAGTAATTGATTTGATTTGATCTTCTGTATTCTTTTGCATATCTTCCTTCTGTTTCTCTGTTTGATCCCTCAGATCGTTTATTTGCTGAATCAGTTCTTTCTTTAAGGAAGTATACTGAGCTGTAGTTCGCGCGATTTGCTGCTTCCTTGCAGCAATTTCATCATTCAAAATCTTTAATGGATCATATGTAATGAATCCATTCATAAAAAACAATATGTAAAATTGAAGTTAAATAGAAAAGAGTTTATAAGCATAAACTAGAGAGCCTATTTAAACTAAAACATACATATCATGATCAAAAATATCAGTATTTTATAATTACCATGACCAAGTTAAACAACTCATAACTCATCTCTATATAACACACTCAAGCCACATTGCTTAAATGACAAGAAAAAACGTGATAAATAAAAACAAAAAATTTTTTTCAGTGATTGACAAAACTACAAAGATTTATTCATTTTTCTTAGCCTCATCAGGAATTTCACGGCCTGGCTTTGTATTCTCCATGAAGATCATATAGACATAAAGAAGAACCCAGTATCCTGTTAATATTGCTAATGTCTTATCGTAGTTGACTGAGAAGAAGATACCAAGGACGCATAAAATAAGTCCCTTATACTGTGAATCGCTGATGTAATCGAATGGGAATCCTTTTAATACATCTCCACTATATAAACCAAGTTCCCAACCGTAGTATGCACGAACTTTTCCTAATCTTGTGTAGACAAGGTAATTGAATAATTGGCCGATTGCGATAAATGGTAATGTGAATGGGAGTCTCTTAAGAATGATGCCTGAGCTTAAGCACATAAAAGCATATGTGACAAAGCTAATGAAATGCAATATTGAGGAAACCCAGATCAATTGGTCCTGTGTTGCGTGTTGTAAGAAATGCTTTGGCCATTTGTAAGCCCATGTATAAATACCATATGGTAGGCATGATTTTTTTTTTAGTGTGCTACCCTCCAAAATTCAGTTTTGTGCGGTGAAACCTGTTATTGAGGAAAACTGTTGAATCTGGTCGTACCGTTTCGAGCCGTGTTTAAGCCATGCAAGAGTCAGACTTGGATGATATAAGTTATTAGTTGATCTGAATCTTCAATATCTAAGTTGATGTATTATTCTAGTTTTGAGCATACACATAGATTTTAGTGAGTATTTGCATATATGTCTTATCATTTATTAGTGGTTTACCGCATGATTTGCATTAAAATAGAATTGATTTGAGGAATAATTGCAAATAAGCGAGTAGTTATGTTATCACAGCTCCATAGTCCCCAAAGGGCTAGGGATTGTGTAATTAGTCGGATATGGCAAGCTGCTCTAAAGTTTCTTTCTCATCATATGGGAGACTTCAGCCGAACTTTGCCTTAAGGTAATTTTGTTGTGGTAGGTGGTTCACAAAGAGCGAGAGAACATGTATGTAATTCATTTATGCTGAAGATATCTGGATGTCTTTCAAAAGAGTAATGAAATCCAGAAATCTTCAGCATAAATTGATGCAGATGTGGTTCTCTGGATCTTTACTGGCCAGAATGCATATAAAAAGTTTCAATATAGTTAAAATAAAGAGTTAGTAATAAATTTCTTATTAATTGTAGAAACTTTTTAATTATATGTTAACTCATATTTCATATCAGTATGGTATCATGTTTTCATAGCGGAGATCTATCTATTTTATTATTATTAAAATAAATAGATTTAAACAAAGCTTTTGAACGGAATTATCGCAAGAAATGAATACAACAGAATTTGATAAGTTAATTCTATGATTTGATCTGTTAATATTTTCAGTTTTACTTGGAGAAATTGAAATTTGAATCACAAATTTTCCAAAAAAAATTCAAATTTAAAATTTTGAATGTAATAAATGAGAGATTTTTCATCATTTTCTCTATTTTGAAAAAATTTGGAAAAATAGCATGACTTCTGATTAAAGCACAACTTCAGGGGGAGTGAATATGTGACAACGCCGAGCTTATTTGCCCATATTTTGATAAAAATTCCAAATTCACGATTCAAGCAACTTAACAAATAGAAAAGTCTTTGGATTTTGCATTCTCATATGAAAAATGTTTTACATTTAATACATCGAGCTCAAAATGGCATAATCAAATTTTCAATTTCAATTTAGCAAAAGAATTACTTAGTGGGTTTGCATTATAATCACATGAATTACAGTATGAATATGATTATCACTACGTAAATACTACAATTTTAGCATTAACTACATTATTTCTAATAAAAATTTGAACGCTATGAAAAATGAATCTAGTTTCAACTATATAAAAAGCTTTATTGATGTCAGTCTTAATATCTCATTCTGGGAGACATTGCTAGTGCATGCCTCAGATAATGATACAATTTTGCTCAATCAGAAGTTGATTGGGGAACTTTTGACCGACGAGAGTGTATTATGCACTCTTGTCGGTAACAATGTGCCATCCGTGGAGACATTGCCTATGCATGTCTCCCACAATGGCACAATCTTTTTGCAATAACAAGACGTTAGCACTTTGCCTGTCACATACATCTCGACAGAGGCAACATTCGATATGAAAGTTTCCTCTGTCGAGAAACTTCCTCACACCTCAAGAGATGCGAGGAACTTTTGACAGGCAAAGTGCAATATTGATAGGTGATTGCACTTTGCCTGTCACATACATCTCGACAGAGGCAACATTCGATATGAAATTGCCTCTATCGAAATCTATTACAAATAAAAAAGAATTCCATCCCACTTACACTCTATAATACAACACTATCAATATGATCAAATCACATCCATATTAAAATATGAAAAATCCAAAATTATTCTCTCTCAAAATCATATATCCACACATATCACAACGCGTTGTTGCAATTTCTTCATAAATACTAATTCCAATCTTATATAATATACAAAAAATATCTTTATTTAAATATATCTTAGTACATTCAATAATAATTATACTGGGGACATCTATCACATTAAGTAAACACATATTTATTATGATTTTAATAAAATATATTTAATATCTTTTTCAATATATAGTATTTATGCAGCATTATATGGTGTTTTCTCTTCCCTATCTGTCATATGTTATTATGAGAGTGTATAAAAATTTTGCATGTTTTTCGTCTTTGAGACGAAAAACATGCAAAAAAAAACGAAAGATGCGCGGTTGAGCCAGCATCGGTAGTGGTGCATGGGTTGATATATGTTGTGCCTCAATTTTAAAATTTTGTCAAAAGATGAATCAAATTAAGAAAGTATTATGAGATAAGAAATTAGATTTAATGTTATTGAAGTTATATGAATATTTATAAGATGATTTGTTATGTAAAGTAGTAGAATTAGGATAATGAATTTGTATTTATTTGAGATGTTAGGAAGTTTCTCGGCAGAGGAAACTTTCGTATCGAATGTTGCCTCTGTCGAGATGTATGTGACAGGCAAAGTGCAATCGTCTTATAGTATTGCACTTTGCCTGTCAAAAGTTCCTCGCATCTCTTGAGGTGTGAAGAAGTTTCTCGACAGAGGAAACTTTCGTATCGAATGTTGCCTCTGTCGAGATGTATGTGACAGGCAAAGTGCAATCGTCTTATAGTATTGCACTTTGCCTGTCAAAAATACCCCCATCGTCTTTTGATTCCCAATAGATTGTGCCATTGTGGGAGACATGCATAGGCAATGTCTCCCGGAATGAAACATTGTGACTGACAAGAGTGTGTTTTGCACTCTTGTCCGTTAAAACATTTATTTGTAATATCAAAAGTTTTACAACGACCGCGGTTCTTTCCAGTATTCTGTTGATTTCAAAAGATTTTGATGTTTCATATGTTTTCAGTCTTGACAAACGTTCCAGGATGAGATCCATATTTTTAACTCTTTAAAAGTTAAGGGATCTGAAATAGAATGATAACCTCTCCCTTGGCATATGATTTTGTTCGTCAATTTATGTTATAGCAAAAAAAAATAATAATAATTCTGGAAATTGGCTATGATAGCATTTTCAACAAGATTCTATCAAGACGGGATGAACTGTAAGAAACGTGGGTGATCCTAAATGACGTGTTAAAGGAAAGTCAATAATTTTAAAAATCATTATCCAAAACTTTCATTGAATACTATGAACTCAAATTCGATAAATAACGTCGCACAACTGGTGTATTCATCAGCTTTGAGCTATTACGAGACAACAAAAGTAAAGCGATTACAGCTTTTGTTTTCAATCAAATGAGAATCTTAACATCGCACAACTGATGTAAAGATCTGCTTTGACTTACTAGCACATCCGTAATACGGATTACTTGGCTGCTCGAGAGAGAAAACCAAATGAAAAATGGCACCTTTTTTGGCGCCTCTTTTTCTTTCAAATTTCCCCGCCAACCGAAATATCCATTCAAATCTTCCCGCAAATATTATTGCTTTCAATTTCTGTGACACTTAAAATTCGTCCAAAATATAATATTAAGATAGGTTATCCAATGTGATAACATAATTACTCGCTTATTTGCAATTATTCCTCAAATCAATTCTATTTTAATGCAAATCATGCGGTAAACCACTAATAAATGATAAGACATATATGCAAATACTCACTAAAATCTATGTGTATGCTCAAAACTAGAATAATACATCAACTTAGATATTGAAGATTCAGATCAACTAATAACTTATATCATCCAAGTCTGACTCTTGCATGGCTTAAACACGGCTCGAAACGGTACGACCAGATTCAACAGTTTTCCTCAATAACAGGTTTCACCGCACAAAACTGAATTTTGGAGGGTAGCACACTAAAAAATCTATGCTTTCCCTTTGAAAAATTGAATTAAATTTTGGTCAGATGGATAATCAATTTCCACTACTCTTTCGAATGGAACCATGCTATAGCCTAAACATTGGGATGCCATTTTCATGTCATTTCCAATGCAGCATGAAGTTAAACATTGTATTTTAATTCATTTTGATTGTTCGAAAATGTAATAATTATTAGCTAACTATGAATCAAATTCAAGTGTGTAGATGTCTTGACATTGTATGGATAGATTTGTTCATCATATAATACAGCTATTTATTCAATTTTTTGTTAATTTATTTGCATTCTTAAATTTATTTAGCGTGAAATTGAATGGAAATACTATACCAAGTTTCAAAAAGTTTATTTGGATATAGGTAAATAGCTAAATCTATTATCATATTATAAAAAAAATCATTTTACTTTTTCTAAGAAAAAAAGTAGTTACTTATGATTTCTACTTACTTTTTGAAAGCAACTTTTTGAACTCTTCGCAAGTGAGCTCATAATTTCTGATTGAAAATTCGATTCCGGAGAGAGCCATGCGAGCTCCGAAAGTAATTGCCAAATTCTTTGGCTTCAAAACATTAGGGTTACGATCAATAAGATATCTTACTGATATTGAGGCAGTATGTCCGATTGCATTTGCAAAAAGATAGCGGCCAAGCTCTTTAAAGTATGATTCAGATAGCTCCTTGAATGCCAATTTATATGTAAGATTAGCTGCCATGAAATCAGTTGTGAAGCAAGCATAGTTTTTCAAGGCCAATTTGCAAAATGCTGTTCTTTCCAAATCTTTGTTGATGTATGCTTGATGACCTACACTTAAAAGAGATGCTGGAATGCTTGATAAGGCTGTTGCACCAATTTCACGAATTAATCCTTCACGATTATTTGGAAATTGCATTTTTCTGAAATTACGGTTTACAGAAACCGATAACTTTTTTCAATTCATTGTCAAATTACAATTTATGGGGTCATGCAAATTTAAATAGGGGCAAATGACCAATAATTAAAAAATATCAATAAAGCACGATCTTTTATAATAAGTTCTATAAGAACGATAAACTTTATAAAAAAATATAAATAAAATATAAGATTATTTTGATGGTTCTCTATCTTCTTCTATAGGATTAACATTCATCTCAACGCTTGTTTCTCTCTTACCTTCCTCAGCAGGTTGAACAATCAAGTGACGGCCAGCAAGGTGGACATCTTGCATTGCATCGAAAGCAGCTTGTGCAGCTTGTCTTGTTGTAAAGTCGATGAAGCAGAAACCTCTATGGCCTTGCTCATTTCTCTTTTTAGTCATTCTAATTGCCTTAATATTACCTACGTGTTTAAATGCTTCAGCAATTTCTGATTTCTTAGTAACAGTGAATGGTAAGTTCTTAACAATTAATGTTGTTGTCTTAATTTCAACCTTTGGTCGACAAGATTTTCTTTCATCTGTTTCAACGCCAGTTCCAGTGGTGCAGCCATCTGGAGCCCATTGAATATATATAGGGGTATCATGAAGGAGTCTGTAATTCAACGAATTGAACGCCTTTCTTGCATCATCGCCTCTTGCAAATTCAACAATTGCAACTGAATGAGTTGGAGCAAGGACAAATCTGACGAGTGTACCTTTGGATGCAAAGATGCCGCGGAGCTCTTCCTCGGTCGTCTCCCATCTAAGGTTCTTTATAATTAAAACTGTTTTTGAATAGTTTATTTTATCGGCAGATTTGAAACCTTCATTCAAAGCATCAACATCTATACCGTGCTCGATGAACAGCTGCTTTGTTTCTTCAATGAGCTGTGATTCTGCGATTGCGAGACGTGCCATAACGTTATCTGACTCTGGATTCAAGACATCTGCTTTTGTAACACCGATTCTATCAGCAATTGCATCAGCAATAGTGTTTTTATCCATGATGAGAGGGTTCATTGTCTCTGGTCTGTATTGTTTGAGTCTCTGTTGCTTCTTTTCTTGGAATGTTTGATCATCATCTGGAATTAGGTCAACTTTCTTCTTTTCTGGCTCTGGCTCAGATTGTGCGAGTTGTAGATGACGTCCTTCGAATATAACTGATGTCATATATGCTTTTGTGGCTGATTCTAAATCTGCAAATTTTACGAAGGCAAAACCACGGTTTTCTCCTGGAACTTCACTTGTAGGAAGGGAAACATCTTCGACAGGACCGAATTCTTCGAATCTTGCTTTGATTTCTTCGGCAGTTGACTTATAAGGAATGTTTTTGACGTATAAACGAGTAGTAGTAATAGATACTGGTTTCTCTTCCTCTTTCTTTTGTTCTTCTTCGTTGTTTTCTTCTTCTTCTGCGTTATCTTTCTCAGATTCTTGTTCTTTCTCGTCTTGGTATTGTTCTTCGAAGCCAAATCCATCATTCCATGATGCACGCATCTGTCTTGGCTTGTGTGCTGCAAGAAATTCTTGAAATGCGGGGTCAAATTTTTCTTTTGGCTGATCTTTGTTGTCACGATTGAATTTTTCAATTTGTTTTTCCTGTTGTTTTTCAATTTTTGCAAATTTCTTTCTTCTTGCCCATGTTTCGTCTAATTGCTTTTCACCGATCGGAATAGCGAATTCTACGCCAATTCTTCTTGATTGAATGAATGTATTATCGAAATACTTTTGTGCCTTTTCGGCTTCTTCAACAGTTTTGTATCCTATGTAAGCAATGCAACGAGATTTGCCACGCTCTGTTCTAATGACTTTACAGTCTGTAATTTCACCCATTTTAGAGAATTCTTTCACGAGTTCTTTCTCTTCAACGCTCTTTGGCAAGTTGCGGATGAAAAGACGAGAAACAGGTTTTCCTTCCATTGCTGGACGATAGAAAATTTTGTCCAAATTCAAAATAATACACATCAATCCTTAATCAAGCATATGAACGTTAAATCGTTCTAGATTCATTTTATTCGCTATTTGTACCCTTTGGATCATTATATATCAAGAATACAAAAAGGATCATGATACCTCTTATTACAAAAGCTAAAATGAGCTACTTTTATACTATCTTCATACTTTACTACCGGAATTTTAATCTTTTCATGCGAAAGTATGAAGGTTATTCAATTTCAAAATATTGTACCATGAATGTGTTGAAGAAGCTTAATTTAAAACATTTCAGAACTTTGTTATGATAAGTTTGAATCTCCATAATACATACTTATAAATTGCAACGAATTCTCATATCTCATAGGATATGAGGATCCTGCTTTGTATACCACAAAATGTAACGACACCGACGATAACACATCTCATTTATCCTAAGAATGGTCATAAATTCATTGATGAAATCGAAGAACTTACATTTCTTTACTTTTAATGGATGAAATAAACATCTACATGATAAACATTTTATATCCATAATAAAATCAAATTGTTCTGTTTTTTTTTAAACAAATAATGAAAAATTGAATGGCAAGCGATTATACGTTAATAATAGTTTCATGACCCAAGCGAACCAGATCAGCCTTGAACAATTCCGAGTGATGGGCATTGATCGCTCGCCAAATACAGGCATTTATTTACTCGGAGAAACCACTGTTGTTTATTTCGCAGGTAATAATATTGTTTCTCATAACTGGGAATTGAAGAAACAGAAATTTTTGCCCTACACAGATACAGCTCGTGGTGATGTTAAGTGCGTTGCTGTTTCTCCTCCAACTCAAAATGGCCAAGTCTTCTTAGCTTATTCTTTAGAACTTGATGCTTCCATTATATACATTGTAGAACTTAATACTCTTAAGCGCCAGAAATCTATTACACTTCCAAATTCAACAATGTCGTTTACTGCTCTCGCTTTTAGCGCTGGTGCACGTTATTTGATTGCCATGGGAAATACTGATTCTCAGATCTTTTACTTCGATATTACTAATGGTTCTTTAGTCGTATCCCAAAAAGTTACTGGCAATGCTTCAACCAGTACATTTAATACAAGTGTAAATTGCATTTCTTTCCATCCAACTGATGTCAATACAATTTGCTGCACTGGTAAAGGAGTTTATAAGCTCCTCGTCCGTAGCGATAAAGGATTTAACTATAAACAAACGCCAAGCAAAGATACATACGATTTCAAAGAACACATCTTCGTAGGCCTTGATAGCCGTATCATCGCATCATCTACAGATGGTCACCTTTACTGTCTTGATACTCCTAATTATTCTATGCAGATCCCTATCAAGAATCAAACAAATGGCCCAATTACAAACCTTACTCTTACACCAAAAGGCTTCGTCTGCGTTACAGGTGGAAACACAATCCACTTCTTCGACAAACAAGCCGATTTAAAGAATTTCACAGAAGGAAATTCAATTGTAATCGACGAAAACAGCACAATTGTTGCTTTGGCTGTTTCTCCAGGCGAAGACAAACTCATGGCCCTCATGAATGATGCACGTCTCATTGCAATTCCTCTCAATAATACAGATCCAAACGCAAATCAGAACGAAGGACTCGTTACAGTACTTCCATCCCACCACATTGGTGTTGTTACAGGCATCGACGTTGCATATCGCAAGCAACTCCTTGTTACTTGCGGTGAAGATCAGTCAATTCGTGTTTGGAACTACGATAAAATGGTTTGTGAGGTCAACCATTACTGCAAAGACCCGCCATTATCAGTATCATTCCATCCGAATGGTTGTTTCATGATTGTTGGCTTCCCAGAAAAAATTGCATATTTGGCCGTTACAGTAAACGACTTAGTTGTTCAACACGAGTTCGGTATCAGAAACTGCAAGGACCTTAAGTTCTCCCACGGAGGTCAATACTTCGCTGCGGTTAACCAGAACTCAGTATCTGTTTATTCATCATACACATTTAAGCCGGTTGTCACAATCAGATCACAAGGCCAAAGAGTTGCAACATTTGCATGGTCCACAGACGATAACCATATCATAACATGCGACATGAGTGGTCAAATGGGAATTTGGGTTGTCAGATCCGGTAAATCCCGTACATCATTGACATCTCAACAGACCCATCACTTTATTTCAATTGTCGCTACCGATCCAACATGCGCCCGTTGCTATGGTATCACTGCTCCAGATAATACTTTACGCGAAACAGAGGACACACAGACAAAGAACCAACTGGATGTCGTAGCTGTACCTTGCCAAGTTGTTATGGGACCTTCTAATAGGTGCTTGTTCGTTTCAACAAGGAACGGAACGATCAGAATTTACCATTTCCCAGGAACTTCAAATTCTGTCAACAATTTCCCTACAACCGATTCTGTAACGGAAACTGTAGCACACCACACGCCCGTAACTGCCATGGTCACTTCCCCCGACTTCCAGTATCTGTTTTCTTCAGGCGAAGATGGCTGCATCTACATGATGAAGATCAATGGCGTCGACCAAGGCAACCAGAGATCAGATGCAAAGATCACTTTCTCAGAAGATGTCCTCATTACAAGATCTGAGAATGTTGAGCAGCTCAAGAAGCTCAGAGCAGCACAGCAACGCGTCAGAGAACAAAGCGAAACTAATGCTAACAAGCTTGCAACGTTAAACCAAGGTTTCGAACAGTCAATTAAGACAATCCAAGAAAAATTTGCTGCTGAACAAGCCGCTGAGAACCAGAACATGGCCGCCCTTGAGCAGCAAATCGAGCAGATGAACCAGGAAGCCTGCGAACAGATCCAAGCAACAAACAAACGTTTCGCAAACGAAGAAGAACAAAAATTAAAGAGATTCGAGATGTCCAAAGAGAACGAAATGAACCAACAAGAACAGTTGAAGCTCGATATCGAAGAAGCACGTAAAGAATGGGATGAAAAGCTCAAGAAAGCAATAGCTGCAAACCAAGCATCTCGTGAAGAAGCAGAAAGGAAATTCCAAGAACAACTTCGCTCATTGGCCGAAGAAACACAACGTGTTCAAGAAGAAAAGAACGCGATGATTGAAGAATACGACAAATGGGAGATCGAAAGAAGCCGTGAACTTGCTTTTGAAATCGGAAAGAGAGAGTTCGAAGCTTTGCAACTCAGAAAGGAAGAACTGAAGAAATCAGCAGAACTCGAGCAACAAAGCAAGAGAATGGAAGAACAACTGAAAGAAGCAAAGGCAGCAGAAGCAGATGCAAGAGACAAACTGAACAAGAAAGCAGCAGAAGTTGCAGGAAAGCAAACAGATATTGCTCAGGCAAGACATCTAAAAGAAACAAGAATTCACGAACTGAAAGAACTCAAGCACAACTTAGAAGAGAAAGATGCAAGAATCGATGAACTCACAAAACAAAACTCCAACCTCGAAAAGCACAAACAATTGCTTAACGACAGAATTGCGGATTGGAACAAGAAACTTGAGCCAGATCAAGCCAAGTTGCAGGATATCACAATCACATGTGAAAGAATGCAACAAGAAATGCAGAGATACAACAAGAACCACGAACAACTTCGCTTGGAATCGAATGAACTTCGTCTCAAAATCGATGCAAAACTTAGAGAAATCGATACAAGAACTAAAGAATACGAAGAAGTCAGACAAATCATTCGCCAGTTCAAGCTTGAAGTTCACAATGTTTATCAGGCTCTTGAACAGGATAAGAACAACACGACACACAAGCCAAAGAGATTTTCTCCATGTTTGGAAGCCTTGTACAAGAAATATGTTGGTGACGAGAGTTCATCAAAGAGAAAGACAGGTGTCACTGATATCCAAATCGAGAGAAACAGACAGCGCGATGCACTTGAAAGAAACATCACAGCTGTTGCAAGAAGACTCTCTAGAGGTGACGAAGAATCAAAGAGAACACAAGAGAGAAAGATGGCTGAATCTGTTACATTGATGACACAGATTTCAGACTTAAGAAGACAGATCCAGAATCTCCGCATGAAGAAGGAGATTTTGGAAGAGTCTCATAAGTCAATGTTCAGCCAGGAAGAGTTGCATAAGATTATCCAGATGCAGGAAGGAAGAATCAAAGAGTTGACAACACAATTGAAACAGTTACAACTCCGCGGAAATGTATCAAGAAGACCAGCAATGTCAAAGGAACGTTTGCCACCAATGAATATCAACGAGTAATTTCATCTTTTATATATATATTTTATATTTTTATATTAATTTTTTTTTCTTCTTCTTTTATTTATTGTAAAATATCAGTTTTCTTTTTTTTATTGGAAAATCAAAATTAACTGACATTCTACCAATTTATTTTGTCATGCGTGACTTTATTTCCAATTTTCTTAAGGAAAAAGTTATTATATATACAATATAGAACCTAATATATCTAATAAACTTTTTTTGTTATTAAAATAAGGATTTATTGATTTGGTTAGAGAGTGTCAGACACTTTTTTAATAACATTCTTAACAATTTTGAGGGAGTTTTCAAATTTCATGCTTGGTTATTGTCATCTCAAAATATTTAAAGGAAATTTCCTATTGCAATATGTACCCATATGGATTCATGTATAAATTAATATAATTACACTGATTGTTATCAAATTTATCTCCATTGAAAAAGGAAATTTCTGGACAACAGATTTGAGTTTTTCATATCAAATATCATGTTTTCCTTTTATTAAATAGAGGAAAGATAATTTTGAGGCGTACTAGTATAGGGAGTACGATTATTTTTCATTCAATGACGTCTCAGTACATGTGTCAGAAAGTTGAATTGCTATTAGAAGGAGGCAAATATTATCTTATATTAATTTCATGAAGAATATATAATTATACAATAGATTTAAGTTATATAACCTTTTATAAGCCATTCCTAAAAAGTTTTGGAAACGACGATAGAATACTTTTGGCCAGGGAAGGAACCCTTAAAATTATTTAATTTCACATCATAAGTCGGCCAATGAATTCCATTCATTTTAGAACATATAATGAATTACTAGGAAGATTCACAATTTTTGGCCATTATAAATTGAATGCAATTTTTGAGATGACACATTGAAAATCCACCAAGTATTCTATATTATTTTTGTTTGAATTTAGATAAACCATGCATATATAAAAATACTATAAATTAATTAAGGAGTCGCTTCATTTTATTCTCTGAAATTGTTATCAAAAGCTAAAAATATTTTTCAGAAAATTATAAAAGGATAATTTTCATATATTATGATTACTCTCTTTCATATAAATATATTTTATTAAGTATGAACTATGACGCAAAAGCACATCATACTGATCTTATGAAAATTGAAAAGCAATGAACTGAGTTCATTTTTAATACAAGCATAATGATTTCATTGTTCTTACAGAGCGTATATTGCAGGAAAGTTACAGGAAGATATACTGAAAGTAAGTTATGGGATACACTTGAAGAAAACTTACTAATTGTTGATTGCGTTTTTTCCAATCTTGGGGGAACGACGGCATACTCTCCGGTGTGGATAGATGGTGGATTGGGAAATAAAATCGAAGTATTGAAAACAATGTTCCTTGAATGCTCTGCTCAAACAAATGGTCCATTTGCATTTGAAGGAGAATTCTACCTCAAAATGGATAAAGTTTTGGATGCCAGAAATTATGCAGGCAGTGGAAATAATGGAGTTATGGGAAGAATCTCTACCTCAGGCGAGTATAACATTACTATGTCTTCATTCATTGATAATACGGGTGGTGCGAGGAACATACGTCTCGAGAATACTCCAAGATTCTTTGAGAACTTAAATGTTTCAGGAAACTATGCTTCAAGTTTAGGCCATGGGTATGCGTATGGAAACTTCCTACTTGACCATGCCAAAACATCCCCTGTTGTAACATGGTGCAATTTCGAAGAATGCCGCTCATCATGTGGTATTCTATACATTGCAAGTAATACAGGACAAACAGTTGTTCAACATTGTAACTTTGTTAAAAATCAAGTTGATGGCTATGGTGCAATTGGTGTTCAACACTCCAAACCTGTTACAATTAAGGATACTATTTTCTATGGTAATAGATATAAAAAGAGTCCTGTTGTATATGCTTTGAATACTGTAGCTCAAGTAAGTGGTTGTTATCTTGATGTAAATGATTTTGAAGGTGTATCTTCAATTGAGAATAATATGGTTACATCAAAGAAGCCTTATGAAATGACATTATTTGCAACTGAAAGAGTCAAGGCAGCTGTTCCATATACTCCTGAAACATCAACAAACAATAATGGTAACAATAATGGAAATTCAGGAAATAACAATGGAAACACAGGAAATAACAATGGAAACCATCAATCATCAGGAGAAGGCGAAGCTAATGCTTCTACGCAGAGCGATGGCACACCAGCTAACCAAACAGAAGGCTTCTTCATGAAGAAGGCAGGCTCACTCAGAGTATGGATGATCTTTGTCATTGTTGGATGCGTTCTCATTGTTTTCATCATTTGTGTTGTTATTTACAGGAAGAAACATCACCATCACCATCATCACCACCATCACCACAAAGGAGATGGTGATGACGAAGATGAAGAGGAAGAAAATGCTGAGGCCGAAGAAGCACCTCAGCCATAATTCATCCAAAAGAAATTGTTCATTTCACCCCATTATTTGTAAAAATTATATATTTACTAATTTTCTTTTGATCAATTAGACTTTTTGCTAAATGAGCAAAAAAAATAGTAAGGAATTAGTCATAATATAGCGTTACAAAGCCAGGAGTTAAAAATCTTGTTTATAGTATTTAAAAGTGTACTTGCCATTTTCTCATACATTCTCAGCATGCTCTAATTCTTGTGGTATATTTTTCCTGAAAATAAGTAGATTTTTTTTGTTGTGAAGAAAAAGTGACAAAAAGTGATAGAATGTCAGATGGGCGTAAGTTCATCATTAAAAAAATCAAATTAAATAAAAAAATCTCTATTCTTTATCATTTTGTTTCTTATCCTTTGGACTTTCTCTTCTTGTTTTTGACTCAATTATCTGATCAACAAGTAACAACTGAGTAGCAACTAAAGGAGCACTTTGTATAAAAGCTCTTGTTGCACTATAACTGTCGTATAAACCGAAATCAGCCGGATCTATTATTTCTCCTGTATCAGCATCAATTCCACTCTGTTCTCCACTTTCCAAAGCGTTTTGGAGTTCAGGAACAACTTCACTTGGATCATGTCCACAGTTTTTCGCCAGTGTTCTTGCGATTTCAATAAGTGCTCTACTGAAAACAGCAGAACCAATTCTTAGTTCTGCATTCATCTTCTTCATCTCCTCATTGATTTTCGTGGAGACGGAAACTTCAGCACAAGCAGCTCCTGGCAAAACTTTTCCATCATCAATCGCTTGTTTCAATGCCCACAAACTGTCTTTAACTCCATCAGTAATCAGGCCTGCGACTTGGTCATTAACGCCGTTGACGACAATGGTGACGGCCTTCGGATCTTTGACTTCATCGACATAAACGTATTTTTGACCTTTGTAACTTTCTTCTGTCACTTTTCCTGCAAAACCGAGGCATTGAGGGGAAAGATCGTCTACGCAGTTGACTACATGGCATCCGCATGCGTGGATGAATCTGTTGATGTTTTTGGCGGATACACGACGAAGAGCGGAGATTCCTGCGCGAGAGAAAATATCTAATGAAGGAGAATCGATTCCTTTGCCATTAACTACAAGGAAATCACAGTTACAGGCATCTTTGAGTGCAATGATCGCTTTAACTTTGTCATCAACGAATCTGCGCTCTGCAATCATTAATCTTTCTTTTTGATCGGCATTTGCAACGGGAGCGTATGTTGCATATGAACTTGGCTCAAGTTCTAAGCTGATGTTCATTGCAAGAATGCGAACATCTTTCATTTTCTTTGGCATCATATCATTTCTAAAGCCTTGATCAACAACAACACCTTTGACTAGGCGGATTCCTTGCATAGTATTCTTGATTCGAAGAATTTCAACACGATCGAGATCAATCGGCTCGTTATCGACCTTAATACACTGAATTGCATCGACAATCGTATCTGAAATGTCTTTTGGGTATTTCGTTTTGGCTGCTGTCCTTGCAATATCGCGGAGCATCGAATGTGTTGGGTTCAAGTTGATTGCTATTTCCTCGAGATGTTTCATTGCAATATCACGGGCTTCTTGTAATCCTCTAACTATCTTACGAGGATGAACGCCATCTGATATGGCATACTCTGATTCTTTAAGTATTGCGTCAATTAACGTAATGAGCTTATTTACACCATCATGATACATTTTTTCTTGTGCCATAGCTGCGCGAACAATAAAAATTGCTGTTGGATGAATAAATGTAAGTCTTTGAAGAAGAACACCACCATCTTTCGTTAACGTTAATGGTCCATTATCCATTTCAAGCAATTTTGTTGATCCATATGGACCGATTGATGCTTTAAAGAGTTCTGCAATAAGATGTGATGATGAAAAGTTGATACTTTGTGTCTGTCTGCTCTCAAAAATAACTGATTGTTGTGTTTCCGTCATCAAAATCTAAGTTGACAAAAATTTTAGTCCTCTCAAAAGATTGGCTTTTGTTTGCATTACACAAGGGATCATCTAGAAACACTATTTATCCAATCCAAATATCTCCATCTACATACAATTTAATATGATTAAAATAAAATCATGGGATTTAGTATGAAATACATCATGTTCATCACATATAAGAGCATGAGATCTAGTGTTCCATTTAATATGGTTTGGTTCCAGTTCATTTTTATGTCTGAATTTGATTATTACTTTGATAGTTATTCTCTAGCAAATATTCACAAAGAGATGCTGAGCGACAAGATAAGAACAGAGTCATATAAAGAAGCTATTTTTAAAAACCCATCGTTATTTAAAGATAAAGTTGTATTAGATGTAGGATGTGGCACAGGAATTTTATCATTATTTGTGGCTTCATGCGGTGCTAGTCGCGTTTACGCTGTTGATAATTCAACAATCATTGAAACTGCAAAGAAAATTGACAAAGATAACAATTTAGAAAACAAAATTACATTCTTGCAAGGCAAAATAGAAGAATTACAGATACCAGAACGAGTTGATGTTATTATTAGCGAATGGATGGGATATTGTTTATTATATGAATCGATGCTTCCAAGTGTTATACAAGCAAGAAATAAATACATGAAACCTACAGGAACTATGTTTCCTAATAAAGCAGAAATGAAGATATGTGGAATTGTTGATGAAGAATTTTACAAGAGGAAGTTTGATTTCTATAATAATATTGCTGGTTTCGACATGAGCGCATTTAAGAAATGGATGTTTTATGAACCAACTGTCTCATCTATTGAGTCATCGCAAATTATAACAGATGAAAAAGTCTTTCATACATTTGACTTAAATAAGTGCACAGTTGACGATCTCTCCTTCTCATCTGATTTCAAGATCAATCCTCTAGATGAAAGTAAGATGTACGGCTTATGTGTTTCATTCAACACAACATTTGAAGGTCCAGAAGCGACGGTTATTCTCGAAACATCACCATTTTACACACAGACTCATTGGGCTCAAACATGCTTTTATTTTGAAGATCCAATTTCAATAAGTTTTGAAGATGATATACATGGAACATTTTCTATGAAACCATCTCCACAGAATGTAAGAGACCAAGATATATCCATTGAGCTTAGTCATAATGGCGATGAAAAATCTTTGAAATATAGATTAAGATAACCTTCTTTGTATATAAACATTAAAAATAGAATGCATATCTGAATGAGTTTTTATTTATTCACATTTAAAGTTTATCCACATCAAATTTAGTTTTTGAAAGTCACTTTTTGTGATTGATTATTTCTCATTTTTTCTTATCTTCTCTTTCACTCTAAAATTTTATTCAAATTGAACAGAAATCAGACTTCACAAAAAATGTCACCTTTATTAATCGCATTCCACACATGGAGAAAATCGATCCATGTATCGAAAGAAACTCAAACATGATCTTCAATATGTATCAGGTTAGCTTAATCGCTAAGCCAACCAAGTTTGTTGTTGTTCCTTCTAACGTAACGAAAGAATATCAACTTGAAATTAAGCAGAGAACAACATACGTTCAGAATGAAAACGGCATTTACACACTTTACATAGATGATATGGAACCACTTCATGTTAACGGCGATGACGGCTTTTCACAAGTTTCATGGGGGCAAATTCAAGGTCAAAACGGACCAATTAAATTTATTGTTTGCTCTCAAAAATCAGGCTTTAAGGCACCTGTAGTACTCAGCGGTCCATTTACTGAAATGGAACTTTGGTATGATGCTTTAAGGTACATCGTTGCAAGTACACCACCGGAAACAGAAACTTCTAAGAAATATCTTAATTATATCGTCCATGGCTTTGAACTCCCGAATTCAAAAGAATCAACTCCAGAAGTACCACCTCCACCTGAAGACGTCAATTTCTAATAATAACAAAGTATGGGTGATATATTGATTTGTATCTTAATATAAAAATCGCATTATTTCGCATGTTAATTTATTTTTGAAATGTGAAACTTGATTATGAGTAAAATCTTATTATAAGTTTATATACCATATTTTAAAACGTTGAAAAATCTCTAGACTCTGACATTTAACCTTTTCAATTTCTAAATCTGTATTTATTTCTGAAATTTAAGTATTATATACTATAGATATTTAAAAGAATTTCTTACTTCTATCGAATAGTCATAGAGACTCCTCAATATTAACTTCAATATGAATATAAATTATCTATCATATATTGAATAGATGCTTCTTTTGTTCAAAGCTGCATGTAGTCTTTTTGCACATTTCATTTATATGCATTTTATTCGTTACAGATACAGAGAGTACACTTAAACTTCAACATTCTTTCAAAAAGAGTTTTTAAAATCCAACATTCTTTTGCAGTTTATAATGAATTTAGAAGATAATTTTATGCTTGACCAAATGACTTGCATAGATACCCGAGGCTTGAAATTAACACTTGATTGAATATAAATCTGTTTAAAATTCAATCATATATGAATTATTATATATCTCACTTTACTTAATTAGATTATAAACATCAAATACATAAAAACAAATATATTTAATTAACATAAAAACACACAATTTAAAAAACATAAAAATTATTAATGAATTGTCTCAATAACAGGGTTAGTAACCAGATTGAAATTAACAGGAGAATCTCTAAGTATGATAGATTGCCTAATATTTGTCTTTGCAGTTGTAATTCTTCTTGGCGAGTAAAGTTTTGGTAAAGAAGAAGTTTGGAATTGTTTTGATGACTGTCTTCTTTCTGTTCCTTCACTCAAGTCTTCAATGTTTTTATCAAAGAAGAACATAGATGATTCAATTGTTGAAAATGTGTCAATTTGTGTTTGATTCAAATTGATGCAAAAACTATGAGGACTTGAAATCATCTGATCAACCCATTCCCTTGGAACTGCATTACAAAGATATATCTTCATCAGAGGGATGGCAGAAACGATGCTTCCAATTGCACTACATGCTGCTTTTTGCGATGAAAAGTTTCGTGTATTTGCGAGATTTCGAACTAATGCTGGCAAAAACTTTTGTATCAAAGGAAGGAATGCGTGGTATGCTTCTTTCTTGTTAGCAGCGATTGCTTGTATGAGCTTGAGAGCGAATGTTTGTTGACGCATTTTGGCATCTAAAATGTTAGGCGGCAAATCTTCTAAATTGACATTGATTAGTTCATAAAGAGTATCAAGGATATACTTCTTTCTGATTGGATTGGCGTTTTCTAGGAGCGTATGGAATATGATAACTGCTTCGTGTTGAATATCTATGGATTCGCTTGAAGGGAGAATCAAAAATTCTGAAATATGGTTTTTGATATCGCATTCGCTTGCAATTTTTGGAATAAACAACAAACGGAATGCTCGTGCAGCTGTATATAGTGCAGCAAGATTCGTTTGAATAAAGAGGAACTTAGAAAGTATCGCATTTGTAAAAGATTCTGCTGTTTGAATATTTCCTTCTGCCAGTTGAACCAAAAGCACAACACACAGTTTATGTACTTCTTCAGATTTGAATTCTGGTATTGCATCAAGAAATACCTCAATAAACTTTGTATCGCAAATATATTGGATTGCGTAGGGGCCATGTTCCGAAAGAGCAATGAAAGTTTTGATGACTTCGAGGACATCTTCGTCGGAAAGATCTTTGAGACGATTTAAGAAGTAAAGCAAAATTTCAGTTCCTCCTTTCATAAGAAAATGCTCTGCAAAAACGAACCCTGAGGAAGCTTTAAAGAATATTTGCAAACACTTCATTTGTAATGCAACAGAACATAATGATTGGTAGTTCCATCTAAGAAAAACGACAATATGCATAAAAACGAGTTCACTTGAGTGTCCAAATACTTCATCAAGTTGTGATTTAGAGTAACCGACGTATTTTACTGTAATATCTTTAATCATTAAGTAACGTTTGATTCCTGGATCATGATCCCAACGTTCGAGCCATTCATTATATTTCTTTTTGTCTTCTTTTGCTGCATTCATTACTCTTTGCGACATTTTAATTGTTCTGCGTGCTGATATAATACTTTTCGGGCCAAATGTTTCTCCCTGTTGAGCTTCGTAAAATGCTTTTTGCCTGATTGAACGTGATGAGTGACTACTAGGTAAACCAGCCGGAGGACGCGGAACTAAATTTAATCGCGGAACGTCCTGGGGCCCAAAATTCATTTTTCTTCTCAAAGTTTCAAACGAATTTTGAAAAAAAGTTCCGCGTGTAACTGAAAAATTGAATAAATTCAATAAAATATACGGGAAAATTAATAAATACTATATTTTTAAAATATATTAGTTAACACACAACAATATATACTCTATTCAAGATGAACTTTAAGGTCTCTAACTGGGTAAAGCTTTTGAAGAGAAATTTTAATGTTATATAAAAATTCTGCAATGGATTCGGATAATTTGCCAATAATTCCGCCTCTTGTAAGGCCAATTCTTCTAAGATGGGTTATAACCCATTCCCATACATTACTATGGACTTCTGATGTAATAACTCCCGAAAGATTGACCAAAAAGAAGTATGCGATAAATAGTAACCAATGGTCTTTCTTGTGCTTGTAAATTGCGCGACTTAAGAGATAAATAGCAACGATTATTTCAAATGATGCGGAAAGTAATTGAAAATTGGGCGATTGAACTTTTACTTTTGCTGCTTGTAGTTCTGGCAAATCTAATTTTAATCCAGGGACAATGTATGTGAAAAAGCAAATTATTGAGTCAACAGCTGTAATAATTAAATAATCAAGTATGTAAAATACATTTGTGTTATCTGTTGTAATGAAGAAAATTGATAGTATCATCATATGAAGATCCGGATTAAAAATTAATCTTCGAATGATATCTTTTATAAACAATGTGTCGTTGAAAACGGTATTTATAAACTTCATTAAATGATAAGATTCAAGAGACGAATAGAATAATACTACAAATAACTTATCTTTTATCATCATTATTTTTGAAATTAAGAAAAGTATAGACATCATCAATGCAAACAGGGCAGAGAATCCTACAACAACTTTTAGAAATAATGATATATTAAATTTATAAGGAATTGATCCTTCTTCCTGTACAATCATTGATTTAATTTCAGATCGCAAAAAATTGACAAAATAAAGTCAAATCAAGAGGCATCTGAAACGACTCTATGCAAAACTTGATAAACTTTATCTGTTTACAAATCTCTCTCAAAGCAATTATAGAGGAGCAGCTTTTCAAACCGACTACTACTGATTAAGTTCAATTTTTAGATTGTTCCTTTTAGTGAAAGTCTTTTTGAAGAAGACATTCGCTCAGAGTATTTCAGCAGCTCTGGAGATCTCGTTTGTAATAATTGGAAACATTGTGTAGGTTTTTATTTTTTATGCCAATTTTCAAAAAACGTGACATAATTATTATACACAAAATATGTTTATATTCTCAGCAAAATATGCATATCTATTGACCTTTTTATGAGCATAAACAAATCCAATTACATGAGAAACCATCTTTATTTTAACTCCATATTTATATATATGAATGATTCTTTATCGACAATATGTAGGTAATGATGTGTATTAATCACTTGGTCTTAAAATATATCAACTTGTATTTGAACATAACTTCACAACTTCAAAATGCTTCAACAATTTTGAAGAAGCAAGAAATTCTAGCAAAGCAGGCAAGTTCTCTATATTATATGATCTTAATAACCAAAGGTATGTAATGAAAGATCATTTTCGACACTTTATAGTTGAGTATCCAGACTTAAAACTTATCAATTCATGGAAACAAAAAAATTCCCCTACAGAAGAAAATGAAGTTCCAAGGCAAATTAATGCAACAGGATTTGTTCCTGATATCACCTAAGCACCAATGAATTGGTGGGGAGGGCTTGTTCGTAGCCAGATTCATGAACCTGAGACGGATAAGGTTGTAACTTATCTCGATGGTAATCCAGGTGATTTCCACTGGCATTACCCCATCGGAATGCAATGTACTGTACCAAATGCATATTTAACTAGGGGTATACCTGCTTTTTCAGCTTGCTATACAACCCGCATTAGTCTTTGGAGTGCAATTAATGAATATTCAGCTCAAATGAATAATTTTGTTAAATGCTCTTGCATATGTATAAGGCGCCACTCATTTGAATTTGATTTTATTGCATTGATATATATTTGTATCAATATAAAATAAAATGCATTTATTTAACCTGATCATTACATCACTCTCAAATAGTTTCATTCAACTATTAACGCATAGAAATTATTCTATTCAGGAAAAGCAAATATAAGTCAATTTTAAGCTGTGAAATATCTTTTCACTGTTGGGGCTAATTGAGAATAAAAGGATAGATTGGATACTCATTATTGCATTTTCTCTCTGGTGGAGTCAATATAGTTCTCAAATACTGAATGAATTGATAGCTTTTATCGTTGTTCGCTAATTTCACTCGGCCCAAAAAATGACACCCAAATTTTGTGTTCAATAATTTTGAAGATCAAAAAGAGTTGCATTTTTTCGCAGTAAAAGCATTAAAGCTTGAGTGTAAAACTCACACCAAAATTACGAAATTATTAGATTTCAAATGAATAAACAGAATTTATTTATAAAGATAAATCATTAAATAGTTTGACAAGTGAATCTAATTGCAATTTGGTCTCTTCATCAACTTCACCTACAAATTGAATAAATTCGTTCAAAACTTTGATTAATTCTGCTTTCAAGATCTCCAAAACAGCTTGTAAGTGGTCCTTTTTCTCAATGTGAGCTGTAATCTTTGAAGCAATGGAAGTTTTGAAATGTTCTGAAACAATTGTTTTTACACCTTCAATTGCTGAAAGAATCTGGCTTTTCTCCTTTCCTTTTCTTGCAATAAGATTGACAAGTGGCTGAACAAGCATTTGAGTTGCATTTGAAGTCAAAGATTTGAAAGTTAACGATGTTTGGCTCTCCAAATCCTTTCTGGCATCAATAGTTGACGAAACAACCCTTGTTAGATTGGCAACACTATATAAAAGACCCTTTTCGCCCTTCAATTGATAAGCAGTTGAATCAAACCTTAATAATCTCGACAAATACTCGGTAACTGGTTCGAAATCGATGGATTGGGTTGTTCCAACGAACTTGGAATCGAAGTTTCCGAGCTGATCCCTAAGGATCAATAAGTGGCCGAGTAAATAAGCGTCAGATTCAATTGGATCCTCTTTAAACTTCTTTGATTCATTGATAATCGTCTGTAGACAATTGGTAAGAAGCTGACAGGCGACTTCTCCGAACGTTTCAGGAGGTAATGCGTAGTATAATAAAGATAATAAGTCAATTGTCTTCAATGAAGCATTTTGAGGGTCAGATGTTGCTTCCTGGGATGATAATTCAACTCTAAACAATAGTCTTTCTTGAGCATCTGAAAGTAAAGTTGAAAAATATTTCCGAAGTTTCTCAGAACCGATCGGTGTGCGGCTAATTTCATCTTGGAGCATCTGCCCACTTAAAACTATGCATGCATTTGAGAGTTCTTTGACGTCTGTAACTCTTAATAAGGTAGAAATACAAGATTGATAAAAAAGTTGGCCAATATTCGAAACTAAATCAGCAAAACATTTTCCATATGACGGGTGAGCATCAAAATTAAAGAAATTCTTGCACAACTCGTGTTCTTTCAGACAATAATTTAAAATTTCCATTGCACGACTTCTTAAATTGGAAATCTCACAAATAGGAACTGAAAGAATCGGAGTCAGTAACTTAATTCTCGTGTCTTTGTAAATGCTTAAAATATCTAAGAAATTTGGCGTTTTTTCGCACATTGTATATAATCTGCGTATTCTATTTGTATCAGTAATGAATTTTACGTATATATCATTCTTATATTGAGCTTCATCTCTCTTATTCAAAAGAATTAAATATGATATGCGATTAAATGTTGTAGACATGAAATCTTTGATGAGATCTGTAACTTTCTGTTGATTTGACTGATATTTAAGATAATAGTTTCTTGAATCTTTGAATTTTGGATTAACTTCGAAAAATCTAATTCCGTTTTCTATAATTTTGAGGTTGTTTTGGAAATCTGGACTGAGAACCGAAAAGATGGGTGATTTGAAATCTACTGTAATTTTTTCTAAATCATCAAAATAATGTAAAATTGAATCAATTGAGCGTACAAATATGTCTAATCTCTGTTCAGCTGCTAGCTGTGAATCACACTCACCATGAATAAGCTCTGCATTTGCGGAAATAACTTTTCTTTTATCTTCAGCAAGTTGTAGCTGTTCTTTGCATTCTTTTATCTTATCAATTAAGTATTCTGCTGATTCTATCATCTTTTCTGTTTTATCGCGCTTGATATCTATATATTTTAGAGTGGTATCATTATCTAAAATATTTTGATAATTCTCAAATTCGGGCATTTCATCTGGTATATTATCAGCATATGAAGGACCCGGTGGCTTTATCTTTTCAACGGCAACACGCCAATCCATTGGGACTTCAATATTCATTCGGTAACTAAAATAATCATTTTTTCCCCCTAAATATTTAAATCAAATCAAGCAAAGGGATAGATTTGTTTACTACAAATGACATTTTTTTGACTCGTCAAGATTACCAATTGAATGACATTTTTTTAGTAAATGTTTAATCAAGATGATTCCAATGCAATTTACAGATTTATTGTTGATGACGACGCAGAATCATTAGCTTCGATCCTTTCAAATTACGAAAATCCTAATTTGATGCTGCAGGAACCAACTGATTACAAATATCCCAGGATAATAGCTAATTCACCTTGTCCAATTCATGTTGCTGCATTTTTTGGATCTGAAAATTGTTACGATTCTCTCTTAAATTATGGTGCAGATGAAAAAATTAAATATTTAAATACATGGGAAGTGCGCCATTTTGCTGCAATTGGAGGACAATTATCTATTCTGCGCAGATTCTCAGATATTGATGACTATTCTATGATATATGCAATTCGATATGGAAATCTTGATTGTGTAAAATTCATTTGGTCAAAAGGCATTGATTTTTCAAGTGATTATGCCTTTGTTCATGAAGCTTGTGAATCTAAATCCCTCGAGATTGTTCAATTTATTTATGAACAATGTCCAGATTTTGTAAAAATTGCTAGCAGATATTATGGTGATGAAAATGCTCTAATGCGTGCAGCAAAGAGCGGATGCGTTGATATTGTCAACTTTCTTCTCAAGTTAGGTTTAAGAGACAACATAACTTCTGGAACTGGTCTTACAGCGATTTATCTTGCAGCTAGAGTTGGATCTCTTTCATGCGTTAAAGCTCTCGTTGAGTCAGGATCTCGTTTCAAGCGTCGTCGCAGGAAGTATAACTGTTTCGTTGAAGCAGCAACTCAAGGACATTTAGATATCGTTAAGTACCTTCTCGACAAAGGAATTGATATCAATATAACGACAAGTGATGGATATGACGCACTAACATGCGCAATTGAAAAAGGAAGATATTCTGTTGTTAAGTACTTACTAATGAAAGGAGCAAAGAAAACAATAGATATTAAGGAATTCGCTCTGGCTACTCCAGAAATATATGATCTCTTCATAAATCATTTTGGAAAGATAGATCCGATTTCAGTATTTGAGAAATTAGCCTCCAATGATTTCAAAAATATTAATTTAACAAAGCATTTATTTGAGAATTACATAAATTTGGATGATCTACCACTTGATTTGATCTCAAAAATATTTTACTGCGATAAATTCCTAAATCGAAAAATTCTCAAGGAAATTTGGAATACGAAAGGATTTTTAACTTGCAATCAAAATAACCCTTTCCTATTTTGCAGGGACAGCCAGCAGTTTGTTTTTCTTTTCAATTGCGGATTCAAGCTTCCAAAGGATTGCAAATTGAAAGATCATATAATAGAGGACGCTTTAACTGATTACCGCTACACAAATTCTAAACTCATAGACTTTGTTGAAGACATTGGATCACTCGATATCCAGTATATCGTTTTCAGACTTGTCAAAAATTACAACGAAAACGATGATCGAATCAATGAGCTTAATAGCATTATATTTGAAAGATTAAGACAAGCAGGTCCGATTAAGTATTCTCTGTCTCCAATTCTATTTGGTTACAGATTGATTGGAACATCTAATTTCCTCAGATATCCATATTTTTGTGAGATTTTTGATCAAATGGATAATAGGACCAGATATGAAATTTTCACTAGAGATTTAATTTTTTCAGCAAAATATTTGGACAAATATGAACATATGTTAAAGAGAGGTTTCAGTTTTTCCTCTGGGAAATATGAAGAAAATGTTCTTCACCTTTTGATGAGATATTCAAAATTGGATTCAGTTGCTGAGTATAAGCAAATTGCTGAATTCTTCATCAAAGCTGGTTGCAATATCAATCAGACGAATCGAAGTGGAGAACCCCCATTATTTTATACTAACAATCCAAATGCAATACAAGCTATCCTAGAGCTCGGAGCAGATCCAAATATTCAAAATTTTTCAGGTTATAGTGCGCTCCATCTTGCATGCCAATTTAAAAAATTGTACTTAGTGAAGCTACTTCTTGATTATGGAGCAGATCCAAATAAAAAGACAAAAAGAGGATTATCACCTCTTGCTATTGCCATAAGCAATAACCAATCAGATATTGCATTTTACTTAATACAGCACGGTGCAAAAATAAGCGAATTTCCTGGAGGTAGTGAAAACTGCCTTGAGGAAGCAAAAATGCTTTATACTCGCGATTTAAATTTCAAAAAAGAATTAATTGATTTGATATCTTCAAATCTTTAGATGTGAATATATAATATATTATCTTTTTTCGATTTGATTAAAAAAATTATTCTTACTCAACAAAAAAATTTCGAAATAATAGTCAAAGAGGGTTTTACATGGGGTGGAGGGAGCTAATCTCACTTTCGAATCTGATGATGTATATAGATTAACATTTTGAATTTCATGTGGGATTACATCTTTTATACAATTCAATATGGAGTTACTTCTTAATGAAAGCAAAGATAAAAAATATATGTGTTGTTAATCATATGAGAGATGCTGAATGTGTGAAATCATTCCTGAGGATGTATATTATTCCAGCAGACCATATGCCTTTTCTCATATTATGCCTTCCTTCTCATATAGAAACCAATTTATATTATCGTTTTTAATGAAGAAAATAATAGTATATGATAACAAAATGCAACTCATGATGAATACAATAGATCTAGTATTAAAACTCTAATTTGCAATTCCTAATATTGCAGAGTCTTCTTCTAATTCCGGAGGCCACTATCAGCAAGTAAACCTGCAATTCTAACTGTTCCTGAGCTAGCTATAGAAATTGTATAATTTTTTCTGTTTATCAATCTTTTGACACCAAACAAAGAAATTTGATACAACTTATTCAAAAGCTAAATATGTGTAACTTTGATGAACATAATAATGTGTTGGCATTTCCATTGTAAACAATATCTAAATTCACATCAAATATTCCTCCATAATTTGCACTTAAATCTCCAATGATACAAATCGTATGCCCCAAAATCTTCAATTAAATACAAACCGACATGCTAAAAATAAATATATATGATGAAATTTGAGAACGTTTACACGTAAAAAGAATAAAATAAAATAGAAAAAAAGAATCTTACACAACCTTTGGAGGATCAAAGAACAAAGGCTGATCATCCTTAGCAGCGATTGTTTCCTTCTCCATAACAAGAAGTGTTTCACTGTAAGCAACTTCATTCCAGACGGACATTGCGAGCCAAGCAGGAGCTGAAGAAGCGAAAATCATTGTCCACAAGAGCAAAATAGAAGGAAATGAGTTGAAGCATTCACCGAAGAAACCTTGCCAATCTCTGCTTTGTTGGTAATTTATCAAGAAAGAAGACTGGAGGATACCGGAGAAAGCAACTAACAACAACAAGTTTCCAATGAGTAAAACAAGAGAATAATAAGTCAATGTGTTCAATTGCGATGTCATGTAGAAAGAAACATTAATAACATTCGCGATATAAACAATAATTGACAAATAATCTCTTCCCAAATCCTTTCCTGAACTGGCTTGAAGGAAAGCTTCTCCTGTTAATAAATAAGCGACTAACATTGTTGCGACAGCCTGGTAAACAGCCAAATACATCCATGACAAGTTCTTCAATGAGATTGTCAATGGATTTCTCAGTTTCTTGTATAAGAAAGACAATCTGTAAAGGAAATTCTCTGAAACGTCTTTCTCAAACAAAATGGCCAACATAGGAATGAATGTCCAGATCTGATTGAACGTGAGTAAAGAAAAAGGACCAAAGAATGACTGTCCGGAATAGCCAGTCCATATTTGATAAATTGCTTGACACATTCCAAATGCCAATGCTTTGTAGAATGAAAAGTGGACGGCAAGAACAGATCTGTGGAGTGCTGTGTGTCCGTGAATCAGGATTAATCTGCAGAGTGATCTGAATGAAGGAACAGCAAAATCACATGATGAATAAGCGGAATGGCCGTCTTCTGCAAGCATGCCAATTCCGACATCCGCTGTGCGGAGAAGCTGTGTATCGTTTGCGCCATCGCCTACAGCAAGAACTCTACGACCTGTAAGTTGAAGGCCGGCAACGATATCGGCTTTTGTTTGTGGTTTGCAGCGGTAGAAAATTACGCATCTCGCACGGAAAAGTGCTTCAACGAATCCTTCATGCTGCATGGCGTTGTTGAGGATGTTGGAGGACATGGAGTCGACGAGAACGGTAAAGGAGTTCTCTGGAACTTGCTGGGCCTTGTCTTTGAAATCATCGAGATCATTCATGAGGTTGTTGTCTCGGATATGGACAATTTTCTCATTTGTCCTGATAAAATTGAGACTGGCTGCTGTAATGATGGTGTTTTTGGCCGCATCTCCGGTAGCAATCCAAATTTTGAGTCCTGCTTGCTGTAAAACATCAACTGTGATCTGTACATCTTGCTGGAGAGCATCTTCGATACCAATAGTGCCTAAGTATGTCATATCTGTGTATATTTCATCTGTGGTCAGAGATTCACTGTACTTTTCGAGCTTCTTGTACGAAACTCCGAGGGTTCTGAGGCCTCTCATCTGCAACTTATCGAACAGAATTGACTGTGGACCACTGTTTTTCGTGCAAACTGGAATGACACAATCTGGAGCACCTTTTGTATAAGCGTAGTAGCCGTTTTGGTCTTCAACAATTACAGTCATTCTGAAATCGCTGCGGTTGAATGGTAAAACGCGCATTATCTTATATTCATAATTTCCGAAAGGAGCAGTTACGCAAGCTCTATCCTGGGAAATCCTATGGAATGAGAAGCCAAGCTCCATGAGACCCTTGATAATGGCGATTTCATCAGCGGAAGAGCCGAATAATTCATTTTGCTCCGTAATGTTGACAGAATGGCAAATGGACAAAGCTTTCATGATCTCTACAATATCAGTATCATCACCTGGCTCTGCAAGGACCTTCTTGAGGTTGTCATCTACTTGAATTGAAGCTGCTTCGCCTTCTCCATAAGCTTCCTTGCCAACGTAAAGGGAAATCCAATCAAGGGAATTCTTTGTAAGTGTTCCTGTCTTATCAGCAACGATAACATCGATGGCACCAAGGTTTTCAGTGATATTTGTTGACAAAGCTTGGACAGAAACTCCTGTCATTGGGTCTACGAAGTTAAGATCTTGAGAAATGAATATACCGTAGATAAACCTATAGACAGGAAGTATCAGTTTCAGAGTAATTGGAATTAAGAAAGATAACAACAACATATTCCTTATAATGAAGACCAAAGCTACGAAGAACTTGATATCCTTGTAAACTTTGATTTCTCCTATGTAAGAATCCTTATAAAGCTTATGTTGATTTTCTGTATAGAAATAACCCAAAAGACCAAGAATAATTGCAAGGACGAGTTGAACAGTGAACATAACAACTGTAAGTTTCTCGAGATAAACATCAATTAATGTTCTTCTTGCGATATAACTGATTTTAGAACTTACAGTGCGGCAATGGGATCCTGTGTAAATCGCAAGGAAGTAGAAGACACCTGAGTTCTGAACAATCGATCCGCGCTCTACGAAGTGAGAATTATCAAATGAAGTAATAATATCGCCGTTTTCGTGGATTTCGAATTTGGAAATTGATTTACTAGCTCTTGGGTTTGCATCGCTATGAGGATCTGGTGTTGCTCCTGTATGTTGGATCAAACATTCACCGGAAATTTCTCTTGTTTCAATTTGTGGTGAAGTAGCATCAACATAACCTGAAATATTCATCAGATTGGTGCTGTCTGGTATGCGAATCGGGTATTTATCTTTTGGTTTTGTTTCGCCATCAATTGTCGAAGTGTTAATTAAAACGGAAATCTGGTCTGTTTTCAGAACTATGCAGTCGCAAGGAAGCGGCGTGTGATCATCAATTTGAATTATATCTCCAGGTATAATTTTATGATACTTAAATTTGCATTCTTTATGATCTCTGAAGACTGTATAGCTATAATTTTCGTTCATTTTGATGGATTTCGCTGTTTTATGGAAATCCCATGCTTGAATAAGATATGAAAGAATGAAAACAATCAATAAAGGAAGGAATGTTGTAAGTGCGTCTGTAGATGCGTGTTCTTCAAGTAAAACCTGGAAGATACCAAGAATTAAGAAGTAAATTGAGTAAAAAGAGTTTAATTCGACAAGTAAAACTTGCCAAGCAAGGACAAAGTATCTAAGAATAGATGTACTCTGCTTATTTCTTGGAAAATTTGCATTCTGAGTTGAATCTCCAATAACAACGTGATGAGCTTGTTGATTATTCTCCATCACTGTTGTATTTTTTTTAGAACCTAAAAAATTAGTTGTCACATTTTTGAGAATAAAAATTAATATTGAAAAATTGAACTAACCTTGATGTTTTCCATCTTCGAAGTTTGGTGAGTTATCAAGTTATACATAATTATACCTAAATATTAAAAAATAATGGGATAATTTTTCATTTTGCAGACGGCATTTATTTGTAAATTATTCAATTTTTGAATACTTTACGTTCCAAATTGTGGAGTTGAATAAAGTTTGATTGAAAGCAACTCAGCTTTATGATATTTATCAAAGCGTACTAGAAATAAATGCTACACTTTATAAACACGTTCATGATATGAAATTTGATTGTATTCCATACTAAAAGGAATTGCATTCAATGATTTGATTTCATATAGGTTTAATAACAATGAATTATCTAATAGAGATAGAGATATAACTAGTCATCATATTTATCTTTTCCAAATCCATAGATTAGAAATTTTCAAATTATTGCGAAGTGAAATTTTTCTAATTTTGTTTTTATTGGTTGTTAGGTGTTGAGAAGCTTCTATTTTAATTTGACGAAATTTTATTATTAAATCAAAATCTGCGGTTTTTTTCACTCTCTCAATTTAGTCATGTCAACTCCTCCTCGAGAGGACCTCAACAACTTTCTTGTTCCGCATTCTACATCGGTGAGTCCGAAGGCTGTTGGCACTACTATAAATCTACCGAAGCAAAGTTCGCCTTGGTTGACTGTTCCTCCTTCTACAGATGCCCACACTCCCTCAGTGATAAAACACGGAAATCCGATGCCAGTTCGATCCATTTCCACCCTGAGTTTCCATGATACAAAAGATGCCATATCATCAGCTGCACCTTTCCCATCAATTCCATCCAAGCTCGAAGTTCAGACTGCTAAGAACGAAACTGATGCAGAAATCAACCAACTGAAGGCAGAGCTTGCATCTCTTCAATATGAAAGAAAGTCTTTTGACCACATTGCACAAGCATTAACTCCAAACACGAATACACATGGAATTCACGAATATCGTGGACTAATCATGCTCGATACTACTATACAATCTATTATGCAAGATAATCAGAGAAAAGCTAAAGAAGCGCAAAATAACGCGTTGGTCGCATCAACTCATAACCTGACAGATACAAAACACATGTTACCAATGTATAGACATATCGTAGATTACCCTCAATTCAAGTCAACAATCGAAACTAACTCCGATTTACTTGTTCCAATGATAGGAATTAGATATGGCGAAACTCTTACATTAAGAGAAAAGGAAGATGAGCTCACACAGAAGTACAAAGAATTGGACGCTCCTTGGCAATACCGTCAGAAAATTATTGATGAATATAATGACAGAACTGGTGAGAAATCTGAGACATGGCCTTCAGAATTTAACTTTGAGAGACCAAATCCTGATGAAGCATCCCGTCTGAAATGGGCTGCTGAGGATATTCCGCAGATTTTAGCAAATGAAGAAAAATTAGCCAGAACTTATATTGATACAAACGCTTTCGTTTCTGAACCTATTTCTCAATTCAAACAATACAAAAACAGACTCACGTGGACTGAAGAAGAAAAAACAATTTTCGTCGAAAAATACAGACAACATCCTAAAGATTTCGCAAAGATAGCAGATGCATTACCAGAAAAGGATGTTAAACAAGTTATAGAGTTTTATTATTTGAATAGATATCATCTCAATCTTAAAGAGAACGAAGGTGCAGCAAAGAGACGCGGAGGAAACAAGAAGGTTATTACGGAAGGCTCAAAGAAGAATTATTGATGTTATTATATTTTTTTATATTTTTGTATAAATTTTGATTATTGTAATATGTCTCTCTTTTTTGATTCTTATCAATTATACAATTAATGGTAATTCTGTTTAGAATCATAAATTTCTTCAAAAATCTAATTTAATTTTATCAGTATTTATGACATGGCATCATCTTAAGTAGTTATATATGAAATATGCACATAAATTCTTCATAAAATAGACGCATCTGAAAGATTCATTTTATAAAATCAGCATAGAGTTTTTTTTTATTGCAGCATATATGTAGGTATATATGAAATAACTGCAGGAAGGTTATTTTGTAAGGTTTATCAGCGCATATCAATATAATTCAGAAAAAATCGGTATATTTTTTTGAATTGGTTTGTTTTTTTGCCAAAAAATGTTTGTATGACATGGATTCACATGGTAAAATCATTTGTGGCTTAGTAGAAAGTAGTTATTATACGGTAAATAACTCAGAAACAGAGAAATCTTTTGATATTATTGTCAAAAAAAATTACTAACGATTTTTATTTCAACATAATGACTGAATTAGAACCAACAGAGAATCGTTTAGACTGGGCAAGTCATAGAACTCAAGATCCTACAGGTCTTGTGAAGATACGTATCGAACTTGAAAGGATGGTTGTCGCTGAAAATCAACAGCCTCAACCAATTCAAGAACCAGAAGCACCTAAAAATCCAGAAGAAGAGGATGCAAAAGATGGAAAACCATTAGAAGATCTTATAGATACAAATGAAGTCAAGATTACATGCGATATTGACTGGCAACAAAAAATTTTCAGTCCAACAGAAGTTAAAAACGCTATTAATGGTACACCAATTAGCGATAATCCATCATTAGCAAATAAATATCATGATCAAATCATAAAACGTCGTCAAGAAAATGATTCTTATTCAGGCAACGAAATCTTTACAAAAGTAGCAGAAGATCGTTATATTGATCCTTCTGAAATCGATACACCATTTTACAATCCAGTTGGAGAACGTGATCCAAATGAATTAGCAGAAGCAGTTCTTCAAGGTAAAGGCCATGAAGAAATGGTAGAAGTAGTCCGTCTTAATGCTCAAACTATGCATATTTTTGCATCAATTCCATGCAGAAATGGCACTGTTCATGAAGAATTACTCGGTATTATTCGTGTTTTCCCTGGAGGAAGAATTGATGTTCGCCCTCCATTCTCCAACAAATGCAATCGTGAATACAGATTCTTTACTCCATCAAGCGAAATCGTTCGTTACAGATTCAACGTTATTGAAAACGCTGTTGAATCAGAAACACCTTTCGAGCATACATTACTCTCAGATATCAAGCGTCGCCGTGCCATCTTCGAGGCTGGCCAAGCTGATTCATCTCTTGCACAAGCTCCTGATCCACCAGGAACAGTTCGTATGTTTTACAGAGGTGAAATTGCCAGAGCAATCATGGATACAGCGCCAGGAGTAGCTGTTGAATACCAGCTTCGTCTTCCTCCAGGATGGGCCAATGAAGAAACAGGCATTCCTGTACAAGGATGCAGTCAATACTCTCTTTGTGATGAAAACGGTGTTTCCGCCATCAATTTACCAATTGATTTAGTCGCAAGAGCAGAGACCCAGACAGCTCCTACATTGTACTTGACATTGCACTCATATACACCAGATGGTGCTCGCATTGTCGAAGGATATGGACAATGCGCACTTCCAATGAGTCGTGGTTGCCATGAGATTGAAGTTCCTGTTTGGAGAATAAGAGGAAGAGTTTCGGAAGAATTAAGATTGATGTTCTTGGATTCAGGCTTAGAACAGCAGGCACCTGTTGAACAGACAGAAGATGATAAATTCGGTGCTTTGACAGCAGACACTGTTTATAATAGATTCGGATTGAGAACAGTTGGCGCTGGAAAAGTTATTGTCAGATTCAATTTGGCAATGCAGTCATCTCTGTTTGGAAGAAGGCCGCAGACTAATATGGCTGGAACTATGTCTATGTTAGGATCTTCTCAACCTTCTAGAATGTCAACAATTGCAAGCAGATTAACAGATAACAAATAATTCTTATTTTTATGATTAACTCTATATTTTCTTTTTTGTTGTTTTTTTTATTCGAAATCATTAAATTTGTTAATATTATTTTTATAACTCATGAATTAAAACATGATGATATTAAAATAGTACTCAATATCCTTCTTGAACCTAATAGATGTGCTATTTTCAAATTCAATTTTGGGACTAAAAATTGCAATAAATATTGAAAATATTTGAATAGAATAATCCGAAATTGTAGATTATTCAAACTTATTCTATAAATGTGACAATTCAAAAGATTTTCATAACTTTGTATTGTTGCATATTTCATTGGGCGCCATCAAGATATATGAATTTATATTCCTTTGTTAATATATTTTAAATGAATGATTCTTGACAGAAAATATATAGGTATCAACACATATGCATCACTTGACTTCAAAATTTATCAACTTGTTTTTGAACACAACATCACAGAAACCACAAAATGCTTTAAATCCATAGATGAAGCGAAACGAATCAATATTCCAGGAAAATTTTCTATATTATATGATTTAAATAATTCGAAATATATCATGGATGATATACTTCGTCATTTTATTATTGAATTACCCGAATTAAAACTTATCAATGCATGGAAGCAGAAAAATTCACTTACAGAAGAGCTCGAAGTCTCAGGTCAATACTCAGCAGCAGGATTTACTCCTCAAATCACCGAAGCACCCATGAGTAAATGGAAAGGTCTTGTGCATTCTCGTTTATTAGATACTGGTATGTCAACTCCTTATACATACCTTGATGGAAATCCTGGAATATATTATTGGCATTTCCCTATTGGAATGTTTTGTAACGCTCCTTCTTCATATCAAAATTCAGGAATGCCTGCTCATCGCCCAAATTCTGTTAAACGAATCAGTCTTTGGAGTGCTATTAGTGAATACCAAATTGAACTAAACAAAATTAAATACTCATGTATCCTATCCATCTATAATTCTTTAGCATTTGATTTGTTAACACTTATCTTTATTTGCTCATAAATTATCAACTTTGTATTATAACACATTATTTTATCTTTTATGAAAATACAAGTTTATATTCCCATCATATGTCGGAAATTGAGTTTTACTCAATTTCCGACATATGATGGAGTATGTTCTGAATTTTCAATTTTTAGCCTCTTTTAAATTGAATGCAATTCAATTTTTGAGGCGACTCATTGAAAATTCATAATATATTTTGGAATATTCAAAATTTTCTGAGAAGCTTCAAGCCGATAAAAAGTGCGAATACATATTTTAATAGGTTCTGATACTTTTTTCGGGCTTATTTTATAAGCTCGTAAAAAGTGTCAAATCTATGGCAGTATGTTTCATTAGACTTATATCTCTCCAAACCAGTAATCACCAAAGCTGAGAGAAACATTAGAAACTTTATGATTTTCAACAAGTTCATAATCCACAATAAGTATTAATGCAATACACCGAGTTGTCAACACCATATAATTTAAAAAATTATTTGCAATTTGGACGGAGCTTGCCTACGGCCAAATTGCAAATAATTTCTTTAATCGTTTGCAAATTCTAATTTTCATGAACGTTAAAAGTTCTGAAAATTTGAATACTTGAAAATGATTTTTTTGTCAAATTTCAAAAAACTTGACAAAATTATTCATCTTCAAATTATCATATTTTCAATAAAATATGCATATCGATTGGCTTTTTTGTGAGCATATTCAAATCCAATTACATGAGAAACCATCTTTATTTTAACTCCTAAATCATATTTCATGAATGATTCTTTATCGACAATATGTAGGTAATAACGTATATTCATCACTTGGTTTTAAAATATACCAACTTGTATTTGAACACAACTTCACAACATCAAGATGCTTCAAAGATGCTGGAGAAGCAAGAAATTCTAGCGCACCAGGCAAGTTCTCTATATTATATGATCTTGAAAACAAAAAGTATATCATGAAAGATCATTTTCGACACTTTATTGCCGAGTATCCAGAAATAAAACTTATCAATTCATGGAAACAGATAAATTCCCCAACCGAAGAAAATGAAGTTCCCGGTCAAACTAATGCATCAGGATTTGTTCCAGATATCACTGAACTTCCAATGAATGGATGGGGAGGTCTTGTTCGTACCAACATGCTAGACATAAATTATAATGTGAAATTTTCATATCTAGACGGAAATCCAGGTATTTGGACTTAGTATTTTACAATTGGGCTACTTTGTCAGACTTCTTCTCGTAATATGGATAGCGGTGTTCCTGCGAATGAGCAAAATTTTGTTAAAAGAGTGAGCCTTTGGAGTGCAATTAATGAATACCAATTGAACTATGATAAACATTCATGTTTTAATACTATGTATCATTATTTTGCTTTTGAATCCATAACTTTCATATTTATTTGCACTTGAATCAAAAATTAATTATAAATTGTTCGATATTAAGGATGCACTTACGCCCCTATGACATGGCATTCAATTCAATTGTTTAAGATTAAATTTCAATGACGCTTCACGCCAGTTGTCAAAAATTTGAATTAAAGTCAGATGGGCGAAAGTACAGCCTTAAAAAATCGGAATACTTGACATTTCTTGAACGAAAAATTAATCAGGAAAATACTTGACTTTTTCAAGAATGCTAATTTTACGAAAAAATAACGCATTTGTATGATTCATTTTTTTCCTAAAATATCTAATATTAGTAATGGGCTTCTAAAATAAAAGGTCACAAAGTGATACAACTTTCGACATTTTACAATAGAATAATCAGATTATAAAATATGGAAGCTCAATTTTTTTGTCATCCAAAGTTTATGTTCCAATTTCTGAGGTGAAGAGTTAATAACCATTTTTGTTCCAAAAATTGGAACATAGAGTTTGGATGACAATTTTTTTTTCATCTGTAAAAGGTTATTATCAAATGCTATATAGTACCTAATGAGGCTGTTCTACTTTTTTGTTATTAAAATATGTTACATTCCGATGTCATGAAAAGATTTCAGTAGTGGGAAATGCTCCCATAAAAAAATGATCCTTTATGTAACTCTTAATGCCGCCTTTCAAATTCAAAAAAATTAGTATTACAATATTGCCATATATTCAAATATTCAATTAGTAAATGAAGATAAGTCAATTCGAATTTTTTTAATGAATGAATGATTCTTGAACGAAAATATTCAATTGATGGCACATATACATCTTTTGATTTTCGATATTACCAACTTGTCTTTGAACATAACTTATCAGAAAATTCTAAATGCTTCGAATCCGTTGCTGAAGCTCGAGACTCTCAAAAAACAGGAAGATTCTCAATATTATATGATCTCAACAATACAAAATATCTTATGAAAGATAATTTTCGACACTTTATAATCGAATATCCAGAAATACAACTAATTAATTCCTGGAAACAAATAAATTCCCCTACAGATGAAATAGAAGTGCCAGGTCAAACCAAAGCAATCGGATTTTCTCCTCAAGTTACTGAAGCTCCAATGAAACAATGGGGAGGTCTTGTTCGTACCAACATCCTAGACAATAATTATGGCGTGATATTTTCATATCTAGATGGACATCCAGGTGTTTGGACATGGTACTTTACTATTGGGCTACTTTGTCAGACTAGCTACAACAGTGGAGGAATACCTGTTAATAGTCAATATACTGTTAATAAAGTGAGCCTCTGGAGTGCGACTAAAGAATATCCTCATTCAAATAATGCTAAGTGTTCATGTTTTAGTTCTGTATTTCGTTCTTCCATGTTTGAATTATCGACTTTCATATTTATTTGCATATGAATGAAGATTTCAGAATTTTATCCTTTTATTAGGGAGTTCTTGTCAGATCATAGAATTATCGCATTAAATCATAATTTTTTTTGCAATCAGAATCTCTTGGATTTGTAAAATTTAAAATAATATAACAAATATATTGTGTATACATTATGTAATGTTATAGTAAAGTTAAAAGTTGTAAAAAATAAAATTGTTTAAATTATTCTTGAAAACCATGAATTTGAGGTAATGGAAACGGTTCCCTCTTTTCTTGAGGCATTTCAGCAATTACATACTTTGGAATTTCTGAAGAATTTTGTGATTCATTTGAAATTATTTCTTCATCTTGTCCATTTCCGTAATCTCCTTTTCCTTTTACAATCAATTTTCTTGCCTTTCGTCTTTCTGAGCGCGCAGATCGATATTCTTCTGTCTTTTCTCGTTCCGAGCGCAACTTTTTTTCTTTGTGCTCTTCAATAAGAGAATCCCGAAGGATAGGATGAATTGGCTTAATTCCTGATAAATTACGTAGTTCAAGTAATCCTTGATATCCTTCATTGTGGTAAATTGTAGCAATATCTGTTCTGCCTTCATATGAACTGAGATAATTTGTATGTTTTGGATTAAAACGGCATGATCGAGCATTATATGACTCATTTATATGAGTTGCATAATCCGGATTAACAATTTGAAAAACTGATCCGGAATCTTTTAAAAATTCGAGTAGATGATTTCTTGCATTTTCGTTTTCAAGTCCAGCTGTCCATATAAAATGTTCTTTTTCTTCATCTTTTGTGGAATGTAAACAATATTCTGGTGAATGGTTTCCAATTAGATGATCTACGGCGTGGAGCCAATAAAATAGCTTCTGTTCTTTGGAAATATGCTTATACAATAAAGTATTAAAGAATATTTTGAGTCTGTTTTTGATACCATGAAAAATTTTTGAGTCGACGATAGGCATGTCACTTTTTGCATACTCATTAGAAGTAAGACGTTTCCAGCACAATTCGAATTTCTTTTTGCAATGGAAGCCATCTTGATACTCAACAGCATCAGGAAAATGCTTATGAACAATATTACGGGATTTATTATCCCTATCATGGCAAAAACCGTCAACAATACCTTTTCCCACCGTATCTTCCAAAATTTGAAGAGCCTGATCAGCGGCAACAGATTCCATTTGGCATGAGGCACCAGTATAATTTCCAGCTTTACCTTTACGAGATCTAACGATTACGAATTTTGCCACAATGTCACCTTTAGGACCCATTGCTACAAACTCACACTCGTCTGCATTTCTAACATGCGAGAAATGAGCATCGATGGTGATAACAGTTCCAGGCTCAAGTTGCAATGCATGATTTTTTACACTTTTTTCAGCTAATTCCTTCGCTTTCTCGAGAATCACCTTTTGAATCCTGTAAAAGTATTGTGACGATGGTACATCAGTTAGTATGGGTTAGTCGTGTACTGAGGCACTGCGCGCCTCCGTACACCACTTAGCGGTTTTGACACTTTACAAAACCATTAACGTATATTTTACAACACAAACGACAACACTAACTTAACCTTAAATATTTACAAAGCCGCCAACCATTTCACCTCACTAACGACTTCGCTAACGAACTCACTAATGAAAAAATAAACGTTCTCATAAATTTTCTTCTATATCTTCATCGTCAATGTTAACTCTATTGTAGTCATACTTGAAGTCATAAAGTTTCTCAAGTTTTGAAATGCATAGTCTTGTTAACTTACCTTCATCATCATAAGTTTTTATAAAACTACCATGACAATCTTTATACACAGTCAATGTATAGTCAACTGGTCTAGGATGAAGTGTAAAGAACATGTTATACTCAGGAAGGAAGAATAAATGTTTAAATGTATGTTTGTTATATTTTTCGATTTGTATGAGTTGCTTTTGTTCTGTCATTTATAAAAAAATAAAATAAAAATAAAATAAAAAAAAATAAACTTAAAAATTAATGATATCACCACACTCACACGTATGAAAACAGCACAAAAATAAATTTAGGTGAAGTGGTGAGATCTCACCTCTTTTACCTGTTTTTTTCACCCTGTTGAATTCATTGCTTTATAACTCTCTTCCTTGGTTTCTTTTTAGTTGCTTTCTTCACGTCTGTCTCCAACTTGACTGTCTTTCTTCTTCGTCCGTAATGATACCAGTTACTTCCAATAAAGGGTTTCCATACATTCCATAGGGACCATACGGAAGAACTACTGGTGGAGAAGAAACATTTTCTTTAGCTCCATCGAATCTATTTAAATGCATTGTTTCACCTTTCATCTGGTCATTAAAGTCTTTTGCGTGTTTTGCAAACTCATCGTCCTTTCCTAAAGCATTTTCTGACTCAGTCGCAACCAAATTGGATGCTTTATTTATGAGCCCTATTTTATTTAATCTTAACTTCTTTGCAACCCAGCCTCCAATCTTCCCTTTATTTGCATCTAATGTCTTCGAAACCCTTCCTCCACTCATTTTATTTACTGCGTCATAAGCTCCAAGTGCTTTTGCTCCAAATGCTAATGCTTTTGTTCCCATTGCGCCTAAAGCTGCCCAAGCTACCATTTACACCATATTAAAATCATCTCTCTTCAATATTATCTCATAAAAGTTCTCGTTACTGGAGAAAGTCAATGAAACATAAGCGTTCTCACGGGCTTCGCCCTCACCGCTTTGCGGTCTATCTAACTTCTTTCTTATATCATCTATACGCTTCAAAATGTCTGAACAATTGCTAACATCTTCTACAACAGTTATTTCATCATGAATGACCTTCAAGAACAAGCTCATTTAATATGCATTAAAATCATCAATAATGAGTCCATCCTTTCCATCTTTAGGTAGCACAACATCTTTCATTGAAGAAGGTTCGACAAGTCTTATGTTAAACTTACTGACAAAGTTTGTTATACTATAATGCTTCGGCGGCGAATACATGTAGTTTGAAAGACATAATATAGATTCTTCAGCAAATTCACTTATACTGGATTTTATAACAATGTTCTCACGAGACCAAATACCACCAATTGACAATCTTGTAAGCAATCCTGCTGAACCTTCTACTGTAAACGTCGATGGTAACATTCCACGAAGGTCATCTATTGACATCGTTGAGTCACTGATTTAAATATTTTCTTAAAGCAATCGTCATTATCTAACCATGCAATAGCTTTGAAGTTTTCATTCGAATATACATCTGCTTCATTAAATGTAAAACCTGACTTCTTTGCAGAGACGACTTTAAAATCTATTGAGTTTGTTTCAAAATTATATGCTATGGTAACTTCTGAAGGTAATGGATGTCCTTCCGCAGTCAGTTGTTCTCTCACTACCGTTTGAAGCTTTGTATTAAAAACTTTCATGTCATCTCCTGTATCTAGTTCACATACACAGCAACAGGGAAACTATCTTGCTTCTTTGTTTCATCATTATATCTCAAAACATTAAAGTTCTTCAATAATATTGTTCTTCCTGCTGGAATACTTCGAACCTGTCTGATTTCAATAGCTTTCTCACCTCCTACATACTCTACCCAGTGTCTTGGATATTCATAAGTATACTGACTTTCTTGAATTTTGGTAGGTTTCATCATAACGTGTTCATAGTATATCTTTATACTCTTGTCAGTTAGACTCGGTGCTATGTTCTGAATATTTCTGACTTGCATTTTTAATGGAGATAAAATGAAGCATTTAATACATGACGTAGATGAAGACATGAATGAAACTACAGACAAACTTAACTCTTCTCTCATTCTTCCTTTCAGTAAGGACTATGAGTTCTGTTCAAATGGTGTTTATTTCTATTGTGGAAAGATGGGTTCAGGTAAAGACATTTAACCTCATTCGTCATATACTCATAACAGAACGTTTAGGAAATGACTCTTTATGACCAAATCATTATATCAGCAACTTCAGACTCTATGGACTCAACAGCGAAAACATTTATGTCAAAAGTTCAAGCCTCTGTCGTTAAAGTTCCAGACAGTGAACTCATTGAATTTCTTCAACGTTACATTCGACGTAAGAGGAAATATTATGCCATCGTTGAATTTATACAGTCAGGAATGCAAAAGACTTCTGAGGAGATGGAAAGAATTATTGACAAACACCACTTACGTCAATACTCAGGAGTTTACGATATGAAACGACTTACAAATTACATTCTGTCAAAACTTTCAAAATACCCCTTCAAAAATATCCTTCAAACACTTGTCGTTTGTGACGACTTCGCTGGAAAAGGTTTAGTTCAAAGCCTGACTCACCATTAGCTAACATCATTACTAAAGTCAGACATTACCACTTAACTGTAGCAATACTTATGCAAACATGGAGGTTTTTAGCTTTAAACATAAAACGTCTCATAACTGACTTCGTTATCTTTCAAGGTTTCTCACGCTATGACATTGAACTCATTTGGAAACAGTCAGGTATAACATTACCTTTTGAAGAAATTTGGGAAGCATATAAGTCTCTCATCTCTCCTCGTTCATACCTTGAGATTCATATCATGACTAATACCATTAAAGTCAAAAATATTCCATGGGAACGACCAACATTGTTTTAAAGTTTAACCTTCAATTGACTGATGGTAAACAAATTCCATGCATCTCTGTCGCCATTTCTGTTAATATTTTTGCTGTCATTCATATCATCCACTTCCCATCCGTTAGCTTTTGAGGATATGCGTTAGAATAGCTGTTCTTAAATGAAGGCTTTTCACCTTTGAGAGCATAAACTCTATAACTTTCTGCATACTTTATGTTTGAACCTCCTGAGCCATCATTGACATAAATTTTTATAGGCTTCCACCCTTTGTTCATGTTCCTGCTTCTTCCCTTAGCTCTTTTGTTCAGTAGTTCTACATCTTTATACACAGCACCTGTCTCAGTGAATTCAACAATATTTTCATTCGTTAGCTTTACATTCAAACCCTTGTCGAGTATATTGTTCATTTCATACATATAAAAGGTTTTTATTCTATATGAAATGAGAAGCAAATCCATCTTAGCTGGTGCCGTTAATGTTCCAATTGAACCAACATCAAATGTTGACTCACGAACGACAAAAATATTGTCATAAAGAACTATAGTTCAGAGTGTTTGAAAGAAAAAGAACCAGAACTTAAGTCGGTGAATTGAATTTAAAACTCAGCTTCAAACGCTAACGCTACATCAGATGTTAAGTTAGAGTATCCACCACTGGACCAAATTCTTTCAAGAGAAGCCAACGACAACCCTTACACAAATGTTCAAACAAATCCTTCAGATAACGTAGACCATTACCTTCTTCAGTTATACCAAACAATTTTACTCAAAGACGATAAGAAGCTTTTGAAAATCTTATAAGCAAGAACCAAATAATTCTAACAAAGGAGGACCTTGAAAATGTTATATCACGAATAACAGGGAAACAATGTGTCATTGACTATCTCGACCCTGAAATCGAATGCTGTGGTCAAACTCCACTATTCATGAAAATAGGTAACATCCGCATCATTGAAACACCAGGAACTACAGGAGTTGAGTTTAAGTATAAATATTCGAACGAGTATACAAAACTTTTAACAGAATATAAGCTTTGTTTGAAATATGTTTTAGTAAATTAAAGCAGTCAGGAGGGCTCTTTGAGCCCATCTTGGCGCTTTGCGCCGTCAGTCAAAAAAATTTCAAGTTAGCAATTTGTAATATCTATCCAAAACTTCTTCAACAGTATCGAACTCATCTTCATAATGCAAACCTAATCTTATTGACTTGGTGCAGTTTTCACTAACACAATATTTTTCTGTTCTCTTGACTGACATAACTAACTCATTTGTTTCATCAAACAGCAACAACCAAAGTTCATGACCTAATACATAACATTCATACTTTATATTTTTAGCTCTGAGTTCTCTTGTAAGCTGTTGCATTTAATATTTTCTAAAAAGTCAACTTCAACAGTCATTCGCACTGGTGCCTTCAGTTCTACAGGCTCTCCTTGAAAGTCAACAAGTCTGAATTGCATGTCTTTCAAATTATGAGGACTAATGCGAACCCATTTACCTAAATGAGTTGCTATGACAGGAACGTTTGGAATGAACATTGAATTGACTGCATAACAGAAGGATTTATATTCTACTGAACCTTTACTATTAACTCCTGAAATGCCTGTGACATTAGCTATTTTAGACTCAATGTATAAACAATTACCATAACATACGTATGGAACAGATTTCATCTCAATCGTTTTGTCAACACTTTTCAAAGGAAATGTCATATGGTATGCACCCAAAAGAAGTTGTACTCTATGACTCATTCGTGTTATCTTAAACTCCTTCGCATAACTGAACTTCAAAACTCCTGCAATAAGTTTAACATTCATTAAGTTTTCTTCGTTATCCTTGTTTATTGTAGTATTTATGAGAGCATTTAACACTCCAGCTAATGTTTCCATCTTATATTCTACATTATTGTGAAATCTTATTTCGTGCTTCTTTCCATCTATTTCAATCTCCATGAAATCTGTTTCATCTGTTATAACGAATGAAGCGATAGTATTGAAGTCAACCATTCTGAATGCAAGCGCCTCATTCTGTAGACCTAAGTTTGTTTGTAGCTTTACTGTCCCGTATTCGTTTGGGTCTGTACTTTGCAAATAGAACAACATTTTATTCTCATTAAAATATGAGTATAGCTGCATATGCGTATGAAGCTGACAGAGCTAAACGGTTTTATATTTTGGTCAATACTCTCTCACACTTACTGACAAATATATTGTTATTTCTGATGGAAATACTGAGAAATATAACATGGAAGGACTATGAAAAGTTTGACCCTATTTTAACTCCATGTACTATGCCATTCATTGTAAATGGTGAAGTTGTCATGAAGAACGACACAACTGTTTATAGGTCTGTATATGAAGCTCTTGAAAGCATTCTTAACTTCAATCCTTCAGGGTTCGATACAAAAACAACTCCTTCGACAATGCCATTCATTGTAAATGGTGAAATTGTGTCAAAAAATAATGAAACAGTGTATAAGTCAGTGTATGAGGCGCTGAACTATATGCTTCATTTCAATCCTTCTGGTTTTGACCCACAAATAACTTCATGTACTATGCCATTCATTGTAAATGGTGAAATCGTCATGAAGAACGACACAACTGTCTCAAAGTCTGTTCGTGATATTTTAGACTACTTGCTTCATTTGGGTCCTACAGGATTTGACCCATATACAACTCAATGTCAAGTACCATTCATAAACGACTCAGCAGAAATAAAACTCAAAACGTCAACAGTAGATGAAGCAATTGCTGACTCATTGACAAAACTTCTTGATATAATAATGAGGTTCAATACATTCAAAACAACATATGAAACCTTTAAGAAAAATTATGACGATTTCTTTAAAATTACATACATCGAGCCTTCTGCTCCTCAAACACCAGACTATGCATGCCTTAAAATAAAGGCTGCACGGACACAAGTTAGAACATTGACTTTTGACGGAGATAATATCGTTAGAGACGTTACACCTGGAGACACATTACTTACGAAAGAATACTTAAAAAGTCATATCAGTGATTTTGTGAAAGTAGAACAAAGTGGAGCAGGTAAGAGTTGGTTAGGGTGGTTGTTTACTTTATTTTCATCAGGTGTAACAACTGCATCTCTTATAACCATGCAAAGTGAGATAGATGCACTCTGGGCTTTTCTTGGTGGCATAGATAGCATGAAGTCTTATGTTGAGTTTGCTAAATTACATGGAAATACAGGAAGTTTCTTTGACGGTCTCAAAAATTTATGGGGTAAAGTAACATATAATACAAAGAAACTAACTAACTGGGCACTCAAACGTAAAAATATGTTCGACGGACTTGCTTACAACCCTCGTCTCGGAATTATTGAACCAATTAATTTACATCCTTTAATGGCAGCAAGAGATTTAGATGAAGGAGGACAAGTGGTTCAAACAATTGTTGAAAATCTACTGAATATATATCCTGAGTTTAAAGAAGTTTTAACAGCAACAAACACAACAATTCGTGAAAACTGTATAGTGTTTAACACTGAAGATAATATTTTAGACTATATGTTCGTTGTTTTAGGTCAGTTAGCTAAGACAATAAAAGAGAAAGGTATTGACTCAGTCATAACAGTTGAAGATGTAATGTTAAGAAAGACTTTTGACTCATTGTTTCAAGAACCAAAAGAAGTAGTTAGTCTTTATGAAGTTTTGAACGCAATGCTGACAAAAATAAATGAAAGTGACACTGGTAACATAAGCGAAGCAAAAGTTGTTGAACTTCTTTCACAAAAAGCAGATAAAAACCATGTTCATTATATAAGTTCAGACGAACAGATTATAACGGACTACCATGGATATTTAACACAGGATGAACAAATAAGCACTGAAGATGTTAATGAAAGAAGATATAAATTCATTCGTGCTAAAGGTTATGACATAAGCTGTACTGTACAGTATGACACAGGTAAAGCACAAGAAGCATTTAGTTATAACGATGAAATTTATGCTTCTAGTTTCTCTGTTAACAGTGTATTAGTTGAACCAAGATTTACATTAAGAGTTAAGGCAAAAATAACTTTTGAAGATGCTATTAAAAGTAAAGCTGACAAAGTTGAACTCGAAGCAACGAACAAAGTTTTGAAATCTCATAAACACAACATCTCCGATATAAATGAACTTCAAGCTACATTAAATAGTAAAGCTGACAAGAACCATACACATGAATCCTTCACTACTGTTAGAGCAGACGACATAATATTGAACTATACCCTTGGTTCAAGTGCACCTTTAGAGAATCCAAGTACAAGCGTAAAAGATACACTAAACTCCTTAAATAGTAAATGTATGAACATTGAAGGTCATGCCAGAAACTTTGAAACACATGAACTACCAGCAATGTTAGATAAGAAAGCAGACAAAGAACATACACATAACTCCTTCTCAACTGTTGCTATAGAAAGTATTGAAGGAACGGTTGACGGAACTGATGGGGATGCATTATATTGTAAACCTCCTAACTTTCCACAAGGTTTAACATCGAATGAAAACATAACAACGAAGAAAAAAATTAGCTGTAAAAATGTTTATGTCATGGGTGATGAAAATAATATTAAATTCACTGCTCAAGATTTATATGATAAGAAAGCAGATAAAACAGAGCTTCAAACATTAAAGACTCAGATTCTTGAAACCATATATCCTGTTGGTTCTATTTATACGTCAATGAACTCAACAAATCCAGCAAGTGTTTTAGGTTTTGGTGAATGGAAGCAGATTGTAGACAAATTCTTATACTGTGCTAGATATTCAAAGACGGCAGGAGGTTCGAAGAAAATTAAAGAAGCAAACCTTCCACCGCACACTCATACAGGAACTACAAACACAACAGGTAGTCATTCACATTCAATAACAAAAAGAGGTTATACAAATCTTGCAGCAGGTTCGGATAGACAGGGAATGCATAGATATGATATTTCAAGTGACCCAGTAGATTCAAGCGCAGGTATTTTCTGTGGAACCACAGGAAATCATTCACACACTTTCACAACAAATCCAACAGGCTCGGGTGCAGATTATATGCCACCATTTATGACTGTATTCACATGGTATAGAGTTCATTGAACGCGCTTGAGCCTTGAATAAAATCTTTAACTTTACATAAATGAGCTTGAAAGAAGTATTCGAACAACATCCATGGAGGTCATTTAAGAAGTTCAATGAAGCTGCAAAGAGTTGGGGATTTACTAACAGAGCTGAAGTGAAAAGGTTCTTTGACAAAAATGTTGTATATCAAACAAAAATAAACCCTTACGACTACTTTTTACCAATTTACTCCAACGCTCCTGACGCATACCAATTTGACACTCTCGTTCAGAGTAAGAAAGGAAGAAAGCCACCATTCCTCATCTTCATTAATGTTAACACTCGCAAAGCATATGCATATCCAATGAAAAATAAAGGAACTCGTGAAGTTTTAAGAGTTTTGCAGACGTTCGTGGCAGAACATCATCCCACTTCATTAACTTCAGACCAGGATTCAGCATACCTCAGTAATGAAATCACAGATTTTCTCATTAAGCATAACATAACTCACTACACTACTGAAGACCATAACCATAACATACTCGGCATCATAAACCGCTTCATAAGAACGCTCAGAGATTTAAACCAAGAGCGAGACTTTACCGAAGAAACAATGAAACATTTTCTCGAAGTATACAATTCCTCAACACATTCTACAACAGGGCATACACCAAATTCAATGACACAACAACAAGAAGAAAAGTATATACAAAAGAAACGAAGCCAAACACAAAATATCAGAAATTCAACACAATTTACCCTCATTCCTGGTACAAAAGTTCGTGTAGTTCTTGACGACAAACCGTTGACAAAGAAACGTTTAAGGTTAAGTAGAAACTATTATATCGTAGACTCTACGCAAGGTAATGGATATCTTATAAAAGCTGCTGACGACTCTATTGCGTTTTACCCTCGTCACAAATTAGTCGAAAGTAGTAATGGCAAACTTGCTGAAACCATTGACGAAGCAAAGCGAGGAGTGGTTATTGAAATACTTGGCTATAACATAAACGATGACACTTATAAAGTAAGATATGAAGGAGGCGTTGAAGATGTTATACCATCTAAGAACTTGAGAGAGTCAAAGCCAACACATCTGGGACCATTAGAGCGGGAGTACTGGAAAGACAAAAATAAGCCAGAAAGAATAAGAAAATTCTTCTAAACTTTTTCATTAGATGTAAATCAGACATGAATGAGAACAGTCATGATATCATTAATGGTACCATTTATTTTTGTCATAAATTTACACCAAAAATATATTTTAGGTGAAGAGGTGAGATCTCACCCGTTTTTTTCACCTGTTTTTTCACCCTCACGAATTTTCATGAATTTCCTTAAGATAGAAAAAATAAAGTTAGTTTTATTTTTATTTATTTTTTTATTTTGTATGTAAGATATGATTTCAACAATCGGCACAACAACAATTCAAACAACTACAGCACCAAACTCGTTAGTCATGAATCCAACATCTATGTTGGTAGAGATGAAAAGCTTTATTCCTTCTTCATATACTTTTGAAACAGAAATCCAGAAGATAAAGCAAGAACTTTTAACAAGTAATTTAGACTGTAGTGCGAAAGATGAAACAAATGAACAGTATCTTTATGAAATGGAGGACCTCATCGACCATTTGCCTAAACTACCTGAAATTCAGCAGCAAAAACTAACTATTCCTGAATTCGACGAAATTGAAGTCAAAGCAACTGACTCAGTAGAAATAAAGAAGTTCATACGAAAGGTAAATTATGAGTTTCTAGGATATCATTGCAACCATAAAGTTATGGACAAAGATTGCGACATGGTTTATAAAAATATTTCTGACCTTTACAAATCCGAAGAATTTAAGACATACGATAACTTTGTTTTATTAGTTGCAAAATGTGTATGGCAGATAAGAGATAAAGATAGAAGAGGTAAGGTATGGAATGAACAGATAAAACCAGCAGCTTTTGAGTTAAAGAAAACCATTGACGCTTTAGTTGTTCTAGCTGGTTTTATTTCAATGTATAACGCAAAAATGAATCCGCAATGTTCAAAATGTAAAGCAGCAATGAGGAAATATAACTACTCCGTCAAAGAGATAGAACGAATGAGAAACGACTATGCAGACTTAAAGAAAGAAGCAGAAAAACCAGCAGAAAATAAAATGGACATGTTAGCATTTCTGAACAAAAACTATCCAACAGCAGAAGATTTCCTTTTATCTGATGTCAAGAAGAAATATAAAGAAACCTTCGGCATTGTTAAAACATTCGATGTACTAAAAGACGAAATAGAAGCTACGAAATTGTTTAGGATTTCAAATATACATCGTACAATTCATGTGAAACGCTTGTGAAAAAAGAGGTGAAAAAACGGGTGAAAAAACGGGTGAGATCTCACCTCTTCACCTAAAAATTATTTTTGGTCAAAGCTTCCACGAGAGAAAAGATTCCTCATTCGCTAAGGATTCCAAAAATGAAAAAATCATTGATTTCGGCTGAGAAAATAAGAAAATACGGCGCTGTCGCGGTTCGAACCACAACCCTAACCCCTCCATAACACCACCTTAGACCACTGTGCTACGTAGCCTGTCGACATAAGATTTTATAAATTGCATATTTGACGTAAATTTATTTCCATCTGGCTTCCCACCGCATAAGATATTCATACGTGTTTGTAAGACATTCATTAAACTTCTTTTCTATTGCATCTAATCTTGCGTTATTTTTTTCAATAACTTGTCTGTATTCTTCATCATTGTTAACCAATTTTTTATCTACAAATTTTATTAGTGTTTGATTCACTTCGTTATGATAACGGTCATATTCTTTCAATACGTAAGTGAAGACAAAATGCGTCGTACCTTCAATCTTAAAGCTTAAAGAACTTTCAACACAGTTTTGAGGGTCTGTCAGTGCGTCAATGAGATAGTATTCGAAGTCAGTCAATAATCTTTTTAAAGTCATTTCATACAGGATAAAATTTAATGTTGTGAAGAAATAGTGTTTATCTCAGAAAAATAACGCTAATTTTTTTCTAACAAATTTTTTTATTTTGTATGTAAAGACAGTAATGACAACATTAGAGAACACAACAACTGCTATCGTTCATGAAGCCATAAATGAAGAATATGAATACATACAATATAACAAACAACTCCGTCTCATTCGTTCGGTCAAAGACGATATGTACCAAATGCAAAGTATAATGAACGCTCTTCGTTCTACAAAGCAAGCATATCATTGGTTTGAAAACCAACAGACAAAAGAACTTTTAGAAGAATTTCCTCATATGATTGCTTCCCTCGGAAAACCGAGGGAAGAGATTCCGTATGAAAATCGCAAGAATTTGGCTCCTGGTTTGAAAGGTTATTATGTTCATAGACTTTTAGTAAACGCCGTAGCAATGTGGACTTCACCTCGTTATGCTTGTTATATTTTCATGATGTTAGATGAACTATATAAGCAGAACGTGAAGAGATGGAAAAGAAACTTCAAGCAAAAGATGAAGTCATTGAATCCAAAGACAAAGCAATACAGAAAAGAATACCACGTTCGGTACAAAAGGTAAGGAAAAGAACTATAAGTATATGATTTATACTGAAGAGATGGAAAATGAAGAAGATAAAGATATGGTTATGTTGCATTTAGTCAGAAGAAACAACAAAAGCTTTTACGACCTTGCTAAAATATATAAATCTGACAGAAACTGGTTCTATCGTGAAAACTTACCGATTTCAATGACCCCAAATGAAGATGTGAAACAAATAGTTCAAGATACGTTACCTCAAACACACTATGACATCAAAGGTTGTACAATACTTACATTCAAAGAAGACTTACCGCTACTGAAGGAAAAAATAACAGAATATTTCGATAACTTCAAAGAGGAAGAATGAAGTCACGACAACATTAACGAAGAGAGAATGAGGTGAAAAAAGAGGTGAAAAACGGATGAGATCTCACCTCTTCACCAAAAATATATTTTTGCTTAAATAGCTTCAGGGTCTATTTCTTCAACCATTTCACTTCCTTCGTCAATGTCAATAGAAGCTTCTTCAACCTTTGGTAAGAATTTCTGTATAACATCTTTGTTCGTTATTGTCTTCAGAGATGAAGGATAATATTTCACATTTGTTTCACCTTTCTTATATTCTTTCTGTTCGGAAAGATTTAAAGCAATACTGAAGAAGTCAATGTTAGAGTTCTTTATAACAGTATAATGAGTATCTTTGACATTCACGAAGAAACTCTTTTGTTTCAAAACTACTGCTAACTCTTGTGAAGTATAACGTTTGCGGTCAATGACGATAGCTAATGGTCTGACATATTGACCAAACTTAGATTCTTTCACAAACTTCTTGTTAAAGATAACATTAACATTTGAAGCATTATTGAACTCATTCTTGATGGCAGTAGCGAGAGCATTATATGAAAAGAACTTGCAATCTTGCATGTGTTTCATTATAATAAAAATATTAAATTATTTTGAAAAATAACTTAAAAAAATCTAATCTAATTTTTTCAAAAAATATTTTTTTTATTTCCTACTAAAGATGTATCGGAAGTTGTCTAAGTTAGAACACTCGGAAATAAAACAACTTCTTACAGAAGCTAATATAGATGTTGCAAAGCATTACGCAACAAACAAAAAAAGCACTCGCTGACTTCATTAAAGATATAATGGTGCTATAAGTTATGATAGAATTCATGAGTTCATAAAGCCGCAACGCGGCGAGGACGAAGTCCATACAAGAGCATTTCCTTTAATGAGGTTGCTATTGACTTATATCATAGACGTTCAGTACCTCATGAAGTAAGAAGAGAAATGTTTGACATAACAAATGCAAACGTTGGTGAAACAAGAAGAAGAGACGACACACTGAAACAACAGAGAAGAGAGATGTTTAAGAGCGCTATAGAACAAGTTCGCAAAGCTAAACGATGTCATTCGTTCCATTGACGGCAAACCAAAAGAAGGTGAGAGATGGTTAAAGAAAGATGAAGAGAATAGGAAGAGGAATGTTAAGACAGGCAATAGACTCATTGACTTTAACATCGAAGCTTTAGATGAACCAAACAGAGACTACTTACACAAACATTTCCGGTAAGGTTTTCATGAGACTCTTAGAGAAGATTAAAATAAACTCACACAAAGATGGATGGTATGTTATAAACTTGGTGGAAAGTATGAATGTTCTACGTTAAACTCAATAATATTGGAACATTACTACATCAGCTCTTGAAGGAAATTTATATCAGAGATAGAAGCAAATGCTGCAGGTATTGTTGAAATGCACTATGACTTCTTCTTGACAAACATAAAGAATCTTACTGAAATAAAGATGTATGATTTAACAGAATATGAAGGCTTAACGATGTCAGATGTAAAGAAAGGCAAAACCAAAAAAGAGACCATATAGAGATGAAAGCACACTGACAAATGACCAGAAAGCCATTTTGGAAGCTCTTAAGCAAACAGGAAACCCAGCACTTATAGAAAGCTTTTGGAAAGATAATGGTGAAAAGAAGTTTTATAAGAAGAGAAGCGGTCAGTTCTGGAAGTATCTTTGCACATTACCTATAAATCTTGAGCGCTACCAAATCTTCAATGAATTGAACAAAAGAACTGCAGCACTTATGACAGAAGACAATTGTTTCGTTTATGCTTGCATTCAGGCTGGAGTAAATGAAGAAACTATTGACCACATGAGAGAAGTCATTCGTGTTAGAGACTTTCCTCAAAGTAAAGTACAAGAAATTTCTGACGCAACAGGTATAGCATTTAATGTTACCATTGGTTATTTCAATGACTCAAGACATAATGAAATAAAGAGATACATACCAAAAGAATGTGAAACTGTTAGAACTATTGACTTACTTCTTGTTGAAGACCACTACATGCTAAACGAAAGATTACCAATGACAACATATTTCATTCGCAACTATATAGAAATCTTGAAGGAGTGTGGTGGAATGAACATTGAGAAACAGATGAAGATTTATACAAAGAGAGAAGATAAATATGTAGTTTGTTATGATAGAACAACACCGTTATGGGATGTTATGAAAACATTGTGGGAGTGCAAATATTTCGAACCTATTTCTTATGGAGAACTTTTCACATATACGACTGACTTATATAAACAGAACCTTGCACCATTTAAAGATTTGACATATGCGCCAAAGTATTGTGTACAACTGAAGAAGAAAGCCGAGTCAAAAGAAGTAAATAAAAATAAGTGCAAGTTCATTCCTGAGCACGTTTTCTTTGCTGACTTTGAGTGTAGTACCGATGGCTTTCATAAAGCTTTTAACATATGTTACGACAGTGAAGATGGTTCAGTGAGTGAAAGCATTTGGGGTAAGAACTGTGCAACAGAATTTTTGGAACGACTTCCTGACAAGAGTTTAATATATTTCCATAACCTCAGTTATGATATAAACTTCATCTTAAGACACATGACAGAAGTGAAAGGAACTCCCATCATTAAAGGTTCACGAACAATGCAAATAACTGGCTTATATAAAGGAAGGGCAATTATTATAAAAGACTCTTACAGTGTTATAATAAGAAGCTTAAACTATTTCCTGCTATGTTTAACTTACAAACAGGACCGAAAGAAGTATTTCCATACAACTACTACAGCAGTGTTTGTTAGCAAATGACAACAGAACTGGTGTCATTTCTGAAGCATGTAAGTTTGTAAAAGATATTGATACGTTCATGAAAAACATAGATTCCATCAAAGGTTGCAGAATAGATGAGAACCACTTCGACTTAGAAAAGTATAGCACATTTTATTGCAAACAAGATGTAAGAATTTTAAGAGAAGGTTTTGTTAAGTTCCGCAATGACATATTGAAAGAATTTGATTTAAACGTATATGACTACGTTAGTATTTGTTCTATTGCTAACAAATTGTTTGAGAACAGAGTGTACTTCCCGAATGGAAATTTATATGACCTCTCAAATAAACCAAGAGAATTTATTCACGCTGTATTCAAGGTGGAAGATGTATGCTGTCAGATAACATTAAACAAAAGAGCGAAAAGAAACTCATTGCTGACTTCGACGCTGTTTCATTATATCCATCAGCTATAGCAAGTTATACTTTAGAAGGTATTCCAAAGGTTATGAAGAAAGAAATGTTAAGCACAGAGTATCTCATGAGACATTTATTCGATGACGACCAAAAGGAACCCATTGGTGAAAAGTTTATGTCTGGCTTCTTTGTTCTCATTAAGATAACAGAGATTGGAATACATAGACACTTTCCTTTAATAGTTTGTGACCCTGATAAATCCAGAACTTAACGTTCCCAGAAGTTCAAACACTTGTTGTTTAATGTATGTTGACATATATACATTACAGAACCTCATAAAATATCAATGTGTCAAATGTGAAGTGTTGCAAGGATACTATTACGATGGAAACAGAGATATTAGAGTAAGAGATGAAGTAAAGAAGTTGTTTGAGTTAAGGTGAAAGTATAAGAAAGAAGGAAATCCTTTGCAAGAAATATAAAGCTCATTCTGAACAGTATTTATGGCAAAACTATTCTATCTCCTATTGAGTCAAAAATAACCAAAGTAAATGACAAAGATGCTATAAGATATGCCATCAGAAACTACAACCATATAGTGAAGTTCGAAGGTTTGGATGGTTCAGATAAAACTATTTTCAAGCTAACGAAAAGCATTTGCAGACACTTTAACTTCTGTCCACTTGGTGTTAACATTCTGTCAATGTCGAAGAGAATAATGTGTGAAGTATTCTGTACTGCTGAGGACTTAGGAATGGACATCTTTTATAGCGATACGGACAGTATGCATCTCTACAATGAAGATATCCTCGTTTAGCTGAAGAGTTTGAGAAACGTTATGGAAGAGTTCTCATTGGTAAAAACCTTGGTCAATTTCATAGCGACTTTGCAGAAATCACACCTGGAAAACAAAGTTTAGCATACAAGTCAATATTTTGTGGAAAGAAGACTTACATAGACTTACTCACGAATGATTTAAATGAAGTTGCATTTCACTGCAGAATGAAAGGCGTGAAGCAAGATGTTATTGCTTTAACCGCTAATGAAATGTTTCCTGACTCTGTTCAGTGTTTCTATGATGAAGATAAAGGTTTAATGGTTCCGCAAGGAACATATGACAAAGACTCTGAGTTCAGTTTAATGAAACTTTACAAAGCACTTTATGACGGTCAAGAGATTGGATTTGACTTATGTAAGTCATGTCAACTTGCTTTGAAGAGAAGTTTAACTTCAATAACGACTAAAACAAGCTTTATTCGTAAGTTGAAGTTCTGAGGTCATTTATTTTTGTCAGCAATGAGGTCATTCGTGATAAAAATAAACTAGCGGCAAGGGCGAAGCCCATGTGGTCATTTACAATACTGCGATGGTAGAGTTTAAGAGTTGTGCTTCAATGTAGAGACAGTCCTTATGGTCTGGAGGTAAGAACACTGGGCAGTTATGGTCATGAAGTGGAGAACATGTCTATCCAAAACTCACGATTGAAGCCAGTTAATTTATAGTATTTAGGGTTAGGAAGTGGTGAAGTTCTTGTATGACCAATGAACTCATTTTCAACTCCCTTACTTAAGTTTGAATATAATATAGCTTGCTTTCTATCCCAAATGCCTGGAAATCTAATTTCGGAAAAATCATTTTTCCTCGGAAGCATTGCATCATAATTGAAAACATTCTTGAAATCATCACATGGTTCAGAGATTTTGAAATCTTATACGTAATTGGATTTTCTTTCTTTTTAGCGACTTCATTGAATGGTGAGAATATAATGAATTGACAGTCATGTGTTCCATCTTCATTGGTACAAACTCGTAATGAAAAGCTATTAATCTTTCTACAATTCCTTCTTCTTTCAGTTGTGCAAGAAACTCACGTAAAAGGCTGTAAAGTTTGTACTTCAATGTTAAACTTCTTTTGAAAATTTTCGTAAAATGTAATTATACAGTCTTCTAACGTTGTATCGTCTTTAAAGTATTTGTATATGTGAATGTTTTGGGCGCTTAAAGACTGTTCGTCATTTTCTATCTCGACTTGAAGTATAAAGTCAACCTTTCTGAAAGCACGTGTTATATACATATTTGTTATGCCAATGTACTTCTCTTCATTTATGTTCACAATCCAGTCTGTTGGAAACTTAAACGTTACTCTGTTCCCCTTTATTTTGACGTCAGGGTTTTCACTACTGAACGCAACAGATAAAGGTATTTGTCTATACATTTAATTCGGATAAAAATAAACCATTTACTCTTTCTTTGCTTCAGCTTCTTTAGCTTTTGCTTCAGCTTCTTCTCTAGCTTTCTTCGCCAGCAAACGTGGGTTCTTTTGTCTTCCAGCAGCTAATGCAGCAAGTTGTTTTTCACTAAGTTTTCTCTTTGGTCTCTCTGGCTTTTGTTCTTGTTTTTGTTCCTTCAGTTCGGATAAAATTTGCTCACGAATTTCTTTCTTCAATGCTTCAACATCTATGACCCCTTGGGTCTTGTCCGTAGGGCTTGCCTGAGTCATTTGACTGCAGATAAAAAACAAAATTAAAACTTTAACCGATGTAAAATGAGCTTGTCAAAATCAGAGCGAGAGTCTATTATATTAAATGACGCAAGAGGAATACAACATCCTTTCTATTACGTAAGTCAGAGTAAAGATGGTAAAATATATGTAAGAAAAAGAAAGGTTCCATTAGCGAATGCAGAAAGCGACAACATTAAGGTGTATGGCAAGGGTGAAGTCCACGAAGCCCATATAAAACCTTCTGTTCAAACTGAGCCACCGAAAGAACAAGAAGAAAAAAAGCCAGATGTACTTTCAATAACGAACCAAGAGCTTATTGCAAAGTTCGTGAATTTCATTGAAAAGCAAACCGAGTCAAAGAACCCTGACCCACCAGTGAAAGAAGTTGAGACAAAAGAGAATGTACAGTTCATTGAAAATGTCAAGAAACAACTTCCACCACGAATGCCAAGAAGAAGAGTGAGAATAATGAAGTAAATAGATATTTTTATCTGAAGTAAATACATGCAGAACGAACAGTTAAACGAATTTACTCCAGCAGAGCATATTCATCAGATTCGCTCATATTTCGATATCATAGACAATGCAGTTCAAATTGGTGACACTAATAGAAAATATTCTGACGCAAAGATTCCATCACAACCTGGAACTGCTAAAGATAACACATGGGTAACATTCAATCTCTCACCTCCTGGTGAAAATATGTTGGACCTTTACAATACATTCATTACGTATAAAATGGAAGGTCAATTTATTATAGATAAAGAAATTGGTTCAGGTTCCAATAAAACAAACCCACCAGGATTTTGGATTGGTTTCGATGACGCTTTCTATGCAGTTGCTGGATATCAAATCCTTGCAAATGGTCGTATCGTATATTCTCAAGACAACGCAAGAGAAGAAGCATATATAACTTCAAACTCACAAACTACCGAACAAATAAAGAAAGTAGATGTTTTCTCAAAGACTCGACATGAAGATGTATGGAGTCATTCGGGAACATGCAGAACAGGACAAATTGTTAGTGGTCCATTTACAGCAGGAAAATCATTTGATTTTAAGCTTCGTTTAAGAATTCCTGTTAGAAGATTCCTTCCATTAGAAGCTATTCGATTTATTCCAGCTTTTGCAGGAAACATTCAGCTTAAAGTAAAGTTCAGTAGCGCCGCCTTACAATGCACATCTATATCTGTAAATGATATCATTGCTTTCAATCCAACTCTTAAAGTTGCATTTGCTTCAGATTCAAATCCACCGACAAATAAATTTGTTCCATGGAATGAACCATTCACTATGATAACGAAGGCAGTAGAAGCTAGTGGAACAGTTACTATTACAACTGTAACCAGCAACTATTTCGAACAAAGATGGATTTTAATGAATGTTTCATTCATCCAAAGTCATTCTCTTTAGACCCTAACATTTATACAGAACTTGTAGAACATTATACAAACGAGGCTTTATGTTTTCCTGTTAAAGTTATGGATTGGATTCCTATGGACGGTTCATTCTCAAAGAATACAGATAGTTCAAGTGCAACATTTACAGCAGCTTATACGCCTATTAATGTTAAAAGTATTTGGGCACTATTTAGAAAGAAAGACAACTATATATGTTAATTTGAGAACCCTAAGTTTAAATATCTTCAGCTTTCCATGGGAGCTTATGGAAATATGCCTGCAGAACCTGAAAAATCATATGGACCTGTATTTTATGAAATGGTTGCGAACGCTTGCAATACAAACAATGATATGATAGGATTTAATGAAGATGTTATGAGGTCATTGGTGGATGATGGTAGTGTGGAACATAAATGGGATAGCTATGACAACACACATTTCTTATGTGGTTTTCCAACAGAAGTGGACTTTTGCTTCCAGCAAGGTCAAACATCTACTGCTCCAATAACATACAAATTGTCTGTTAAAGGACCTATTGAACTAGCAACTGAAAATGTACCAAAGCCACTTATTGGATTTATGAGGGATTGTTGCTTTGCCATTCAGGTGCGTGCTAATGGCATCCCCATAATAAGATTAGATGACTATAACTTAGCTACGGACGACCGTGAGGAATAAAGGATGAACGTTTATTTTTAAAGCTTATAAATGAGTTCTTCATCAAGCTCTCGTGAACCTTCACCATCTATGAAACAAACTTTACCAAACGATTATGGAGCACCTATTGAATATTTCTTACGAGCTGCACAATGGCAAAGAGCAGTCTCACCAAGGTTAGGTGTTCCACCAGCTCCTGTCAAAAATAGCATTTGGTCAAGTCCTTATATAAAATATGGTCTCCCACTAGGTTTGCTAGCTACAGCAGGAGCAGTTATGATGTTGAAAAGAAATAAAGCAAATGTTGTAAATAATACTGAAGTAGCTGAAGTTAAACAAACTCCAACACCTTCGCCAAAACCAACGCCTTCACAAGCAAAACCTTCAATGACTCCTGAACCTATGGAAGTACAAACTCCTGTTCAAAAGTCAACTCCTAAACCGACTCCGACATTTAAACCAGAACCTACTCCTCAAATAAATCGTAAAACTCCTGCGTTTCCTTACTGAAAAAATAACGTTATTTTTATTTAATATTAAAATTTTTATTTGATTGAAATGACAAATAAAGTCACTGAAGCAATGAAACAAAAGTTTTTGGTAGAATACATTAAATCAGGAACTATTCCAGAAGGTTTTTACATTCATACTATGAAGGATGGTAGAGTTCAGTTTAGAAAGATAAAGCAACCATTAGATAAAGAAGGAATTTTGAGAAAGATTAAACTTCATGAGGACAACATTGCTGAACTTAAGAAGAAGTTAGAAGAGTTGGAGAAAGGAAGAGAGTTATAAAGCAATGAATTCAACAGGGTGAAAAAACAGGTGAAAAAAGAGGTGAGATCTCACCACTTCACCTAAATTTATTTTTGCGCTATGTTTTCATACGTGTGAGTGTGGTGATATCATTAATTTTTAAGTTTATTTTTTTTATTTTATTTTTATTTTATTTTTTTATAAATGACAGAACAAAAGCAACTCATACAAATCGAAAAATATAACAAACATACATTTAAACATTTATTCTTCCTTCCTGAGTATAACATGTTCTTTACACTTCATCCTAGACCAGTTGACTATACATTGACTGTGTATAAAGATTGTCATGGTAGTTTTATAAAAACTTATGATGATGAAGGTAAGTTAACAAGACTATGCATTTCAAAACTTGAGAAACTTTATGACTTCAAGTATGACTACAATAGAGTTAACATTGACGATGAAGATATAGAAGAAAATTTATGAGAACGTTTATTTTTTCATTAGTGAGTTCGTTAGCGAAGTCGTTAGTGAGGTGAAATGGTTGGCGGCTTTGTAAATATTTAAGGTTAAGTTAGTGTTGTCGTTTGTGTTGTAAAATATACGTTAATGGTTTTGTAAAGTGTCAAAACCGCTAAGTGGTGTACGGAGGCGCGCAGTGCCTCAGTACACGACTAACCCATACTAACTACATCTATACCAGCCTCTCTTAATAAGTTACTTGCTTCTTGATATGTTTTACCGCAAATCAAAGTGGCAAATGTAAATGATTTGCCATCTAATTTAATTAGATCACCGAATCCTTCATATTGGACGCGAATAATCTCAGAATTTGTGGCGTCATGTACCTCCTGTGATGTCATTTGTCAGTTTTTTGTTTCTTCACTTCTGAATACGACACCTTGAATTATGGGTTTATTTCTAATAATTTACAATTTACTAACAGTATTCTTTTTGGTGATACTGACATTCAACGTAAAAACGAGAATGTTTCGAAATAATAAAAATTTAATATAATATTAAGTCATTTTTAAATATTTCTGTCTTAACCCTGAATGTTTATTCCCCTAAAAAGAGATTGCCATAAGTCTATGGAAATTGACCATAAATAACTTAGAGCTATGGAATAAATTGATTTTAATGTATTTTTTTCTAGAAAATATCTTTTTTAGAGTGAAAATATAAATTGTTGGAATTTTCCTTACCATATTATTGTAATACAATATAGACAGATGCTTTATTCTGTTCCATATTAAGTTCTGTCAAAATGTAAGCTATTCAATTCTATCGTCGGGGGAAGTATCACAAATCTATCAATTTTTTTGTAAAAGTATACAAAAACATATGGTGTTCAATTAGTTTATAATAATATAAATATTAAGATTATCAAAAATAAGAAAAACTAGGTTTTGAGAACACTTTTGAGATGATAATCAAAATATTTTGATTGAAAAATAATATATTATTTATCAGATCTAGAATGAATTTTTTCAAATTTAAAAATTCTGAAAAATAAACAGTTTTGTAAAGTAAAAAAAATGAACGAAAACTCGAGACCTCGTATTCCAAATGAATGGGTAAGATATATGTATGAAAAACTTGAAAGTGGTGAGTTAACTTACGCAACAGTTTTGAAACAATCATTTTGAGAAAGTTTCCCAGCTATCTACTGGGAACTAAAGGCTATGAGGCACTAGTATATAATCAATGCCTCATAGCCTTTAGTTTGTTATTAAAAACGAGAAAACTTGTTCGAAATGATAAACAATTTCGAACAAGTTTTCTCGTTTTAAGGAGGGAATTGTTCCTTATGATGCATACATTATAAATATATACATCATAAGGAACAATTCCCTCTAGATAGCTGGGAAACTTTCTCTAAATAACTTATCATTTGGAGAAAGTTTCCCAGCTATCTACTGGGAACTAAAGGCTATGAGGCACTAATATATGATCAGTGCCTCATAGCCTTTAGTTTGTTATTAAAAACGAGAAAACTTGTTCGCAATGCGAAATGATTGCGAACAAGTTTTCTCGTTTTAAGGAGGGAATTGTTCCTTATGATGCATACATTATAAATATATACATCATAAGGAACAATTCCCTCTAGATAGCTGGGAAACTTTCTCTAAATAACTTATCATTTGGAGAAAGTTTCCCAGCTATCTACTGGGAACTAAAGGCTATGAGGCACTAATATATGATCAGTGCCTCATAGCCTTTAGTTTGTTTTAAAAACGAGAAAACTTGTTCGCAATGCGAAATGATTGCGAACAAGTTTTCTCACTTCAGCGAGGGAATTGTTCCTTATGATGCATACATTATAAATATATACATCATAAGGAACAATTCCCTCTAGATAGCTAGGAAACCCTAAATTAACTATTAATCTTTGAGATATTTTTTATTGAGGTTAATACGTTTTTCTAAATAATTAAAATGTCAAATTTTGATTATGAACTCATCTCTAATATTTTGGCTCTTTAATATATTTGAATCATGATCTTTGAGAAGAGTTCTCAAAAGTATTCACAAAAGCTATTTTTCCTTGAAATTTAAAAATCCTGTTTATCATATATTACCAAATTCAATTCCCTACATATTTCAAAATATTCTATGAACATTTCAATTTTTGAAAAAAACATATTTTTTCCAAATATATTTATTATCATATTTCTAATAATATTTCCTAAAGCGTCACTTTTTACTTCCTCGACGATTATTTCCATCTCAAAAAATTCAATAGCTTACATTTTGACAGAACTTAATATGTAACAATTCTACAACAAAAAAGCCAGAATCGATTTTTTGTCGAAATCTTAAATATAATGAAACAATAAAATCTTAATTATATCCATTATGATTTGAATATTTAGAAGTATAACAAATGATAAAAATATTCATATGAAAATCAATGATGTATTCTATGTTTTTTAACTAGAAATGATATCAGTGAAGTCATGTGTCAGATTTTTGTTGACTCGACCTTTAATAGGGTTTTGGCACTTTATTGAGGAATTACTGTAATAAACAGAAATTCATCAAAAGTGACAGCTCTCAATTTTTTGACATTTGTAAATTCTAAATTGAATGAGAAAAATGAAATAATACTAAGCATAATACAATATTCTAGATTTAATTATAATTAGGAAAAAGTTGGTTTTGAGAGTACTTTTCATAGGCATATAGAATGAAATCTTCTGAAAAATAATATCACATAAACTCATATTATTTTCTAATATATAACTATTTTATATAAAAATCAAATTCAATGATCTTAAAAGCGAAGGATAAACCTCAAAATTTACGAATATAATGAGTGGGAATATAATGCTTATCTATCATAAAACCATATGAAATATCAATTTTTGCTTTACGCCTAATTTTTGACGACAATTAGCAAAAAATGTTAAATGTTAACACTCAGTCCATTTGAATATGAAAAATAAAATTGACTTTGATTAAATGTTTTTATTTATCATGCAATTCTTCTTGCGACCAAAGATTTGAATAAAAGTTCAAAAAATAAGATAGCTTAAAAAATAATATACGAAAAAACCAGAATTTTCGAAAAAGTGACACCAACTATTAAAGTTATTTTATTACTAGATTTATTTACAAATTATAAGATAATATCATTAACCGAATATATTTTTAATATAAATAAAAAACTTTTTTTATACAAAAAATTACAATCAATCGATAAATATTATAAAACATTTATTCCAAAAAGATTAAGTAATAGGTGGGATCCTGCATATAATATAATTTTATGTCATAAAGTTTACAAATTTTAGATGGACCACAGTGAGAATGTGAGTGGTTAATTTAAAGGTGGTCTGATAAAGAAATCGAGGCTTACTCAACACAGCATGAAGCAGTTTCTAATACACAATCTTACTAGTGGTGTTTCGGTCGCCAGCGCTCTCATAGGGGTGCTGATTTCAAAAACCACTACTTCAAATTATTCAACAATACTCAATGCAGCATGAAGCAACTACTACTGCTGTATCTTACTGGTAGTGTTTTGGTCGTTGGCTCTTGCACAGTCTCTCAGATTTTCAAATTTTTTTTCAACACTATCTTGTTTCGCTCTCAGAAAGCTATCCTACAAAGACATCGAAGCTTACTCAACACAGCATGAAGCAGTTTCTAATACACAATCTTACTAGTGGTGTTTCGGTCGCCAGCGCTCTCATAGGGGTGCTGATTTCAAAAACCACTACTTCAAATTATTCAACAATACTCAATGCAGCATGAAGCAACTACTACTGCTGTATCTTACTGGTAGTGTTTTGGTCGTTGGCTCTTGCACAGTCTCTCAGATTTTCAAATTTTTTTTCAACACTATCTTGTTTCGCTCTCAGAAAGCTATCCTACAAAGACATCGAAGCTTACTCAACACAGCATGAAGCAGTTTCTAATACACAATCTTACTAGTGGTGTTTCGGTCGCCAGCGCTCTCATAGGGGTGCTGATTTCAAAAACCACTACTTCAAATTATTCAACAATACTCAATGCAGCATGAAGCAGCTACTACTGCTGTATCTTACTGGTACTGTTCTTCGCTTCTTACTATCAACTCTAAAACTAGTTTGATGTATTATTTATTCATATATAAATAATAATATATAAATATATACATATATACATATATAATATATAATATATAAAATATATACATATATAATATATACATATATAAATATATACATATATAAATATACATATATATATAAATATACATATATATATAAATATACATATATATATAAATATACATATATATATAAATATATAAATAACAAAATACAATCAAAAAATAGTGTTTGAAAATTTAAGGTTAAGTGTCACTTTTTCGTAAATTCTACCACACTCATTAAATGTTTTTATTTATCATGCAATTCTTCTTGCGACCAAAGATTTGAATAAAAGTTCAAAAAATAAGATAGCTTAAAAAATAATATACGGTAGTGTTTACTAATAGATGAATAGTATATAAATTCTATTAAAATGGATTTGATCCAAAAAAATATATAATTTGATCATAAATAAAATCGTTTTAATTACTTCTTCATTTAAATTATAACAATTATTTTTGGTTTTATATTTTTTTGGATCAAATCCATTTTAATAGAATTTATATACTATTCATCTATTAGTAAACACTATCGTATATTTTTTTAAAGCTATCTTATTTTTTGAACTTTTATTCAAATCTTTGGTCGCAAGAAGAATTGCATGATAAATAAAAACATTTAATCAAAGTCAATTTATTTTTTCATATTCAATGGATGAGTGTTAACATTTAACATTTTTTTGCTAATTGTCGTCAAAAATTAGGCGTAAAGCAAAAATTGATATTTCATATGGTTTTATGATAGATAAGCATTATATTCCCACTCATTATATTCGTAAATTTTGAGGTTTATCCTTCGCTTTTAAGATCATTGAATTTGATTTTTATATAAAATAGTTATATATTAGAAAATAATATGAGTTTATGTGATATTATTTTTCAGAAGATTTTGTGTTCTTCTTCAAAATTTTATTTTTTTATTAAAAAGAATCTTTACAAAATATACATTTACTTTAATTAATATTTAAAAACGTGCTCTATCAAAAGTTCCAAAAATTCAATATTTTAGCTTTTCTGAGGTGTCACTTTTGATGAATTTCTGTTTACAACATTACTACATACATAGTCGAACTGAACTTGATATTTTGAAATTTAAATTATTTATCAAAATTAAAATTTAACTTGAAATTTATAATTATTTAGTCATATTTTGCATAATTCTAAGTAGATTTTGTAAAAAATCAAGAAAGAAAAATTTTAACGTGCTTTATTTTTCCTTTTTTATAATAATACATATTATTATATAATTAACATATTCATAATGTTTCACCCTTTCAAAAATATAATCCTCCTCCTCTCAAATAAACGTACATACGGGTGGCCTCTTTTTTCAAAAAATTAAAATTTGAAATTTTGGGCTCAAATATTAGAGATTTTTTCAACCTTCAACGATATATGTTGTCTATATCAGACCTCCTTTCTTTTTGATACTTAACATTGTTCCTAAATCTTAGTCGTTAAGGCTGTTCTGAAAATATTTTTTTTTCGAAAAAATTCGAAAAAAATTCTTAAAATTCAAAAATCCCTTAATTCCTGAGGATTAGGGTTGTTAGATTGCCGACGATAGGTGTCTTGGAAGATTTGCCTGGTGTCATCATAGTGTCTTTAAATCAAAAATTTTATTTTGGAGTTAGTTTTATTGATTTTTCAATAAAAAACATTTCTAAAACAAGAAAATAAAACGATAAAATATTTATATTTTATATAAGGATCTTATATATTTAAAATAAATATCATTTTATTTTTTTCATTGGTGTCTGTCAAACCATAATACACTATTCAAAAATTCAATGTGTCTTGCGGTTTCAAAAGACACCTTTAAATTGAACGATAGCACAGACACTATTGAATTTTACCCATTGTATTTAGTTTTTACCCTTTTTATTTTTAAGAATTAATGACTGAAACAGCCGTTTTGCTATGACCTCAATCACTTTTATTTATTATTTTAAATATTATTTAATTTTATTATTTGAATAGGCAACTTATATTTGAGAAGCTCAATTTGAGACCACTTAATACATTGAAATATCATAAATATTGAAATATTAAAAAGTGTATTTCAAAATATTGAAATTATAAAAATTTATAATACTGAAATTGAGACAAATTAACAAATTCAATGTGTTTTTTTTTTGAAATAACTCTCAAATATTATTTTTTTGTTTATTTAATGATGAATAAATATGATTGCTTTAGTCAATCATAAAAACTAATTTAAGTTTAAAATAATGAAAGGATAATTTGATTGTTTTTTAAAATACAATTATTTTTGATGATTTGCAAGAATCTTTGAAAAGAATATAATATAGGTTCTATTTTTGTAAAATTTATCCAAATCATGTATTACATAAATTACGATTAAAACAATGAAAGAACCAAAAAGTGTGTTTTGTGTTTTGTTGTTGCGTGTTGGATGCGGGAAAAAAAAAAAAAAAAAAAAAGGTAGTGGGGCTTCCAGGCACTTCGTGCCTTCTAGCCCCGAAGATGTTTAGTATAAATGAAGTTTTTATTCGGAGGGCTTCTAGCCCTAAGAATTTTTCCCAAGACCTAAGAGGAGGACCGAACCCCAGCCGACCAGCCGTTGACTTTTTTGTCAAGACTTCTTCGTAAATGTTTTGTCAAGACTTCTTCGTAAATGTTTTGTCAAGACTTCTTCTTCGTAAATGTTTTGTCAAGATTTCATCGTAAAGACTTTGTCAAGATTTCATCGTAAAGACTTTGTCAAGATTTCATCGTAAATGTTTTGTCAAGACTTCTTCGTAAATGTTTTGTCAAGACTTCTTCGTAAATGTTTTGTCAAGACTTCTTCGTAAATGTTTTGTCAAGACTTCTTCTTCGTAAATGTTTTGTCAAGACTTCTTCGTAAAATCAGACAAAAATATATTTTAGGTGAAGAGGTGAGATTTCACCTGTTTTTTCACCTCATTTCTCACCTCTTGAATTTTCATGAAATTTACACCAAAAATATATTTTAGGTGAAGAGGTGAGATTTCACCTGTTTTTTCACCTAATTTTTCACCCTCTTGAATTTTACACCAAAAATATATTTTAGGTGAAGAGGTGAGATTTCACCTGTTTTTTCACCTAATTTTTCACCCGTTGAATTTTCATGAAATTTACACCAAAAATATACTACTAGGGTCATTTACGAAGAAATCTCAACAAGTCTTTACGAAGAAATCTCAACAAAGTCTTTACGAAGAAATCTCAACAAAACATAGACAAGAAAGTTCATGAGAAATTAGATGAAGAAGTCTTAACAAAGTCTTTACGAAGAAATTCATGAAAATTCAAGAGGGTGAGAAATGAGGTGAAAAAAGAGGTGAAATCTCACCTCTTCACCTAAAATATATTTTTGGGTCATTTACGATGAAATCTCAACAAAGTCTTTACGAAGAAGTCTCAACAAAGTCTTACGAAGAAATCTCAACAAAGTCTTTACGAAGAAGTCACAATAAAACATCTGTCAAAAACCGCTTTTTAACTTCACTTAAAATGCCACGTAAGCTACGTAAGAATATACGTAAGAGAAGAGAGAGGCATTGAAACATCCAATAGTAAGACTGACACCACAACAACAGTTGCAAAAACAAATGCTGAATGACCCCACTATGTTGCAACAAATGTCAAGCAATCCTATGCTTTTAAACCGAGTTGTTGGTGCACAGAGTGGGGGTTTAAGAGCGGCACTTTTAGCGAAAATGGCAGGCTATGGTGGAGCTGCAGACGGAACAGCATATAACCCTCAAAGTCAAATGAATTTGAGTTCACTCAAAAATCAAATAACAGATGTCAAAAAGTCAAACATAGACATACAGAAGCAAATAAGTGAAAACGAAAAGAAACTAGAATATGACAGACACACAAAGAAACTCAATGAGTTAAACGTAGAGAAAAAGAAGAAAGAAGAACAACTGAAAGAACTAAGTACAGAGGAATATGCAAAAAAAGTGTCAGAAAAAGCAACAGAAGTAGCAAAAATGGACAAGATGTCATAAATTTGAAAAACCATACTACTCAATATAAAATACTGTTGGCAACCAAATCCAACACCTCAACCGTATTAAAAAATTATATTTTTACCGTTCGATAGTAGTTGTATATGAAACTAAGTTCTAAGTAAAACGCATGGTATAATGGAATTATTCTTTTTCTTCCATCTGTAGTAAACCATACTTGAAAGTCTGAAATACTTCCACTTGGTGGTTCGTATAACTTTGTAGGTTTTTCGTAAAAGTCATTTGCCAAGCATAAGAAAGAGTTTTGGGCGCCAGAAAATGAAGCATGAACAATAATAGCATCTTGGTCGAAAACATCTTTAAATAAATATGGTTCATCTCTTGCATATCGACTGTAAATATTTGCTAAAGGAAGTTCGACTTTCTGATTTAACATTCTTTGCAAATAATACCATGACATTGCAGTGAATTCTGTATATATTTGTTCGTCTTTCTTTGGATTGTCTTCGTAGATTTGAAATGACACTTGTGAATTTTGTTTGTCATATACAATTCTCACATAAAGTGTGCTCTCGGTATTTGCATATTCATCAGCATATTTTGCATAACATGAATTTATTTTATCTTCTATATTTTTTAACGCAGTCTGTAGAGAAGATGAAAGGTCAACTTGTATTAGCTCAATTTCTTCCCACATTTTTCGTTTCCCTTCAGATATATAATCTATATGAAACCTTACAATAAATGGAAAACTTTTATCTTCTACAGACACAAACTTCATTCTACGAAAGCCAATAGCTTTTGTGACAGATGGGTCTCTTAACCATCTTAATGGGTAGTCAAACGATAGCCTTCATGCTTTACGGTCTCTGTCTCAAACTTTTGACCGACATTAGTAAAAAGTTCATCTAATGGTTTAGTTGTAGCAACTCTTGAATTTTCTTTTTCTATTGAAAGCATATTTTATCTAGAATAAAAATGTCGAAAGATATTGCTTCCATGAGAGAAATACAACACAACCGACAACTCATTATGCAAGCTCTAAATAAGAACACAACAAACTTTTCAAACTATTCTAAGATATCTGAGTCATTGAAAGAAGGAAACTTAAAACTGACATTAAACCCAATGACAGATGAGTTTCTATTTCAAGACAAGAAGAACAATACTGTCTGTATAAATCCAACAAAAGGAACTTTAAACGAGAAACCTATAAATGAACTTCTTTTGAAAGCAGATGTTGACAACAAAGCTGACAAAGAATATGTAGACGATGCAATAGCAAAAGAAGAAGAAAGAGCTAACAATGCTTATGCAACAAAAGAACATACTCATCCTGAACTAGCAGACAAAACATATGTTGACAATAAAATGTCAAGTGAAGTGACGAGAGCTGAAAACGAATATTCTAAAAAGACTCATATACATTCTATATCTGAAATAACAGACTTAAACGTTAGCCTTGAAAATAAGGTAGATAAGGGACTTATGGCTAGTGTGTTAGTGAAGAAGGCGGATAAGGAATATGTGGATGAAAAAGATAAAGAAATTATAGAAAGGGTTGACTGGTACCATGAACGGACATCGAAGATTTTAAAAACTAAAGCCGATACAGGATGGGTTTCAGGATGTTTAGACCTTAAAGCAGATAAAACTTATGTTAACGATGAGTTAGAGAAGAAAGCAAATAAGACTCATACACATACAAGTTTTACAACTGTTGCTATAGAAAGTATTGAAGGAACGGTTGACGTAAGTTAGTATACATATCAAGGGTACGGCGGCACTGCACGCCTCCTTACCCATGATATGTGAATTTGACACTTTACAAAACCGTTAACGTATATTTTACAACACAAACAACAACACTAACTTAACCTTAAATATTTACAAAGCCGCCAACCACTTCACCTCACTAATGTAAAAAAAATAAACGTTCTCACTTACAAAAGGATTGCAACTCCTCCCATTGCTGTGCTTCATATAACAGCTCATAATCTTCTGACTCACTTTCTTCTTCATATAGGTCAAAATCACTGTCATAGTTTATACCTGTAAGTTTTGACAAAGCTAATGAAACACGCTTACCGTTTGTATCATATGCTTGTATAAACTTTCCATTATGCTTGTAGTCATAAACGCTCAAACTAACTTTACCCTTTCTCCCTCGTATCTGATAGAATGTATTTTCACGAGGAACGAAGAACAAATTCTTGAACTCATGACCGTTGTAGTTTGTTATCTCAATAGTTTTCGTCATTTATATAAAAATAAAATAAAAATAAAAATAAAAATAAACTTAAAATTAATGATATCACCACCCTCACACGTATGAAAACATAGCACAAAAATAAATTTAGGTGAAGAGGTGAAATCTCACCCGTTTTTTCACCTGTTTTTTCACCCTGTTGAATTCATTACTTTATAACTCTCTTCCTTGGTTTCTTTTTAGTTGCTTTCTTCACGTCTGTCTCCAGCTTAACTGTCTTTCTTCTTCGTCCGTAATGATACCAGTTACTTCCACCAGTCAATGGGTCAAATGGTCGTTCATAAGGGTTTCCATACATTCCATAGGGACCATACGGAAGAACTACTGGTGGAGAAGAAACATTTTCTTTAGTTCCATCGACTCTATTTAAATGCATTGTTTCACCTTTCATCTGGTCATTAAAGTCTTTTGCGTGTTTTGCAAACTCATCGTCCTTTCCTAAAGCATTTTCTGACTCAGTCGCAACCAAATTGGATGCTTTATTTATGAGCCCTATTTTATTTAATCTTAACTTCTTTGCAACCCAGCCTCCAATCTTTCCTTTATTTGCATCTAATGTCTTCGAAACTCTTCCTCCACTCATTTTATTTACTGCGTCATAAGCTCCAAGTGCTTTTGCTCCAAATGCTAATGCTTTTGTTCCCATTGCGCCTAAAGCTGCCCAAGCTACCATTTACACCATATTAAAATCATCTCTCTTCAATATTATCTCATAAAAGTTCTCTTTACTGGAGAAAGTCAATGAAACATAAGCGTTCTCACGGGCTTCGCCCTCACCACTTCGGTCTACGACCTCAGGACTCAAAGAGTCCGTTTGCGGTCTATCTAACTTCTTTCTTATCTCATCTATACGCTTCAAAATGTCTGAACAATTGCTAACATCTTCTACAACAGTTATTTCATCATGAATGACCTTCAAGAACAAGCTCATTTAATATGCTATTAAAATCATCTCAATAATGAGTCCATCCTTTCCATCTTTAGGTAGCACAACATCTTTCATTGAAGAAGGTTCAACAAGTCTTATGTTAAACTTACTGACAAAGTTTGTTATACTATAATGCTTCGGCGGCGAATACATGTAGTTTGAAAGACATAATATAGATTCTTCAGCAAATTCACTTATACTGGATTTTATAACAATGTTCTCACGAGACCAAACGCCACCAATTGACAATCTTGTAAGTAATCCTGCTGAGCCTTCAACTGTAAACGTCGATGGTAACATTCCACGAAGGTCATCTATTGACATCGTTGAGTCACTGTATTTAAATATTTTCTTAAAGCAATCGTCATTATCTAACCATGCAATAGCTTTGAAGTTTTCATTCGAATATACATCTGCTTCATTAAATGTAAAACCTGACTTCTTTGCAGAGATGACTTTAAAATCTATTGAGTTTGTTTCAAAATTATATGCTATGGTAACTTCTGAAGGTAATGGATGTCCTTCCGCAGTCAGTTGTTCTCTCACTACCGTTTGAAGCTTTGTGTTAAAAACTTTCATGTCATCTCCTGTGTCTAGGTTCACATACACAGCAACAGGAAAACTATCTTGCTTCTTTGTTTCATCATTATACCTCAAAACATTAAAGTTCTTCAATAATATTGTTCTTCCTGCTGGAATACTTCTAACTTGTCTTATTTCAATAGCTTTCTCACCTCCTACATACTCTACCCAGTGTCTTGGATATTCATAAGTATACTGACTTTCTTGAATTTTGGTAGGTTTCATCATAACGTGTTCATAGTATATCTTTATACTCTTGTCAGTTAGACTCGGTGCTATGTTCTGAATATTTCTGACTTGCATTTTTAATGAAGATAAAATGAAGCATTTAATACATGACGTAGATGAAGACATGAATGAAAGCAGTGAAAAGCTCAACAGTTCTCTCATTCTTCCTTTCAGTAAAGATTATGAGTTCTGTTCAAATGGTGTGTATTTCTATTGTGGAAAGATGGGTTCAGGTAAGACATTTAACCTCATTCGTCATATACTCATAACAGAACGTTTAGGAAATGACTCTTACTATGACCAAATCATTATATCAGCAACTTCAGACTCTATGGATTCAACAGCGAAAACATTTATGTCAAAAGTTCAAGCCTCTGTCGTTAAAGTTCCAGACAGTGAACTCATTGAATTTCTTCAACGTTACATTCGACGTAAGAGAAAATATTATGCCATCGTAGAGTTCATACAGTCAGGAATGCAAAAGACTTCAGAAGAGATGGAAAGAATTATTGACAAACACCACTTACGTCAATACTCAGGAGTTTACGATATGAAACGACTTACAAACTACATTCTGTTCAAAACTTTCAAAATACCCCTTCAAAAAGTATCCTTCAACACTCTGCTCGTTTGTGACGACTTCGCCGGAAAAGGTTTAGTGTCAAAACCAGACTCACCATTAGCTAACATCATATACTAAAGTCAGACATTACCACTTAACTGTAGGCAATACTTATGCAAACATGGAGGTTTTTAGCTTTAAACATAAAACGTCTCATAACTGACTTCGTTATCTTTCAAGGTTCTCACGTTATGATATTGAACTCATTTGGAAACAGTCAGGTATAACATTACCTTTTGAAGAAAATTTGGGAAGCATATAAGTCTCTCATCTCTCCTCGTTCATACCTTGAGATTCATATCATGACTAATACCATTAAAGTCAAAAATATTCCATGGGAACGACCAACATTGTTTTTAAGTTTAACCTTCAATTGACTGATGGTAAACAAATTCCATGCATCTCTGTCGCCATTTCTGTTATATTTTTGCTGTCATTCATATCATCCACTTCCCCATCCGTTAGCTTTTGAGGATATGCGTTAGAATAGCTGTTCTTAAATGAAGGCTTTTCACCTTTGAGAGCATAAACTCTATAACTTTCTGCATACTTTATGTTTGAACCTCCTGAGCCATCATTGACATAAATTTTTATAGGCTTCCACCCTTTGTTCATGTTCCTGCTTCTTCCCTTTGCTCTTTTGTTCAGTAGTTCTACATCTTTATACACAGCTCCTGTCTCAGTGAATTCAACAATATTTTCATTCGTTAGCTTTACATTCAAACCCTTGTCGAGTATATTGTCATTTCATACATATAAAAGGTTTTTATTCTATATGAAATGAGAAGCAAATCCATCTTAGCTGGTGCCGTTAATGTTCCAATTGAACCAACATCAAATGTTGACTCACGAACGACAAACAATATTGTCATAAAGAATTATATCAGAGTGTTTGAAAGAAAAAGAACCAGAACTTAAGTCGGTGAATTTAAACACAGCTTCAAACGCTAACGCTACATCAGATGTTAAGTTAGAGTATCCACCACTGGACCAAATTCTTCAAGAGAAGCCAACGACAACCCTTACACAAATGTTCAAAAAAATCCTTCAGATACGTAGACCATTACCTTCTTCAGTTATACCAAACAATTTTACTCAAAGACGATAAGAAGCTTTTGATAAATCTTATAAGTAAGAACCAAATAATTCTAACAAAGGAGGACCTTGAAAATGTTATATCACGAATAACAGGGAAACAATGTTGTCATGACTATCTCGACCCTGAAATCGAATGCTGTGGTCAAACGCCACCATTCATGAAATAGGTAACATCCGCATCATTGAAACACCAGGAACTACAGGAGTTGAGTTTAAGTATAAATATTCGAACGAGTATACAAAACTTTCAACAGAATATAAACTTTGTTTGAAATATGTTTTAGTAAATTAAAGCAATTTGTAATATCTATCCAAAACTTCTTCAACAGTATCGAAACTCATCTTCATAATGCAAACCTAATCTTATTGACTTGGTGCAGTTTTCACTAACACAATATAGCGCTTTGCGCTCGGCGCCTTTGACGCCTTTTTCTGTTCTCTTGACTGACATAACTAATTCATTTGTTTCATCAAACAGCAACAACCAAAGTTCATGACCTAATACATAACATTCATACTTTATATTTTTAGCTCTGAGTTCTCTTGTAAGCTGTTGCATTTAATAAATTTTCTAAAAATCAACTTCAACAGTCATTCGCACTGGTGCTTCAGTTCTACAGCTTCTCCTTGAAAGTCAACAAGTCTGAATTGCATGTCTTTCAAATTATGAGGACTAATGCGAACCCATTTACCTAAATGAGTTGCTATGACAGGAACGTTTGGAATGAACATTGAATTGACTGCATAACAGAAGGATTTATATTCTACTGAACCTTTACTATTAACTCCTGAAATACCTGTGACATTAGCTATTTTAGACTCAATGTATAAACAATTACCATAACATACGTATGGAACAGATTTCATCTCAATCGTTTTGTCAACACTTTTCAAAGGAAATGTCATATGGTATGCACCCAGAAGCAATTGAACTCTATGACTCATTCGTGTTATCTTAAACTCCTTTGCATAATTGAACTTCAAAACTCCTGCAATAAGTTTAACATTCATTAAGTTTTCTTCGTTATCCTTGTTTATTGTAGTATTTATGAGCGCATTTAACACTCCAGCTAATGTTTCCATCTTATATTCTACATTATTGTGAAATCTTATTTCGTGCTTCTTTCCATCTATTTCAAACTCCATGAAATCTGTTTCATCTGTTATAACGAATGAAGCGATAGTATTGAAGTCAACCATTCTGAATGCAAGTGGCTCATTCTGTAGACCTAAGTTTGTTTGTAGCTTTACTGTCCCGTATTCGTTTGGGTCTGTACTTTGCAAATAGAACAACATTTTATTCTCATTAAAATATGACTATTGCTGCATATGCGTATGAAGCTGACAGAGCTAAACGTTTATATTTTGGTCAATACTCTCTCACACTTACTGACAAATATATTGTTATTTCTGATGGAAATACTGAGAAATACATAACATGGAAGGACTATGAAAAGTTTGACCCTATTTTAACTCCATGTACAATGCCTTTCATTGTAAATGGAGAAGTTGTCATGAAGAACGACACAACAGTATATAAGTCTGTTCATGAAGCATTAGAATATATGTTGAATCATAACCCCGAAATATTTGACCCAAGCACTACACCATGTGCAATGCCTTTTATTAAGGACGGTGAAATCGTAAGAGTTCCGGATTCAACGGTTTATACTGCTGTTCAAAACAGTTTACAAAACATTTTAGCGAATATCTTTAATTCAGAAACTACAGAAATAAAATTACCATATATAACAGATGCTAAAGAAATTAAATCAAAAACGACAACATTATTTACGTCACTTAATGATTTAATGACTTATATCATTAATATTCCTGCACCAACTACAGCATTTGATCCAAACTCGACGGTTTGCAGTGTACCTTTCATAAAGGACAGTTCATTAATTACTTTAAGGGATTCGACAGTAAATGAATCATTAAAGGCGTCATTAATGAAAATCATTGATTTTAACTCATTCATGAATACATATAATTCATTCATTAATGTTTCATATGCTTCTAAAGAAGGTGAGCCAAAAACTATTGATAAAGCGGTGTATGAAATAAAAGCATCAACGACGAAATTGAATTCGTTAACTTTTGACGGTGATAGTTTCGTTAATGACATAACATCGGGGAAAACAATTTTAACGAAAGAATATTTAAAATCTCATGTTAGTGAGTTCGTTGAAATTGAAAAAGAAGGCGGAATTAAGTTCGATCCACTGAATTTCATTTTCAGCTTAGCGAATGCAGGTATTAATTTTGCTGAATGGACAACAATACAGAGTGAAATAAACGCAATATGGACGTTTTTGGGGTCAAAAGCGGGAATGGGTGAGCTTGTAAATGCTGCAAGAACATTAGGTGAAACAGGAAATTTTGTAGATGGTTTTAAAAGACTTGTTTCAAATGTTTTAACAAACACAAAGAAATTATTTAGATATACCGTACATAACGGACGGATTTTCGAACAGGTAGCAACAAACCCTCCGGTTATGGCTGCGTTGATGATGGTTAGAGATATAAAACCACGTAACGACGGGAACGAAGAACATGAACAACAGAGCCCAACGGGCTCAGAGCCACATAGTGGCGAGGATACTGGTCGGGTTATTCAAGACATTAAAAACGTGTATCCTGAAGTTATTGATTTATTTAGAGGAGTTAATGATTCAATTTCAAAACATTCTATAACCCTCGATGAAGAGAATAAATTAACAGATTATATATTCGTCATTATTGCAGAATTAATGAAGAGAATAAATGAAAAAGGAATTGGTGATATCATTAATGTCAGCGATGTAATGATGAAAAGAAATTTTGACTCATTATTTACAAAACCGAAAACAGAATATAGTCTTTATGACGTAATTACCGAATTAATGAAAAAGATTAATGATAATAAGAGTTCTGGCGGAAGAGTTGAATTAGAAGTGAATGATGTTAATGAGAAATTAGCCGAAAAAGCAGATAAAAACCACGTTCATTATATAACTTCAGACGAACAGATTATAACGGACTACCATGGATATTTAACACGAAGTGATGAAGTGAAGACGGAAGATGTTAATGAAAGAAGATATAAATACATTCGTGCTAAAGGTTATGACATAAGCTGTACTGTACAGTATGACACGGGTAAAGCACCAGAAGCATTTAGTTATAACGATGAAATTTATGCCTCTACTTTCTCTGTTAACGGTGTATTAGTTGAACCAAGATTTACTTTGAGAGTTAAGGCAAAAATAACGTTTGAAGATGCTATTAAAAGTAAAGCTGACAAAGTTGAACTCGAAGCAATGAACAAAGTTTTGAAATCTCATAAACACAATATCTCCGATATAAATGAACTTCAAGCTACATTAGACAGTAAAGCCGACAAGAACCATACAAACGAATCCTTCACTACTATTAGAGCAGACGATGTAATATTGAACTATACCCTTGGTTCAAGTGCACCTTTAGAAAATCCAAGTACAAGCGTAAAAGATACACTAAACTCCTTAAATAGTAAATGTATGAACATTGAAGGTCATGTCAGAAACTTTGAAGCACATGAACTACCAGCAATGTTAGATAAGAAAGCAGATAAGAACCATACACATAAATCCTTCACAACTGTTGGTATAGAAAGTATTGAAGGAACGGTTGAAGAAACTGGTGGGGATGCATTATATTGTAAACCTCCTAACTTTCCACAAGGTTTAACATCGGATGACGACATAACGACGATGAGAAACATTAGATGTAAAGATGTTTATGTCATGGAGGATGAAAATAATGTTAAATTCACTGCTCAAGATTTATATGATAAGAAAGCAGACAAAACAGAGCTTCAAACATTAAAGACAGAAATACTTCAAACATTATATCCTATAGGCTCTATTTATACGTCAATGAACTCAACAAATCCAGCAACAGTTTTAGGTTTTGGTACATGGCAGCAGATTGTAGACAAATTCTTATACTGTGCTAACTCTTCAAAGCAAACAGGAGGTTCGAAGAAAATTACTGAAGCAAACCTTCCACCGCACACTCATACAGGAACTACAAACACAACAGGTAGTCATTCACATTCAATAACAAAAAGAGGTTATACAAATCTTGCAGCAGGTTCGGATAGACAGGGAATGCATAGATATGATATTTCAAGTGACCCAGTAGATTCAAGCGCAGGTATTTTCTGTGGAACCGCAGGAAATCATTCACACACTTTCACAACAAATCCAACAGGCTCGGGTGCAGATTACATGCCACCATTTGTGACTGTATTTGCATGGTATAGAGTTCAATGAACGCGCTTGAGCCTAGAATAAAATCTTTAACTTTACATAAATGAGCTTGAAAGAAGTATTCGAACAACATCCATGGAGGTCTTTTAAGAAATTCAATGAAGCTGCAAAGAGTTGGGGATTTACTAACAGAGCTGAAGTGAAAAGGTTCTTTGACAAAAATGTTGTACATCAAACAAAAATAAACCCTTACGACTACTTTTTACCAATTTACTCCAACACTCCTGACGCATACCAATTTGACACTCTCATTCAAAGCAGAAAAGGAGGTCATAAACCATTCCTCATCTTCATTAATGTTAACACTCGTAAAGCATATGCATATCCAATGAAAAATAAAGGAACTCGTGAAGTGTTAAGAGTTTTACAAAAGTTTGTAGCAGAACATAACCCAAGTACTTTAACATCAGACCAAGACAGTGCATACCTCAGCAACGAAATCACAGAATTTCTCATTAAGCATAACATAACTCACTACACTACTGAAGACCATAACCATAACATACTCGGTATCATTAACCGCTTCATAAGGACTCTCAGAGATTTAAACCAAGAGCGAGACTTTACCGAAGAAACAATGAAACATTTCATCGAAGTTTACAATTCCTCAACACATTCTACAACAGGACATACACCAAATTCAATGACACAACAACAAGAAGAAAAGTATATACAAAAGAAACGAAGCCAAACACAAAATATCAGAAATTCAACAAAATTTACCCTCATTCCTGGTACAAAAGTTCGTGTAGTTCTTGACGACAAACCGTTGACAAAGAAACGTTTAAGGTTAAGTCGAAATTATTATATCGTAGACTCTACGCAAGGTAATGGATATCTTATAAAAGCTGCTGACGACTCTATTGCGTTTTATCCTCGTCATAAATTAGTCGAAAGTAGTAATGGCAAACTTGCTGAAACCATTGACGAAGCAAAGCGAGGAGTGGTTATTGAAATACTTGGCTATAACACAAACGATGACACTTATAAAGTAAGATATGAAGGAGGCGTTGAAGATGTTATACCATCTAAGAACTTGAGAGAGTCGAAGCCAACACATCTGGGACCATTAGAGCGGGAGTACTGGAAAGACAAAAATATGCCAGAAAGAATAAGAAAATTCTTCTAAACTTTTTCGTTGGATGTAAATCAGACATGAATGAGAACAGTCATGTATTATTAATGTTTTCATAAATTTACACCAAAAATAATGTTTAGGTGAAGCGGTGAGATGTCACCTGTTTTTTCACCTGTTTTCTCACCTCAGCCGCTAAGCGGCGAGACCCAAAGGGTCTTGAATTTTTCATGTATTTTCACAAAAGACCAAAAATAATGTTTAGGTGAAGAGGTGAGATATCACCTGTTTTTTCACCTCAGCCGCTAAGCGGCGAGACCCAAAGGGTCTTGAATTTTCATGAATTTCCTTAAGATAGAAAAAATAATGTTAGTTTTATTTTTTTTATTTTTTTTATTTTGATGTAAAGATATGATTTCAACAATCGGCACAACAACAATTCAAGCCGCGAACGGCGGGACTCTGTCCACAACAACAGCACCAAACTCGTTAGTTATGAATCCTACGTCAATGTTGGTAGAAATGAAAAGCTTCATTCCTTCTTCATTTACTTTCGAAACAGAAATCCAGAAGATAAAGCAAGAACTTTTAACAAGTAATTTAGACTGTAGTGCGAAAGATGAAGAAAATGAAGAATATCTTTATGAAATGCAGGACATTATTGACCATTTGCCCAAATTGCCTGAAATCCAACAACAAAAACTAACCATTCCCGAATTTGACGAAATTGAAGTCAAAGCAACTGACTCAGTAGAAATAAAGAAGTTCATACGTAAAGTAAATTATGAATTCCTTGGTTTTCATTGCAACCATAAGGTTATGGACAAAGATTGCGACATGGTATATAAGAATATTTCTGACATATATAAATCTGGGGAGTTTAAGACCTACGATAACTTTGTTTCATTAGTTGCAAAATGTGTTTGGGAAATAAGAGATAAAGATAGAAGAGGTAAGGTATGGAATGAAGTTAGTATACATATCAAGGGTACGGCGGCACTGCACGCCTCCTTACCCATGATATGTGAATTTGACACTTTACAAAACCGTTAACGTATATTTTACAACACAAACAACAACACTAACTTAACCTTAAATATTTACAAAGCCGCCAACCACTTCACCTCACTAATGTAAAAAAAATAAACGTTCTCACTTACAAAAGGATTGCAACTCCTCCCATTGCTGTGCTTCATATAACAGCTCATAATCTTCTGACTCACTTTCTTCTTCATATAGGTCAAAATCACTGTCATAGTTTATACCTGTAAGTTTTGACAAAGCTAATGAAACACGCTTACCGTTTGTATCATATGCTTGTATAAACTTTCCATTATGCTTGTAGTCATAAACGCTCAAACTAACTTTACCCTTTCTCCCTCGTATCTGATAGAATGTATTTTCACGAGGAACGAAGAACAAATTCTTGAACTCATGACCGTTGTAGTTTGTTATCTCAATAGTTTTCGTCATTTATATAAAAATAAAATAAAAAATAAAATAAAAATAAACTTAAAATTAATGATATCACCACCCTCACACGTATGAAAACATAGCACAAAAATAAATTTAGGTGAAGAGGTGAAATCTCACCCGTTTTTTCACCTGTTTTTTCACCCTGTTGAATTCATTACTTTATAACTCTCTTCCTTGGTTTCTTTTTAGTTGCTTTCTTCACGTCTGTCTCCAGCTTAACTGTCTTTCTTCTTCGTCCGTAATGATACCAGTTACTTCCACCAGTCAATGGGTCAAATGGTCGTTCATAAGGGTTTCCATACATTCCATAGGGACCATACGGAAGAACTACTGGTGGAGAAGAAACATTTTCTTTAGTTCCATCGACTCTATTTAAATGCATTGTTTCACCTTTCATCTGGTCATTAAAGTCTTTTGCGTGTTTTGCAAACTCATCGTCCTTTCCTAAAGCATTTTCTGACTCAGTCGCAACCAAATTGGATGCTTTATTTATGAGCCCTATTTTATTTAATCTTAACTTCTTTGCAACCCAGCCTCCAATCTTTCCTTTATTTGCATCTAATGTCTTCGAAACTCTTCCTCCACTCATTTTATTTACTGCGTCATAAGCTCCAAGTGCTTTTGCTCCAAATGCTAATGCTTTTGTTCCCATTGCGCCTAAAGCTGCCCAAGCTACCATTTACACCATATTAAAATCATCTCTCTTCAATATTATCTCATAAAAGTTCTCTTTACTGGAGAAAGTCAATGAAACATAAGCGTTCTCACGGGCTTCGCCCTCACCACTTCGGTCTACGACCTCAGGACTCGCGTTTGCGGTCTATCTAACTTCTTTCTTATCTCATCTATACGCTTCAAAATGTCTGAACAATTGCTAACATCTTCTACAACAGTTATTTCATCATGAATGACCTTCAAGAACAAGCTCATTTAATATGCTATTAAAATCATCTCAATAATGAGTCCATCCTTTCCATCTTTAGGTAGCACAACATCTTTCATTGAAGAAGGTTCAACAAGTCTTATGTTAAACTTACTGACAAAGTTTGTTATACTATAATGCTTCGGCGGCGAATACATGTAGTTTGAAAGACATAATATAGATTCTTCAGCAAATTCACTTATACTGGATTTTATAACAATGTTCTCACGAGACCAAACGCCACCAATTGACAATCTTGTAAAGCAATCCTGCTGAACCTTCAACTGTAAACGTCGATGGTAACATTCCACGAAGGTCATCTATTGACATCGTTGAGTCACTGTATTTAAATATTTTCTTAAAGCAATCATCATTATCTAACCATGCAATAGCTTTGAAGTTTTCATTCGAATATACATCTGCTTCATTAAATGTAAAACCTGACTTCTTTGCAGAGATGACTTTAAAATCTATTGAGTTTGTTTCAAAATTATATGCTATGGTAACTTCTGAAGGTAATGGATGTCCTTCCGCAGTCAGTTGTTCTCTCACTACCGTTTGAAGCTTTGTGTTAAAAACTTTCATGTCATCTCCTGTGTCTAGGTTCACATACACAGCAACAGGAAAACTATCTTGCTTCTTTGTTTCATCATTATACCTCAAAACATTAAAGTTCTTCAATAATATTGTTCTTCCTGCTGGAATACTTCTAACTTGTCTTATTTCAATAGCTTTCTCACCTCCTACATACTCTACCCAGTGTCTTGGATATTCATAAGTATACTGACTTTCTTGAATTTTGGTAGGTTTCATCATAACGTGTTCATAGTATATCTTTATACTCTTGTCAGTTAGACTCGGTGCTATGTTCTGAATATTTCTGACTTGCATTTTTAATGAGATAAAATGAAGCATTTAATACATGACGTAGATGAAGACATGAATGAAACAGTGACAAACTTAACTTCTCTCATTCTTCCTTTCAGTAAAGATTATGAGTTCTGTTCAAATGGTGTATTTCTATTGTGGAAAGATGGGTTCAGGTAAGACATTTAACCTCATTCGTCATATACTCATAACAGAACGTTTAGGAAATGACTCTTACTATGACCAAATCATTATATCAGCAACTTCAGACTCTATGGATTCAACAGCGAAAACATTTATGTCAAAAGTTCAAGCCTCTGTCGTTAAAGTTCCAGACAGTGAACTCATTGAATTTCTTCAACGTTACATTCGACGTAAGAGAAATATTATGCCATCGTAGAGTTCATACAGTCAGGAATGCAAAAGACTTCAGAAGAGATGGAAAGAATTATTGACAAACACCACTTACGTCAATACTCAGGAGTTTACGATATGAAACGACTTACAAACTACATTCTGTCAAAACTTTCAAAATACCCCTTCAAAAAGTATCCTTCAAACACTCTGCTCGTTTTGACGACTTCGCCGGAAAAGGTTTAGTGTCAAAACCAGACTCACCATTAGCTAACATCATAACTAAAGTCAGACATTACCACTTAACTGTAGCAATACTTATGCAAACATGGAGGTTTTTAGCTTTAAACATAAAACGTCTCATAACTGACTTCGTTATCTTTCAAGGTTTCTCACGTTATGATATTGAACTCATTTGGAAACAGTCAGGTATAACATTACCTTTTGAAGAAATTTGGGAAGCATATAAGTCTCTCATCTCTCCTCGTTCATACCTTGAGATTCATATCATGACTAATACCATTAAAGTCAAAAATATTCCATGGGAACGACCAACATTGTTTTAAAGTTTAACCTTCAATTGACTGATGGTAAACAAATTCCATGCATCTCTGTCGCCATTTCTGTTAATATTTTTGCTGTCATTCATATCATCCACTTCCCCATCCGTTAGCTTTTGAGGATATGCGTTAGAATAGCTGTTCTTAAATGAAGGCTTTTCACCTTTGAGAGCATAAACTCTATAACTTTCTGCATACTTTATGTTTGAACCTCCTGAGCCATCATTGACATAAATTTTTATAGGCTTCCACCCTTTGTTCATGTTCCTGCTTCTTCCCTTGCTCTTTTGTTCAGTAGTTCTACATCTTTATACACAGCTCCTGTCTCAGTGAATTCAACAATATTTTCATTCGTTAGCTTTACATTCAAACCCTTGTCGAGTATATTGTTCATTTCATACATATAAAAGGTTTTTATTCTATATGAAATGAGAAGCAAATCCATCTTAGCTGGTGCCGTTAATGTTCCAATTGAACCAACATCAAATGTTGACTCACGAACGACAAACAATATTGTCATAAAGAATTATAGTTCAGAGTGTTTGAAAGAAAAAGAACCAGAACTTAAGTCGGTGAATTTAAACACAGCTTCAAACGCTAACGCTACATCAGATGTTAAGTTAGAGTATCCACCACTGGACCAAATTCTTTCAAGAGAAGCCAACGACAACCCTTACACAAATGTTCAAAAAAATCCTTCAGATAACGTAGACCATTACCTTCTTCAGTTATACCAAACAATTTTACTCAAAGACGATAAGAAGCTTTTGATAAATCTTATAAGTAAGAACCAAATAATTCTAACAAAGGAGGACCTTGAAAATGTTATATCACGAATAACAGGGAAACAATGTGTCATTGACTATCTCGACCCTGAAATCGAATGCTGTGGTCAAACGCCACCATTCATGAAAATAGGTAACATCCGCATCATTGAAACACCAGGAACTACAGGAGTTGAGTTTAAGTATAAATATTCGAACGAGTATACAAAACTTTCAACAGAATATAAACTTTGTTTGAAATATGTTTTAGTAAATTAAAGCAATTTGTAATATCTATCCAAAACTTCTTCAACAGTATCGAACTCATCTTCATAATGCAAACCTAATCTTATTGACTTGGTGCAGTTTTCACTAACACAATATAGCGCTTTGCGCTCGGCGCCTTTGACGCCTTTTTCTGTTCTCTTGACTGACATAACTAATTCATTTGTTTCATCAAACAGCAACAACCAAAGTTCATGACCTAATACATAACATTCATACTTTATATTTTTAGCTCTGAGTTCTCTTGTAAGCTGTTGCATTTAATATTTTCTAAAAAGTCAACTTCAACAGTCATTCGCACTGGTGCCTTCAGTTCTACAGGCTCTCCTTGAAAGTCAACAAGTCTGAATTGCATGTCTTTCAAATTATGAGGACTAATGCGAACCCATTTACCTAAATGAGTTGCTATGACAGGAACGTTTGGAATGAACATTGAATTGACTGCATAACAGAAGGATTTATATTCTACTGAACCTTTACTATTAACTCCTGAAATACCTGTGACATTAGCTATTTTAGACTCAATGTATAAACAATTACCATAACATACGTATGGAACAGATTTCATCTCAATCGTTTTGTCAACACTTTTCAAAGGAAATGTCATATGGTATGCACCCAGAAGCAATTGAACTCTATGACTCATTCGTGTTATCTTAAACTCCTTTGCATAATTGAACTTCAAAACTCCTGCAATAAGTTTAACATTCATTAAGTTTTCTTCGTTATCCTTGTTTATTGTAGTATTTATGAGCGCATTTAACACTCCAGCTAATGTTTCCATCTTATATTCTACATTATTGTGAAATCTTATTTCGTGCTTCTTTCCATCTATTTCAAACTCCATGAAATCTGTTTCATCTGTTATAACGAATGAAGCGATAGTATTGAAGTCAACCATTCTGAATGCAAGTGGCTCATTCTGTAGACCTAAGTTTGTTTGTAGCTTTACTGTCCCGTATTCGTTTGGGTCTGTACTTTGCAAATAGAACAACATTTTATTCTCATTAAAATATGACTATTGCTGCATATGCGTATGAAGCTGACAGAGCTAAACGTTTATATTTTGGTCAATACTCTCTCACACTTACTGACAAATATATTGTTATTTCTGATGGAAATACTGAGAAATACATAACATGGAAGGACTATGAAAAGTTTGACCCTATTTTAACTCCATGTACAATGCCTTTCATTGTAAATGGAGAAGTTGTCATGAAGAACGACACAACAGTATATAAGTCTGTTCATGAAGCATTAGAATATATGTTGAATCATAACCCCGAAATATTTGACCCAAGCACTACACCATGTGCAATGCCTTTTATTAAGGACGGTGAAATCGTAAGAGTTCCGGATTCAACGGTTTATACTGCTGTTCAAAACAGTTTACAAAACATTTTAGCGAATATCTTTAATTCAGAAACTACAGAAATAAAATTACCATATATAACAGATGCTAAAGAAATTAAATCAAAAACGACAACATTATTTACGTCACTTAATGATTTAATGACTTATATCATTAATATTCCTGCACCAACTACAGCATTTGATCCAAACTCGACGGTTTGCAGTGTACCTTTCATAAAGGACAGTTCATTAATTACTTTAAGGGATTCGACAGTAAATGAATCATTAAAGGCGTCATTAATGAAAATCATTGATTTTAACTCATTCATGAATACATATAATTCATTCATTAATGTTTCATATGCTTCTAAAGAAGGTGAGCCAAAAACTATTGATAAAGCGGTGTATGAAATAAAAGCATCAACGACGAAATTGAATTCGTTAACTTTTGACGGTGATAGTTTCGTTAATGACATAACATCGGGGAAAACAATTTTAACGAAAGAATATTTAAAATCTCATGTTAGTGAGTTCGTTGAAATTGAAAAAGAAGGCGGAATTAAGTTCGATCCACTGAATTTCATTTTCAGCTTAGCGAATGCAGGTATTAATTTTGCTGAATGGACAACAATACAGAGTGAAATAAACGCAATATGGACGTTTTTGGGGTCAAAAGCGGGAATGGGTGAGCTTGTAAATGCTGCAAGAACATTAGGTGAAACAGGAAATTTTGTAGATGGTTTTAAAAGACTTGTTTCAAATGTTTTAACAAACACAAAGAAATTATTTAGATATACCGTACATAACGGACGGATTTTCGAACAGGTAGCAACAAACCCTCCGGTTATGGCTGCGTTGATGATGGTTAGAGATATAAAACCACGTAACGACGGGAACGAAGAACATGAACAACAGAGCCCAACGGGCTCAGAGCCACATAGTGGCGAGGATACTGGTCGGGTTATTCAAGACATTAAAAACGTGTATCCTGAAGTTATTGATTTATTTAGAGGAGTTAATGATTCAATTTCAAAACATTCTATAACCCTCGATGAAGAGAATAAATTAACAGATTATATATTCGTCATTATTGCAGAATTAATGAAGAGAATAAATGAAAAAGGAATTGGTGATATCATTAATGTCAGCGATGTAATGATGAAAAGAAATTTTGACTCATTATTTACAAAACCGAAAACAGAATATAGTCTTTATGACGTAATTACCGAATTAATGAAAAAGATTAATGATAATAAGAGTTCTGGCGGAAGAGTTGAATTAGAAGTGAATGATGTTAATGAGAAATTAGCCGAAAAAGCAGATAAAAACCACGTTCATTATATAACTTCAGACGAACAGATTATAACGGACTACCATGGATATTTAACACGAAGTGATGAAGTGAAGACGGAAGATGTTAATGAAAGAAGATATAAATACATTCGTGCTAAAGGTTATGACATAAGCTGTACTGTACAGTATGACACGGGTAAAGCACCAGAAGCATTTAGTTATAACGATGAAATTTATGCCTCTACTTTCTCTGTTAACGGTGTATTAGTTGAACCAAGATTTACTTTGAGAGTTAAGGCAAAAATAACGTTTGAAGATGCTATTAAAAGTAAAGCTGACAAAGTTGAACTCGAAGCAATGAACAAAGTTTTGAAATCTCATAAACACAATATCTCCGATATAAATGAACTTCAAGCTACATTAGACAGTAAAGCCGACAAGAACCATACAAACGAATCCTTCACTACTATTAGAGCAGACGATGTAATATTGAACTATACCCTTGGTTCAAGTGCACCTTTAGAAAATCCAAGTACAAGCGTAAAAGATACACTAAACTCCTTAAATAGTAAATGTATGAACATTGAAGGTCATGTCAGAAACTTTGAAGCACATGAACTACCAGCAATGTTAGATAAGAAAGCAGATAAGAACCATACACATAAATCCTTCACAACTGTTGGTATAGAAAGTATTGAAGGAACGGTTGAAGAAACTGGTGGGGATGCATTATATTGTAAACCTCCTAACTTTCCACAAGGTTTAACATCGGATGACGACATAACGACGATGAGAAACATTAGATGTAAAGATGTTTATGTCATGGAGGATGAAAATAATGTTAAATTCACTGCTCAAGATTTATATGATAAGAAAGCAGACAAAACAGAGCTTCAAACATTAAAGACAGAAATACTTCAAACATTATATCCTATAGGCTCTATTTATACGTCAATGAACTCAACAAATCCAGCAACAGTTTTAGGTTTTGGTACATGGCAGCAGATTGTAGACAAATTCTTATACTGTGCTAACTCTTCAAAGCAAACAGGAGGTTCGAAGAAAATTACTGAAGCAAACCTTCCACCGCACACTCATACAGGAACTACAAACACAACAGGTAGTCATTCACATTCAATAACAAAAAGAGGTTATACAAATCTTGCAGCAGGTTCGGATAGACAGGGAATGCATAGATATGATATTTCAAGTGACCCAGTAGATTCAAGCGCAGGTATTTTCTGTGGAACCGCAGGAAATCATTCACACACTTTCACAACAAATCCAACAGGCTCGGGTGCAGATTACATGCCACCATTTGTGACTGTATTTGCATGGTATAGAGTTCAATGAACGCGCTTGAGCCTAGAATAAAATCTTTAACTTTACATAAATGAGCTTGAAAGAAGTATTCGAACAACATCCATGGAGGTCTTTTAAGAAATTCAATGAAGCTGCAAAGAGTTGGGGATTTACTAACAGAGCTGAAGTGAAAAGGTTCTTTGACAAAAATGTTGTACATCAAACAAAAATAAACCCTTACGACTACTTTTTACCAATTTACTCCAACACTCCTGACGCATACCAATTTGACACTCTCATTCAAAGCAGAAAAGGAGGTCATAAACCATTCCTCATCTTCATTAATGTTAACACTCGTAAAGCATATGCATATCCAATGAAAAATAAAGGAACTCGTGAAGTGTTAAGAGTTTTACAAAAGTTTGTAGCAGAACATAACCCAAGTACTTTAACATCAGACCAAGACAGTGCATACCTCAGCAACGAAATCACAGAATTTCTCATTAAGCATAACATAACTCACTACACTACTGAAGACCATAACCATAACATACTCGGTATCATTAACCGCTTCATAAGGACTCTCAGAGATTTAAACCAAGAGCGAGACTTTACCGAAGAAACAATGAAACATTTCATCGAAGTTTACAATTCCTCAACACATTCTACAACAGGACATACACCAAATTCAATGACACAACAACAAGAAGAAAAGTATATACAAAAGAAACGAAGCCAAACACAAAATATCAGAAATTCAACAAAATTTACCCTCATTCCTGGTACAAAAGTTCGTGTAGTTCTTGACGACAAACCGTTGACAAAGAAACGTTTAAGGTTAAGTCGAAATTATTATATCGTAGACTCTACGCAAGGTAATGGATATCTTATAAAAGCTGCTGACGACTCTATTGCGTTTTATCCTCGTCATAAATTAGTCGAAAGTAGTAATGGCAAACTTGCTGAAACCATTGACGAAGCAAAGCGAGGAGTGGTTATTGAAATACTTGGCTATAACACAAACGATGACACTTATAAAGTAAGATATGAAGGAGGCGTTGAAGATGTTATACCATCTAAGAACTTGAGAGAGTCGAAGCCAACACATCTGGGACCATTAGAGCGGGAGTACTGGAAAGACAAAAATATGCCAGAAAGAATAAGAAAATTCTTCTAAACTTTTTCGTTGGATGTAAATCAGACATGAATGAGAACAGTCATGTATTATTAATGTTTTCATAAATTTACACCAAAAATAATGTTTAGGTGAAGCGGTGAGATGTCACCTGTTTTTTCACCTGTTTTCTCACCTCAGCCGCTAAGCGGCGAGACCCAAAGGGTCTTGAATTTTTCATGTATTTTCACAAAAGACCAAAAATAATGTTTAGGTGAAGAGGTGAGATATCACCTGTTTTTTCACCTCAGCCGCTAAGCGGCGAGACCCAAAGGGTCTTGAATTTTCATGAATTTCCTTAAGATAGAAAAAATAATGTTAGTTTTATTTTTTTTATTTTTTTTATTTTGTATGTAAAGATATGATTTCAACAATCGGCACAACAACAATTCAAGCCGCGAACGGCGGGACTCTGTCCACAACAACAGCACCAAACTCGTTAGTTATGAATCCTACGTCAATGTTGGTAGAAATGAAAAGCTTCATTCCTTCTTCATTTACTTTCGAAACAGAAATCCAGAAGATAAAGCAAGAACTTTTAACAAGTAATTTAGACTGTAGTGCGAAAGATGAAGAAAATGAAGAATATCTTTATGAAATGCAGGACATTATTGACCATTTGCCCAAATTGCCTGAAATCCAACAACAAAAACTAACCATTCCCGAATTTGACGAAATTGAAGTCAAAGCAACTGACTCAGTAGAAATAAAGAAGTTCATACGTAAAGTAAATTATGAATTCCTTGGTTTTCATTGCAACCATAAGGTTATGGACAAAGATTGCGACATGGTATATAAGAATATTTCTGACATATATAAATCTGGGGAGTTTAAGACCTACGATAACTTTGTTTCATTAGTTGCAAAATGTGTTTGGGAAATAAGAGATAAAGATAGAAGAGGTAAGGTATGGAATGAACAAATAAGACCCGCTATGTTTGAGTTAAAGAAAACCATTGACGCTTTAGTTGTTCTAGCAGGTAAGGTTTCAGAATATAACGCAAAAATGAACCCACAATGTTCAAAATGTAAAGCAGCAATGAGGAAATATAACTACTCCGTCAAAGAGATAGAAAGAATGCGAAACGACTATGCAGACTTAAAGAAAGAAGCAGAAAAGCCAGCAGAAGATAAAATGAACATGTTAGAATTTCTTAATAAAAATTATCCAACAGCAGAAGATTTCCTTCTATCTGACGTCAAGAAGAAGTATAAAGAAACTTTCGGCATTGTTAAAACATTCGATGTACTGACAGAAGAAATAGAAGCTACGAAATTGTTTAGAATTTCAAATATACATCGTACAATTCATGTGAAACGCTTGTGAAAAAAGAGGTGAGAAAACAGGTGAAAAAACGGGTGATATCTCACCTCTCACCTAAATTATATTTTTGGTCATTTACACTCATTTACGAAGAAGTTATGACAAAAGCATTTACGAAGAAGTTATGACAAAGCTTCCACGAGAGAAAAGATTCCTCATTCGCTAAGGATTCCAAAAATGAAAAAATCGTTGATTTCGGCTGAGAAAAAACGGCAAAAACCCTTCTTCCACGGGAACAAAGAAATAAAGAAGAAATAAAGTAAATTTTTTATTTATTCCCGTGGAAGATAGAGCACTTTTATGACACTTTTTATTCACGACAAACAAGACAAACAAGACAAACAAAGAAAATAAGAAAATACGGCGCTGTCGCGGTTCGAACCACAGACTCTGACCCCTCCATAACACCACCTTAGACCACTGTGCTACGTAGCCTGTCGACATAAGATATTATAAATTGCATATTTGACGTAAATTTATTTCCATCTAGCTTCCCACCGCATAAGATATTCATACGTGTTTGTAAGACATTCATTAAAATTCTTTTCTATTGCATCTAATCTTGCGTTATTTTTTTCAATAGCTTGTCTGTATTCTTCATCATCTCCAGCAGTGTTTGGGTCTTCACGTTTAAAATATTCATTGTTAACCAATTTTTTATCTACAAATTTTATTAGTGTTTGATTCACTTCGTTATGATAACGGTCATATTCTTTCAATACGTAAGTGAAGACAAAATGCGTCGTACCTTCAATCTTAAAGCTTAAAGAACTTTCAACACAGTTTTGAGGGTCTGTCAGTGCGTCAATGAGATAGTATTCGAAGTCAGTCAATAATCTTTTTAAAGTCATTTCATACAGGATAAAATTTAATGTTGTGAAGAAATAGTGTTTAACACAGAAAAATAAAGTTAGTTTTTATTTTATTTATTTTTTTATCCTGTATGTAAAGACAGATATGTCAACATTAGAGAACACAACAACTGCTATCGTTCATGAAGCCATAAATGAAGAATACGAATACATACAGTATAACAAACAGTTACGTCTCATTCGTTCAGTCAAAGATGATATGTATCAAATGCAAAGTATAATGAACGCTCTTCGTTCTACAAAGCAAGCATATCATTGGTTTGAAAACCAACAGGCAAAAGAACTTTTAGAAGAATTTCCTCATATGATTGCTTCCCTCGGAAAACCGAGGGAAGAGATTCCGTACGAAAATCGCAAGAATTTGGCTCCTGGTTTGAAAGGTTATTATGTTCATAGACTTTTAGTAAATGCTGTAGCAATGTGGGCTTCACCTCGTTATGCTTGTTATATTTTCATGACATTTTGACAACAGTTCAGGAGGAAGGTAGTTATTAATTATTTTTGAATAACCGAAGGTGCTACCATGCTACCATGTGCTACCAGGTCATTTAACTTCTATGAAAAAGTGTGACAACACGACATTTTGACAACACAGCAGGATTAATGAGGAAGGTAGTTATGAATTATTTTTGAATAACCGAAGGTGCTACCATGCTACCATGTGCTACCAGGTCATTTAACTTCTATGAAAAAGTGTGACAACACGACATTTTGACAACACAGCAGGATTAATGCAAAAATAAATTCCAATCATACTTTATAAAGCTAGACCTTCAGGTCTCGCCGCTTCGGTCTGAAAGACCTTCAGGACTCAAAGAGTCCGTTAGCGGCTCATTTACAGGTATTTCATCATCAGTAAATGATTCCTCATTATCGTTTGGTTCAACCTGTTTATATAATCCTTTCATTTCTTCTTTCAAAACATAATACCATGTTTGTTTACCGTCTATTCTTCTATGTTTCCTATCACATTTATCCTTAATACTCATTTGAAAGTTTTTGTCTTTCATGTCTGATGGTTTGCAGAATAGAGCATTTTCACACGTCATACCTGCACACAATTCATCATAATGTGTATTTATCCATACATCTAAAGGATTTGATGATAATTCAATTAAATCTTGTTTGGCTTCAGTCATCGGTATGATTCGTACATTAAATGATGAAAGGTCATATTGCATAAAATACGTCAGTAAATTATCATAAAATTCCTTTGTGCATGAATCCATTAAATTCTTGAAGTAATCAAATTGACCCTTGAATTTACCATTAACTCTTAAAACTACGTATCTTCTGTCTCCAACTTCAATTTTGACAGGGTAGACGTTGTTAGTTACGAAAATGAAGTTTGCAACGTTCTGTGCTGTTCTTCTGGGTTGATTCTTTTCATTAATTCTAATCTCATTATCCGTTATAATTGATTTCAAAGCGTTGAAGTTTGCGAGTCTGTCTTCACCTACATTCTTGAGTTCATTAAGTACAAGAAACATTTTATTTTCAACTACTGAATTGAAATTACCCGTTAGCTCACTTATTTCGGTAATGTTTTTACATGAATAACCAGCGAGAAGTTCAGAAATAATGTCTGTAAATCTGTTTTTACCTGTTCCCTGAAGTCCTTTCAAAATAATTGCTGTTTCATTCTTGATTCCGGGATGTTGAATCATTGATGCAATCCAGCCGAGAAGGTATTTATACACTTCATCGTTATTATCACAAATGGCTTCTTTAATGAAATTCATAAACATCTCAATTTTTGAGTAATCTGGTTTTTCGAGAACGTTGTATTTATAACCTTGAAACGTTGAGAAAACATCTGGGGAATCAGATTTAAAGCAAACACCCTTAACGGTTAATGAAGACAATTGATTTAGTAGTACATCCCATGCTGTTATGGTTTTACCTTCTTCTTTAAATAATTTAATCATTTTGAGTGACTCTTTCATGTTTGACTGAAGAACAAATGATATTTGATTCATTTTGTCGTGGATATTATAGTCCTTTTGAATGAAATATTTATTTCCACAATCTACAAAACGGATTACACGTGATAAATCCTCAATTACTTCAGAACTGTTTTTATACTGATGATTTTCAGCCTTGCGTCTAATATCTGTTATCAAAAACGAGTCATCAAGTTTGATATCAAATGTTATTTTTGGCTTACGTAATAAAGGTAAAACATATTCATCATAATATTCCTTTTGATAAAGTTTTAGAATCTTCACTAAAACAAATGGAGAAGTCATTAAATGTGCATATCTACTACGTGCTTTTTCAAAATTACTTTTTGCATTTTCTGTTAAACTGCAGAAGTTATAAACGTTATCGTATGCTTCATTAATTAAATGATTAGGTAACGAATTAATAGCTTGAAACAGTGTGAATAATGTAACTTCTTTTTCTAAATTCATGTTTCCACCGTCATTATGTACTTCAAAATCACAGATGCCATCAACTATGCTCTGAGCTAGTTTATCGTCAATGTTTACATCTTTGTTTTCATTCATGATAGTCTTTATTTCTTCGTTCTTCTGTTCAACTCTTACCTTAATATTCAAATCATTTAATATATCGTTTACTGTTCTGGTTAATGTTGAGTCATAACTTCCACGAATGAATGAGTATGTATTGATTGGTTCTGTTGCATTCTTGCGAACTCTTGAATCAGCCATAACCACTAAAGAACGCTTTGAATCATCCATAGAAGTCATTATATCAATATCATAATCATTGCAGGAATAACATTTAATCATTCTGTTCGAAACTGCATAGAAGAAATTAGTGTTGCAATAAATGTGAAGACCTCCTGAAGCGGTTTTAACGATAACATCTTTATCCGAAAGTTTTGATAAAATGTCTTTTCTAACTGTTTCTTTAAGTTCATCATTGTACGATTTATTGATATCAACATCTATAATCGTTAAATTTGATATTTTATTTACTAATAAAGCCATACCAGTTTTCCTTCCTCTTCCTCCATCATGTTTGAGGTAGTTATGTAAATCAATCCTGTTTTCACCAATTCTTTCGTTGAGGGTTTTAGTTTCTGCCACAACTAATTCCTCAGCTAATGAATCAATAACTTTTTCATCAGAAACGATATAGTTGCTGTTGTTGTTTGTTGCTGTCATTTATCTAGGAATAAAAAATAAAAATAATTAAAACTAACTTTATTTTTCTGTCTTAAGGAAATTCATGAAAATTCATGGTTCAAAACTGAATATCATATAACCTCTTGAAAACGTTTAAACGAACTTGAACTTTCTTTCCTTCAGTATCCGTCAAAGTAACATATGCAATTCCTGATTTTAGGAAACAAACATGCATTTTTCTATAGTTAACTCCTGTATAGTAATAGAATGCGTCCTCATTCTCAACATAGTAGTAGAACTCTAAGTCATGCTTTCCATAAGAGTTTATTTCAATTGCTTCGTCAGATATTTCATCAACGAACTCATAAACTATATCACCATACTTGCTTTTATTTCTATTGTTTTCAGATCTAGAACACCAACGAAGGTTTGAGATTCTGTTGTCGTCTCTTTGATGGTTTATATGGTCCACACACGGTAAATTGTTCGGATTGGAAATAAAATGAGTAGCTATGAGAACATGTTTTTGGTACTTTTTGAGGTTTAATGTTACACAAATATAACCTGTTCCTCTGTTATATTCATGTATAATTCTCTTGGTTTCTTTCTTCCTTATTTCAAAAGGCTCAGAACAGTGAATTTCATACTCTTCATCTTGTAAACATTCTTTCCATACATTTTGACCAACAAGTTCAGCGTACATCTGTCTTTACATACAAAATAAAATATATTTTTTTAAAAAACTAAAATATATTTTTATTTCGGGAAAATTCATGACAAAAACATTTACGAAGAAGAAGTCATGACAAAACATTTACGATGAAGAAGTCATGACAAAACATTTACGATGAAGAAGTTTATTTCCTGCTGTGTTGTCAAAATGTCGTGTTGTCACACTTTTTCATAGAAGTTAAATGACCTGGTAGCACATGGTAGCATGGTAGCACCTTCGGTTATTCAAAATTAATTAATAACTACCTTCCTCCTGTGTTGTTGTCAAAATGACCTGGTAGCACATGGTAGCATGGTAGCACCTTCGGTTCTTCAAAATTAATTAATAACTACCTTCCTCCTGTGTTGTTGTCAAAATGTCGTGTTGTCACACTTTTTCATAGAAGTTAAATGACCTGGTAGCACATGGTAGCATGGTAGCACCTTCGGTTCTTCAAAATTAATTAATAACTACCTTCCTCCTGTGTTGTTGTCAAAATGTCGTGTTGTCACACTTTTTCATAGAAGTTAAATGACCTGGTAGCACATGGTAGCATGGTAGCACCTTCGGTTCTTCAAAATTAATTAATTATTGAATAACCTAAAAACCATGAGACTTTGTCTCCGGACTCTTTGAGTTGAAGTTCTGAGGTCATGGGCTTCGCCCTTGCCGCTAGCGGCTTATTTTTGTCAGCAATGAGGTCATTCGTGATAAAAATAAAGCTAGCGTAGATTTTACAATACTGCGATGGTAGAGTTTAAGAGTTGTGCTTCAATGTAGAGACAGTCCTTATGGTCTGGAGGTAAGAACACTGGACATTTATGGTCATGAGTGGAGAACATGTCTATCCAAAACTCACGATTGAAGCCAGTTAATTTATAGTATTTAGGGTTAGGAAGTGGTGAAGTTCTTGTATGACCAATGAACTCATTTTCAACGCCTTTGACTATATTAGAGTAAAGTATTGCTTGCTTTCTATCCCAAATGCCAGGTGTTACAATCTTTGAAAATTCATTTTTCCTCGGAAGCATTGCATCATAATTGAAAACATTCTTAAAATCATCATTTGGTTCAGAGATTTGAAATCTTATACGTAATGGATTTTTTTTCTCTTTAGCGACTTCATTGAATGGTGAGAATACAATGAATTGACAGTCATGAGTTCCATCTTCATTTTCATTAAATTCATAATGAAAGTCTATAAGTTGTGGCTGACTACCTTCTTCTTTCAGTTGTGCAAGAAACTCACGTAAAGGCTGTAAAGTTTGTACTTCAATGTTGAACTTTTTCTCGAACATCTCATTAAATGAAATCATACATTGCAACAATGTTGTATCGTCTTTAAAGTATTTGTATATGTGAATGTTTTGGGCGCTTAAAGACTGTTCGTCATTTTCTATCTCGACTTGAAGTATAAAGTCAACCTTTCTGAAAGCACGTGTTATATACATAGATGTTATGCCAATGTACTTCTCTTCATTTATGTTCACAATCCAGTCTGTTGGAAACTTAAACGTTACTCTGTTCCCCTTTATTTTGACGTCAGGGTTTTCACTACTGAACGCAACAGTTAAAGGTATTTGTCTATACATTTAGTTTGGATAAAAATAAACCATTTACTCTTTCTTTGCTTCAGCTTCTTTAGCTTTTTGTTCTTCCTTTGCTTTTGCTTCTTCTCTAGCTTTTTTCGCCAGCAAACGTGGGTTCTTCTGTCTTCCAGCAGCTAATGCAGCTAGTTGTTTTTCACTAAGTTTTCTCTTTGGTCTCTCTGGCTTTTGTTCTGGTTTTTGTTCCTTCAGTTCGGATAAAATTTGTTCACGAATTTCTTTCTTCAATGCTTCAACATCTATGACCCCTTGGGTCTTGTCCGTAGGGCTTGTCTGAGTCATTTGACTGTAGATAAAAAACTAAATTAAAACTTTAACCGATGTAAAATGAGCTTGTCAAAATCAGAACGAGAGTCTATTATATTAAATGACGCCAGAGGAATACAACATCCTTTCTATTATGTAAGTCAGAGTAAAGATGGTAAAATATATGTAAGAAAAAGAAAGGTTCCATTAGCGAATGCAGAAAGCGACAACATTAAGGTGCATGGCAAGGGTGAAGTCCACGAAGCCCATATAAAACCTTCTGTTCAAACTGAGCCACCAAAAGAACCAGAAGAAAAGAAGCCAGATGTTCTTTCAATAACGAACCAAGAGCTTATTGCAAAGTTCGTGAATTTCATTGAAAAACAAACCGAGTCAAAGAACCCTGACCCGCCAGTGAAAGAAGTTGAGACAAAAGAGAATGTACAGTTCATTGAAAATGTCAAGAAACAACTTCCACGAATACCAAGAAGAAGAGTGAGAATAATGAAGTAAATAGATATTTTTATCTGAAGTAAATACATGCAGAACGAACAGTTAAACGAATTTACTCCAGCAGAGCATATCATCAGATTCGCTCATATTTCGATATCATAGACAATGCAGTTCAAATTGGTGACACTAATAGAAAATATTCTGACGCAAAGATTCCATCACAACCTGGAACTGCTAAAGATAACACATGGGTAACATTCAATCTCTCACCTCCTGGTGAAAATATGTTGGACCTTTACAATACATTCATTACGTATAAAATGGAAGGTCAATTTATTGTAGATAAAGAAATTGGTTCAGGTTCCAATAAAACAAACCCACCAGGATTTTGGATTGGTTTCGATGACGCTTTCTATGCAGTTGCTGGATATCAAATCCTTGCAAATGGTCGTATCGTATATTCTCAAGACAACGCAAGAGAAGAAGCATATATAACTTCAAACTCACAAACTACCGAACAAATAAAGAAAGTAGATGTTTTCTCAAAGACTCGACATGAAGATGTATGGAGTCATTCGGGAACATGCAGAACAGGACAAATTGTTAGCGGTCCAATTACAGCAGGAAAATCATTTGATTTTAAGCTTCGTTTAAGAATTCCTGTTAGAAGATTCCTTCCATTAGAAGCTATTCGATTTATTCCAGCTTTTGCAGGAAACATTCAGCTTAAAGTAAAGTTCAGTAGCGACGCCTTACAATGCACATCTATATCTGTAAATGATATCATTGCTTTCAATCCAACTCTTAAAGTTGCATTTGCTTCAGATTCAAATCCACCGACAAATAAATTTGTTCCATGGAATGAACCATTCACTATGATAACGAAGGCAGTAGAAGCTAGTGGAACAGTTACTATTACAACTGTAACCCAGCAACTATTTCGAACAAAGATGGATTTTAATGAATGTTTCATTCATCCAAAGTCATTCTCTTTAGACCCTAACATTTATACAGAACTTGTAGAACATTATACAAACGAGGCTTTATGTTTTCCTGTTAAAGTTATGGATTGGATTCCTATGGACGGTTCATTCTCAAAGAATACAGATAGTTCAAGTGCAACATTTACAGCAGCTTATACGCCTATTAATGTTAAAAGTATTTGGGCACTATTTAGAAAGAAAGACAACTATTATGTTAATTTTGAGAACCCTAAGTTTAAATATCTTCAGCTTTCCATGGGAGCTTATGGAAATATGCCTGCAGAACCTGAAAAATCATATGGACCTGTATTTTATGAAATGGTTGCGAAGCCTGCAATACAAACAATGATATGATAGGATTTAATGAAGATGTTATGAGGTCATTGGTGGATGATGGTAGTGTGGAACATAAATGGGATAGCTATGACAACACACATTTCTTATGTGGTTTTCCAACAGAAGTGGACTTTTGCTTCCAGCAAGGTCAAACATCTACTGCTCCAATAACATACAAATTGTCTGTTAAAGGACCTATTGAACTAGCAACTGAAAATGTACCAAAGCCACTTATTGGATTTATGAGGGATTGTTGCTTTGCCATTCAGGTGCGTGCTAATGGAATCCCAATAATAAGATTAGATGACTATAACTTAGCTACGGACGACAGTGAGGAATAAAGGATGAACGTTTATTTTTAAAGCTTATAAATGAGTTCTTCATCAAGCTCTCGTGAACCTTCACCATCTATGAAACAAACTTTACCAAACGATTATGGAGCACCTATTGAATATTTCTTACGAGCTGCACAATGGCAAAGAGCAGTCTCACCAAGGTTAGGTGTTCCACCAGCTCCTGTCAAAAATAGCATTTGGTCAAGTCCTTATATAAAATATGGTCTCCCACTAGGTTTGCTAGCTACAGCAGGAGCAGTTATGATGTTGAAAAGAAATAAAGCAAATGTTGTAAATAATACTGAAGTAGCTGAAGTTAAACAAACTCCGACACCATCACAAACAACACCTTCAATGACTCCTGAACCTATGAAAGTACAAACTCCTGTTCAAAAGTCAACTCCTAAACCGACTCCAACATTTAAACCAGAACCTACTCCTCAAATAAATCGTAAAACTCCTGCGTTTCCTTACTGAAAAAATAACGTTATTTTTATTTAATATTAAAATTTTTATTTGATTGAAATGACGACTAAAGTCACTGAAGCAATGAAACAAAAGTTTTTGGTAGAATACATTAAATCAGGAGCGGTTCCAGAAGGTTTTTACGTTCATACTATGAAGGATGGTAGAGTTCAGTTTAGAAAGATAAAGCAACCATTAGATAAAGAAGGAATTTTGAGAAAGATTAAACTTCATGAGGACAACATTGCTGAACTTAAGAAGAAGTTAGAAGAGTTGGAGAAAGGAAGAGAGTTATAAAGTAATGAATTCAACAGGGTGAAAAAACAGGTGAAAAAACGGGTGAGATTTCACCTCTTCACCTAAATTTATTTTTGTGCTATGTTTTCATACGTGTGAGGGTGGTGATATCATTAATTTTAAGTTTATTTTTATTTTATTTTTTATTTTATTTTTATATAAATGACGAAAACTATTGAGATAACAAACTACAACGGTCATGAGTTCAAGAATTTGTTCTTCGTTCCTCGTGAAAATACATTCTATCAGATACGAGGGAGAAAGGGTAAAGTTAGTTTGAGCGTTTATGACTACAAGCATAATGGAAAGTTTATACAAGCATATGATACAAACGGTAAGCGTGTTTCATTAGCTTTGTCAAAACTTACAGGTATAAACTATGACAGTGATTTTGACCTATATGAAGAAGAAAGTGAGTCAGAAGATTATGAGCTGTTATATGAAGCACAGCAATGGGAGGAGTTGCAATCCTTTTGTAAGTGAGAACGTTTATTTTTTTTACATTAGTGAGGTGAAGTGGTTGGCGGCTTTGTAAATATTTAAGGTTAAGTTAGTGTTGTTGTTTGTGTTGTAAAATATACGTTAACGGTTTTGTAAAGTGTCAAATTCACATATCATGGGTAAGGAGGCGTGCAGTGCCGCCGTACCCTTGATATGTATACTAACTAATGAACAAATAAGACCCGCTATGTTTGAGTTAAAGAAAACCATTGACGCTTTAGTTGTTCTAGCAGGTAAGGTTTCAGAATATAACGCAAAAATGAACCCACAATGTTCAAAATGTAAAGCAGCAATGAGGAAATATAACTACTCCGTCAAAGAGATAGAAAGAATGCGAAACGACTATGCAGACTTAAAGAAAGAAGCAGAAAAGCCAGCAGAAGATAAAATGAACATGTTAGAATTTCTTAATAAAAATTATCCAACAGCAGAAGATTTCCTTCTATCTGACGTCAAGAAGAAGTATAAAGAAACTTTCGGCATTGTTAAAACATTCGATGTACTGACAGAAGAAATAGAAGCTACGAAATTGTTTAGAATTTCAAATATACATCGTACAATTCATGTGAAACGCTTGTGAAAAAAGAGGTGAGAAAACAGGTGAAAAAACGGGTGATATCTCACCTCTCACCTAAATTATATTTTTGGTCATTTACACTCATTTACGAAGAAGTTATGACAAAAGCATTTACGAAGAAGTTATGACAAAGCTTCCACGAGAGAAAAGATTCCTCATTCGCTAAGGATTCCAAAAATGAAAAAATCGTTGATTTCGGCTGAGAAAAAACGGCAAAAACCCTTCTTCCACGGGAACAAAGAAATAAAGAAGAAATAAAGTAAATTTTTTATTTATTCCCGTGGAAGATAGAGCACTTTTATGACACTTTTTATTCACGACAAACAAGACAAACAAGACAAACAAAGAAAATAAGAAAATACGGCGCTGTCGCGGTTCGAACCACAGACTCTGACCCCTCCATAACACCACCTTAGACCACTGTGCTACGTAGCCTGTCGACATAAGATATTATAAATTGCATATTTGACGTAAATTTATTTCCATCTAGCTTCCCACCGCATAAGATATTCATACGTGTTTGTAAGACATTCATTAAAATTCTTTTCTATTGCATCTAATCTTGCGTTATTTTTTTCAATAGCTTGTCTGTATTCTTCATCATCTCCAGCAGTGTTTGGGTCTTCACGTTTAAAATATTCATTGTTAACCAATTTTTTATCTACAAATTTTATTAGTGTTTGATTCACTTCGTTATGATAACGGTCATATTCTTTCAATACGTAAGTGAAGACAAAATGCGTCGTACCTTCAATCTTAAAGCTTAAAGAACTTTCAACACAGTTTTGAGGGTCTGTCAGTGCGTCAATGAGATAGTATTCGAAGTCAGTCAATAATCTTTTTAAAGTCATTTCATACAGGATAAAATTTAATGTTGTGAAGAAATAGTGTTTAACACAGAAAAATAAAGTTAGTTTTTATTTTATTTATTTTTTTATCCTGTATGTAAAGACAGATATGTCAACATTAGAGAACACAACAACTGCTATCGTTCATGAAGCCATAAATGAAGAATACGAATACATACAGTATAACAAACAGTTACGTCTCATTCGTTCAGTCAAAGATGATATGTATCAAATGCAAAGTATAATGAACGCTCTTCGTTCTACAAAGCAAGCATATCATTGGTTTGAAAACCAACAGGCAAAAGAACTTTTAGAAGAATTTCCTCATATGATTGCTTCCCTCGGAAAACCGAGGGAAGAGATTCCGTACGAAAATCGCAAGAATTTGGCTCCTGGTTTGAAAGGTTATTATGTTCATAGACTTTTAGTAAATGCTGTAGCAATGTGGGCTTCACCTCGTTATGCTTGTTATATTTTCATGACATTTTGACAACAGTTCAGGAGGAAGGTAGTTATTAATTATTTTTGAATAACCGAAGGTGCTACCATGCTACCATGTGCTACCAGGTCATTTAACTTCTATGAAAAAGTGTGACAACACGACATTTTGACAACACAGCAGGATTAATGCAAAAATAAATTCCAATCATACTTTATAAAGCTAGACCTTCAGGTCTCGCCGCTTCGGTCTGAAAGACCTTCAGGACTCAAAGAGTCCGTTAGCGGCTCATTTACAGGTATTTCATCATCAGTAAATGATTCCTCATTATCGTTTGGTTCAACCTGTTTATATAATCCTTTCATTTCTTCTTTCAAAACATAATACCATGTTTGTTTACCGTCTATTCTTCTATGTTTCCTATCACATTTATCCTTAATACTCATTTGAAAGTTTTTGTCTTTCATGTCTGATGGTTTGCAGAATAGAGCATTTTCACACGTCATACCTGCACACAATTCATCATAATGTGTATTTATCCATACATCTAAAGGATTTGATGATAATTCAATTAAATCTTGTTTGGCTTCAGTCATCGGTATGATTCGTACATTAAATGATGAAAGGTCATATTGCATAAAATACGTCAGTAAATTATCATAAAATTCCTTTGTGCATGAATCCATTAAATTCTTGAAGTAATCAAATTGACCCTTGAATTTACCATTAACTCTTAAAACTACGTATCTTCTGTCTCCAACTTCAATTTTGACAGGGTAGACGTTGTTAGTTACGAAAATGAAGTTTGCAACGTTCTGTGCTGTTCTTCTGGGTTGATTCTTTTCATTAATTCTAATCTCATTATCCGTTATAATTGATTTCAAAGCGTTGAAGTTTGCGAGTCTGTCTTCACCTACATTCTTGAGTTCATTAAGTACAAGAAACATTTTATTTTCAACTACTGAATTGAAATTACCCGTTAGCTCACTTATTTCGGTAATGTTTTTACATGAATAACCAGCGAGAAGTTCAGAAATAATGTCTGTAAATCTGTTTTTACCTGTTCCCTGAAGTCCTTTCAAAATAATTGCTGTTTCATTCTTGATTCCGGGATGTTGAATCATTGATGCAATCCAGCCGAGAAGGTATTTATACACTTCATCGTTATTATCACAAATGGCTTCTTTAATGAAATTCATAAACATCTCAATTTTTGAGTAATCTGGTTTTTCGAGAACGTTGTATTTATAACCTTGAAACGTTGAGAAAACATCTGGGGAATCAGATTTAAAGCAAACACCCTTAACGGTTAATGAAGACAATTGATTTAGTAGTACATCCCATGCTGTTATGGTTTTACCTTCTTCTTTAAATAATTTAATCATTTTGAGTGACTCTTTCATGTTTGACTGAAGAACAAATGATATTTGATTCATTTTGTCGTGGATATTATAGTCCTTTTGAATGAAATATTTATTTCCACAATCTACAAAACGGATTACACGTGATAAATCCTCAATTACTTCAGAACTGTTTTTATACTGATGATTTTCAGCCTTGCGTCTAATATCTGTTATCAAAAACGAGTCATCAAGTTTGATATCAAATGTTATTTTTGGCTTACGTAATAAAGGTAAAACATATTCATCATAATATTCCTTTTGAAAGTTTTAGAATCTTCACTAAAACAAATGGAGAAGTCATTAAATGTGCATATCTACTACGTGCTTTTTCAAAATTACTTTTTGCATTTTCTGTTAAACTGCAGAAGTTATAAACGTTATCGTATGCTTCATTAATTAAATGATTAGGTAACGAATTAATAGCTTGAAACAGTGTGAATAATGTAACTTTCTTTTTCTAAATTCATGTTTCCACCGTCATTATGTACTTCAAAATCACAGATGCCATCAACTATGCTCTGAGCTAGTTTATCGTCAATGTTTACATCTTTGTTTTCATTCATGATAGTCTTTATTTCTTCGTTCTTCTGTTCAACTCTTACCTTAATATTCAAATCATTTAATATATCGTTTACTGTTCTGGTTAATGTTGAGTCATAACTTCCACGAATGAATGAGTATGTATTGATTGGTTCTGTTGCATTCTTGCGAACTCTTGAATCAGCCATAACCACTAAAGAACGCTTTGAATCATCCATAGAAGTCATGATATCAATATCATAATCATTGCAGGAATAACATTTAATCATTCTGTTCGAAACTGCATAGAAGAAATTAGTGTTGCAATAAATGTGAAGACCTCCTGAAGCGGTTTTAACGATAACATCTTTATCCGAAAGTTTTGATAAAATGTCTTTTCTAACTGTTTCTTTAAGTTCATCATTGTACGATTTATTGATATCAACATCTATAATCGTTAAATTTGATATTTTATTTACTAATAAAGCCATACCAGTTTTCCTTCCTCTTCCTCCATCATGTTTGAGGTAGTTATGTAAATCAATCCTGTTTTCACCAATTCTTTCGTTGAGGGTTTTAGTTTCTGCCACAACTAATTCCTCAGCTAATGAATCAATAACTTTTTCATCAGAAACGATATAGTTGCTGTTGTTGTTTGTTGCTGTCATTTATCTAGGAATAAAAAAATAAAAATAATTTTAAAACTAACTTTATTTTTCTGTCTTAAGGAAATTCATGAAAATTCATGGTTCAAAACTGAATATCATATAACCTCTTGAAAACGTTTAAACGAACTTGAACTTTCTTTCCTTCAGTATCCGTCAAAGTAACATATGCAATTCCTGATTTTAGGAAACAAACATGCATTTTTCTATAGTTAACTCCTGTATAGTAATAGAATGCGTCCTCATTCTCAACATAGTAGTAGAACTCTAAGTCATGCTTTCCATAAGAGTTTATTTCAATTGCTTCGTCAGATATTTCATCAACGAACTCATAAACTATATCACCATACTTGCTTTTATTTCTATTGTTTTCAGATCTAGAACACCAACGAAGGTTTGAGATTCTGTTGTCGTCTCTTTGATGGTTTATATGGTCCACACACGGTAAATTGTTCGGATTGGAAATAAAATGAGTAGCTATGAGAACATGTTTTTGGTACTTTTTGAGGTTTAATGTTACACAAATATAACCTGTTCCTCTGTTATATTCATGTATAATTCTCTTGGTTTCTTTCTTCCTTATTTCAAAAGGCTCAGAACAGTGAATTTCATACTCTTCATCTTGTAAACATTCTTTCCATACATTTTGACCAACAAGTTCAGCGTACATCTGTCTTTACATACAAAATAAAATATATTTTTTTAAAAAACTAAAATATATTTTATTTCGGGAAAATTCATGACAAAAACATTTACGAAGAAGAAGTCATGACAAAACATTTACGATGAAGAAGTCATGACAAAACATTTACGATGAAGAAGTTTATTTCCTGCTGTGTTGTCAAAATGTCGTGTTGTCACACTTTTTCATAGAAGTTAAATGACCTGGTAGCACATGGTAGCATGTAGCACCTTCGGTTATTCAAAATTAATTAATAACTACCTTCCTCTGTGTTGTGTCAAAATGACCTGGTAGCACATGGTAGCATGGTAGCACCTTCGGTTCTTCAAAATTAATTAATAACTACCTTCCTCCTGTGTTGTTGTCAAAATGTCGTGTTGTCACACTTTTTCATAGAAGTTAAATGACCTGGTAGCACATGGTAGCATGGTAGCACCTTCGGTTCTTCAAAATTAATTAATTATTGAATAACCTAAAAACCATGAGACTTTGTCTCCGGACTCTTTGAGTTGAAGTTCTGAGGTCATGGGCTTCGCCCTTGCCGCTAGCGGCTTATTTTTGTCAGCAATGAGGTCATTCGTGATAAAAATAAAGCTAGCGTAGATTTTACAATACTGCGATGGTAGAGTTTAAGAGTTGTGCTTCAATGTAGAGACAGTCCTTATGGTCTGGAGGTAAGAACACTGGACATTTATGGTCATGAGTGAAGAAACATGTCTATCCAAAACTCACGATTGAAGCCAGTTAATTTATAGTATTTAGGGTTAGGAAGTGGTGAAGTTCTTGTATGACCAATGAACTCATTTTCAACGCCTTTGACTATATTAGAGTAAAGTATTGCTTGCTTTCTATCCCAAATGCCAGTGTTACAATCTTTGAAAATTCATTTTTCCTCGGAAGCATTGCATCATAATTGAAAACATTCTTAAAATCATCATTTGGTTCAGAGATTTGAAATCTTATACGTAATGGATTTTTTTTCTCTTTAGCGACTTCATTGAATGGTGAGAATACAATGAATTGACAGTCATTGAGTTCCATCTTCATTTTCATTAAATTCATAATGAAAGTCTATAAGTTGTGGCTGACTACCTTCTTCTTTCAGTTGTGCAAGAAACTCACGTAAAGGCTGTAAAGTTTGTACTTCAATGTTGAACTTTTTCTCGAACATCTCATTAAATGAAATCATACATTGCAACAATGTTGTATCGTCTTTAAAGTATTTGTATATGTGAATGTTTTGGGCGCTTAAAGACTGTTCGTCATTTTCTATCTCGACTTGAAGTATAAAGTCAACCTTTCTGAAAGCACGTGTTATATACATAGATGTTATGCCAATGTACTTCTCTTCATTTATGTTCACAATCCAGTCTGTTGGAAACTTAAACGTTACTCTGTTCCCCTTTATTTTGACGTCAGGGTTTTCACTACTGAACGCAACAGTTAAAGGTATTTGTCTATACATTTAGTTTGGATAAAAATAAACCATTTACTCTTTCTTTGCTTCAGCTTCTTTAGCTTTTTGTTCTTCCTTTGCTTTTGCTTCTTCTCTAGCTTTTTTCGCCAGCAAACGTGGGTTCTTCTGTCTTCCAGCAGCTAATGCAGCTAGTTTTTTCACTAAGTTTCTCTTTGGTCTCTCTGGCTTTTGTTCTGGTTTTTTGTTCCTTCAGTTCGGATAAAATTTGTTCACGAATTTCTTTCTTCAATGCTTCAACATCTATGACCCCTTGGGTCTTGTCCCGTAGGGCTTGTCTGAGTCATTTGACTGTAGATAAAAAACTAAATTAAAACTTTAACCGATGTAAAATGAGCTTGTCAAAATCAGAACGAGAGTCTATTATATTAAATGACGCCAGAGGAATACAACATCCTTTCTATTATGTAAGTCAGAGTAAAGATGGTAAAATATATGTAAGAAAAAGAAAGGTTCCATTAGCGAATGCAGAAAGCGACAACATTAAGGTGCATGGCAAGGGTGAAGTCCACGAAGCCCATATAAAACCTTCTGTTCAAACTGAGCCACCAAAAGAACCAGAAGAAAAGAAGCCAGATGTTCTTTCAATAACGAACCAAGAGCTTATTGCAAAGTTCGTGAATTTCATTGAAAAACAAACCGAGTCAAAGAACCCTGACCCGCCAGTGAAAGAAGTTGAGACAAAAGAGAATGTACAGTTCATTGAAAATGTCAAGAAACAACTTCCACCACGAATACCAAGAAGAAGAGTGAGAATAATGAAGTAAATAGATATTTTTATCTGAAGTAAATACATGCAGAACGAACAGTTAAACGAATTTACTCCAGCAGAGCATATTCATCAGATTCGCTCATATTTCGATATCATAGACAATGCAGTTCAAATTGGTGACACTAATAGAAAATATTCTGACGCAAAGATTCCATCACAACCTGGAACTGCTAAAGATAACACATGGGTAACATTCAATCTCTCACCTCCTGGTGAAAATATGTTGGACCTTTACAATACATTCATTACGTATAAAATGGAAGGTCAATTTATTGTAGATAAAGAAATTGGTTCAGGTTCCAATAAAACAAACCCACCAGGATTTTGGATTGGTTTCGATGACGCTTTCTATGCAGTTGCTGGATATCAAATCCTTGCAAATGGTCGTATCGTATATTCTCAAGACAACGCAAGAGAAGAAGCATATATAACTTCAAACTCACAAACTACCGAACAAATAAAGAAAGTAGATGTTTTCTCAAAGACTCGACATGAAGATGTATGGAGTCATTCGGGAACATGCAGAACAGGACAAATTGTTAGCGGTCCAATTACAGCAGGAAAATCATTTGATTTTAAGCTTCGTTTAAGAATTCCTGTTAGAAGATTCCTTCCATTAGAAGCTATTCGATTTATTCCAGCTTTTGCAGGAAACATTCAGCTTAAAGTAAAGTTCAGTAGCGACGCCTTACAATGCACATCTATATCTGTAAATGATATCATTGCTTTCAATCCAACTCTTAAAGTTGCATTTGCTTCAGATTCAAATCCACCGACAAATAAATTTGTTCCATGGAATGAACCATTCACTATGATAACGAAGGCAGTAGAAGCTAGTGGAACAGTTACTATTACAACTGTAACCCAGCAACTATTTCGAACAAAGATGGATTTTAATGAATGTTTCATTCATCCAAAGTCATTCTCTTTAGACCCTAACATTTATACAGAACTTGTAGAACATTATACAAACGAGGCTTTATGTTTTCCTGTTAAAGTTATGGATTGGATTCCTATGGACGGTTCATTCTCAAAGAATACAGATAGTTCAAGTGCAACATTTACAGCAGCTTATACGCCTATTAATGTTAAAAGTATTTGGGCACTATTTAGAAAGAAAGACAACTATTATGTTAATTTTGAGAACCCTAAGTTTAAATATCTTCAGCTTTCCATGGGAGCTTATGGAAATATGCCTGCAGAACCTGAAAAATCATATGGACCTGTATTTTATGAAATGGTTGCGAACGCCTGCAATACAAACAATGATATGATAGGATTTAATGAAGATGTTATGAGGTCATTGGTGGATGATGGTAGTGTGGAACATAAATGGGATAGCTATGACAACACACATTTCTTATGTGGTTTTCCAACAGAAGTGGACTTTTGCTTCCAGCAAGGTCAAACATCTACTGCTCCAATAACATACAAATTGTCTGTTAAAGGACCTATTGAACTAGCAACTGAAAATGTACCAAAGCCACTTATTGGATTTATGAGGATTGTTGCTTTGCCATTCAGGTGCGTGCTAATGGAATCCCAATAATAAGATTAGATGACTATAACTTAGCTACGGACGACAGTGAGGAATAAAGGATGAACGTTTATTTTTAAAGCTTATAAATGAGTTCTTCATCAAGCTCTCGTGAACCTTCACCATCTATGAAACAAACTTTACCAAACGATTATGGAGCACCTATTGAATATTTCTTACGAGCTGCACAATGGCAAAGAGCAGTCTCACCAAGGTTAGGTGTTCCACCAGCTCCTGTCAAAAATAGCATTTGGTCAAGTCCTTATATAAAATATGGTCTCCCACTAGGTTTGCTAGCTACAGCAGGAGCAGTTATGATGTTGAAAAGAAATAAAGCAAATGTTGTAAATAATACTGAAGTAGCTGAAGTTAAACAAACTCCGACACCATCACAAACAACACCTTCAATGACTCCTGAACCTATGAAAGTACAAACTCCTGTTCAAAAGTCAACTCCTAAACCGACTCCAACATTTAAACCAGAACCTACTCCTCAAATAAATCGTAAAACTCCTGCGTTTCCTTACTGAAAAAATAACGTTATTTTTATTTAATATTAAAATTTTTATTTGATTGAAATGACGACTAAAGTCACTGAAGCAATGAAACAAAAGTTTTTGGTAGAATACATTAAATCAGGAGCGGTTCCAGAAGGTTTTTACGTTCATACTATGAAGGATGGTAGAGTTCAGTTTAGAAAGATAAAGCAACCATTAGATAAAGAAGGAATTTTGAGAAAGATTAAACTTCATGAGGACAACATTGCTGAACTTAAGAAGAAGTTAGAAGAGTTGGAGAAAGGAAGAGAGTTATAAAGTAATGAATTCAACAGGGTGAAAAAACAGGTGAAAAAACGGGTGAGATTTCACCTCTTCACCTAAATTTATTTTTGTGCTATGTTTTCATACGTGTGAGGGTGGTGATATCATTAATTTTAAGTTTATTTTTATTTTATTTTTTATTTTATTTTTATATAAATGACGAAAACTATTGAGATAACAAACTACAACGGTCATGAGTTCAAGAATTTGTTCTTCGTTCCTCGTGAAAATACATTCTATCAGATACGAGGGAGAAAGGGTAAAGTTAGTTTGAGCGTTTATGACTACAAGCATAATGGAAAGTTTATACAAGCATATGATACAAACGGTAAGCGTGTTTCATTAGCTTTGTCAAAACTTACAGGTATAAACTATGACAGTGATTTTGACCTATATGAAGAAGAAAGTGAGTCAGAAGATTATGAGCTGTTATATGAAGCACAGCAATGGGAGGAGTTGCAATCCTTTTGTAAGTGAGAACGTTTATTTTTTTTACATTAGTGAGGTGAAGTGGTTGGCGGCTTTGTAAATATTTAAGGTTAAGTTAGTGTTGTTGTTTGTGTTGTAAAATATACGTTAACGGTTTTGTAAAGTGTCAAATTCACATATCATGGGTAAGGAGGCGTGCAGTGCCGCCGTACCCTTGATATGTATACTAACTGACGTAACTGGTGGGGATGTATTATATTGTAAACCTCCTAACTTTCCACAAGGTTTAACATCGGATGACGACATAACGACGATGAGAAACATTAGATGTAAAGATGTTTATGTCATGAAGGATGAATATAATACTAAATTCACTGCTCAAGATTTATATGACAAGAAAGCAGACAAAACAGAGCTTCAAACATTAAAGACAGAAATACTTCAAACATTATATCCTATAGGCTCTATTTATACGTCAATGAACTCAACAAATCCAGAAACAGTTCTGGGTTTTGGAACTTGGACTCAAATAGTCGACAGGTTTTTGTATTGTGCAAACTCTTCAAAGGAAACAGGTGGAAGTAAAACGATTTCAGGTGAAAATTTACCTGCACATAGTCACTACATAGATTTAAGTACATCTCAAGCAGGTTGGCATAAGCATAGATATTGGGATTGGTCAGCAATGATAAAAGGTAAAGGATATGATGTTAAAGACAACGTTAAGTTTGCTATAAATTGTTACTGGAGTAACACTGAGGGAGGAGGAAACCATACACATCACGTTTCAGGATATACGCAAACAACGGGACAAAGTAAAGAATACATGCCACCTTACATGACAGTTTACGCATGGTATAGAAATGCTTAGTCGTCATTTTCAACTTCTTTAGCATATTCGTCAGGAGTTGTCTTATATTTGTTAGGAACTGTCTTTGAAAGTATACCACCTTGAACTTTGACAAGTTTGAAACGAGGTCTGACAATAGTAGTTTTATCTTCTGCTTGCAGTGTGTACATTTTGCCATGTTTGCCTAAAACTTCATAATATTCTCTTGTATACTTTCTTCTATTTTTACGAACACGAATGTGAGTACCTGTCGGGTTCCCATTGTTGTCATAGTCAATAGTATTTTCATATGGGTCGCGTTTAGGTATTTCTATTTTTACTTTGTCACCTTTCTGAAGTTTGAAGCCCGGCATTCTTTCTTGTTTGTCTCTTTTGACTAAATTATTAAATATATAGTCTTTCTCTAAGTCAGGGTTGTTTTTCATTTCTTCGGGGGAGTGGTTTCCCAAACCTTTTTGTTTACGGCTATTGTAAATATTTAAAACTTGTCTCATCTTTGCCATGGAGAAGTGTCTATATTTGTCGTCATATGACATTTCATTTGCTTCACCACCTTGTGGTTGGTTTAAGTCTCTTAACATTTTTATACAAACCGTCAATGACACCAAGAGCAGAATGGTTTTGGTCGACAATGAAATATTGGTTTACATTTTTTGAACGCAGATAGTTTTTTACATCATCTGATTTGAAAGAACTTTCACAGTCAGATGTCAGTTTTGTTGGATGGTATTTGTCAACGAATATTGTCAAAGCAGTTTTCACATCTAAAATATTTTTGGACCATAATGGTATGGCTTCACAGTATCTTGTGTTTTGACCGACAAATATTAGCCAGTATGGTGGTCCATCTGTTCTAACTCTCGGAATGTTTTCCAAGATATCCATAAACCAAGCATTTGGTGTTGAACTAAAGATTTTTATCATGAGTGCTTTCTTTGTCGCTTTAGAAACATAGGGGTCCTTGTTTGGATTCGTCATTTTTATCCTATAAAAATGGGTTTATTTGGCGCATTAGCAGGAGTTGCATCCAGATTTTTGCCCGCAGTGGGAACAATAGCCAGAGGTGTATTTGGAGTTGGAAGGAAGATTTTGAGTACATTAGGTATACTTAAAGAGAAAGCACAACCTATTATACAAACTGTACAGAAAGGTTGGGATGTAGCACGAGATGCAACAAATCTTATTCCAAATCCTGAAACAAGAGGAAAAGTTCAAGGATGGATGGACAATGTAGGAAGACAAGCAGGAAACTATTATAACAAAGCAAATGACTACTATAACCAAGCAGGACACTATATGGACCAAGGTGAAAGATTCTTTAACAGAGGATATAACCATGCACAACAATGGGTAAACAATAACCAACCTCAACCGCCTCAAACGTGGGGAATGTAAAGTTTTTTACTGAGATGAAATGAACAATACAGCATTGAGACAAATGGGTTCAAGATGGATTTGTCGCTTCCAGCAGTTACACCACGTGTTTGTCAAGTTCTTCCTATACCTCAGGAAGTTTTAGACCGACTTAAAAAACAACAACAACCAGTTGAAAACAAACCAAACTAAAATTTTTTACTGAGATGAAATGACCGAAGAAGTTGAAACGGTAGATTTGACACCACAAACAAAAGTTCAGAACCATTGTCAAAACCTGTCAAAGAACTTACAGATGAAGAGAAAAATTCAATAATAGAAAGTGCCAGGTCTGGAAATACAAACCCTAACTACAAAGTCACTTTTCATAAAAATGGAACGCAAGTATCTCAAAAAAAGAAACAGACTCTCACAAATAAAATATTGAAGTCTGAAGGAGCTTTCGAGACAACAGATGGAAAAGTTTACTTCACTGACAACAGTTCATTATAGAACATCTCATTGACTTAGAGTCGAAATATTCTAAACTTTACAACAAACACAAAAAGTTGAAAGGAAACAAAAACAAATGGCATATGATATTTATGAAGATGTTGACGACACAACTGTTCCTGCAAGTGAAGTAAAAGTCAGAGAAACCGAAAAGTGACGAAAAACCGATAGAAGAAGAAAAACCAAAAAACTGAAGATAAACCAAAACCAAAGTTTAGTTTGGAAACTAAACCAAGTCAACCTTCATTAGCTGGTATGGTTGGCGTCAAAGACTTATGGCAGCAGGCGGTTATGTTAAGTAAAGAAAAAAATATTTTTTTTTCTTTTTATAAAAATGCCCCCATATAGAATGGATAGAAAATCTGCTAGAATAAAAGCAGAGTTGCAAAGATATGGTTGGAGAGTTTCGAAGAAGTTTAAATATAGGAAGGGAAGACCCATAAAAGTCTATGACAAATTGTCTGGTCTTCGCTACGAAATGGATTTGGAAACAGCACGTGCAAATTATCCAAACAGACTAGAGAGGTTAGAAGAAGAACGTCTTATGGACATGCCTTTCGATGTTAGTGAACCTCAAGTTGAAGGACACGACGGCTTTGCCAGATTCTACTGGAAACATGACGAACAATTGCATCCTTTGAGAAGGAAAAAAGGTAGTGCAGAGGATGGTCATGCTCCCATGGAAAGAACAAGATATGCATATGAGAAGTATCGTGAAGTTAGAAGTCAAATTACATCTGTCGAACCTTTACAGTAAACTTTGACGAAGGAAAGAACAAAGAAGGCTTCATGGGAGTACTTGCTGCAATTCAAGATGGAAATAAGAAAGGATACAATCTCAGATTGACCATAAACAGATTTGGATGGTCACATTTACTATGCACATGGCAATGTCACAACAGCTGCAATGCTTCTTGACGCTTTCAAGACTACAAAGAGAGAACAAATGGTTGACTCCGACTCAGACATTTTGAATGCAATTGAAGGAATTGCAAGTGTCAAGTTCGAATGGTACCAACCTAACCCTCAAGCAGTCAGACAACATGCTGGATACTTCCCCTTCATAAATAAGTCTGACATTGACTTGACAAGGTATGGAATTTACAATTCAATTGAAAACAATTGTCAATGAACCTTGCATTCTTACATGTCTCAGGAACTCTGGTCTTGTTACAGAAGAGAAGATGAAGTATCTTGAGTCATGTGTGAAGACAAGGTACATTCTCAGAGGTCAATTGGCAAAAAATTGCACCGTTGGCAAATGTCAATATCCGAGTCAGCATACCTACAGCTAAAGGTTCTTCACATGACGACTATGTTGTTGACAAAGACTTACCATGGTTGAAGATTGTAATTGTCCACAACCACTTCATGTTGAACGAAAGTCTTACAAACCCATTGTTCGGAAAAGGCAAGTGCAACATTGTCAGAGCTGTAAAACATTCTTTTCGAGAAAGGTTTGTTGGAACCAATTCCAGATGACAAGCTGACAGAAACTTTTGTACCAAAAGACGAAACAAACTTTTCACTGTTAGCAAGACCAAAAGTTGTTCCAGACAAAGTTCTAGTACAAAAGAAGTACACAATTCCACAAGGAGTTGGATTGTTCGGATACCAACCTGAACCAGAAGAACTTCCAATGAGGTTGCAAGAACTTCAAGATGCTATAAACAAACTTCCATTGAGACATCCAATTGACGTCAAATTGTATTGAGAGCATCTGAGTTAGGTCAGAAGGTTTTATATGAAACAGGTTGCTTCGACGATGTTTATGAGATAACAGGAGAAGTTTCTCAGAAGATAAGAGACTCACTTGAATTTCCACAAACTGGACCAATTGGTTGCGACAAGTTCGACTCAAACGAAAAGATATACTATGTCGACCTTAACGCTGCATACATGAGGTTTGTCCAATATATTCCGACTGGAATTCCAAACGAAGATGGTGAGTTCCCGGGAAGGAACTATACAGTTGGAAAAGTCATACAACAACTGTATGATATTAGGAAAGCTTCAAACCCCAAACTTGCAATGACACTCAAATTGCTTATGAATTCGACATGGGGATATTCCATTAAGAAACCTCAAGAGATGAAGAGTAAACATTATGAGAAGGTCGACAACTTTGTTGAAAGGTTTTCTCCTTTTTTTTTGAAGTACGAATTCACTCAAGGTCAAAGTGGCTTAGTAACCACATTAAAACCTATTGTCGAACATTGGTCTTACCCTCAGTTCGCAAAGGCAGTCCTTGACAACTACAACAAATTCTTCTCCGAAGTCAAATCGAAAGTTGTGGTTTACTATGAGAACATTGACGCACTCATGACGAACGAAGAAGGGTACAACAAACTCATTGAAATGGGTTTAGTCAGTGAAAAGATGGGCTGTTTTAAGCTAGATAAGGTATTTTCCGAAGTTCATGTAATATCGAAAAGGAAATATTGGGGCATACTTGAAGACGGCACAGAAATAAAACATTGCATGAAGTAAAAATTTATTTTTTAAAAAGTGACATTTTTTAATTTTATTTGAAATGTACGCTGAGTTTGTTGGAGAAGACCGTTGGGAAACTTGTTTGTTAGATGAGAAATATGAAATGTCATACCATTTTAAAACAATATATTTTTACATATATTAAATGCTTCAGGTTGAAAAACAAAGAACAAAAGTAGCAGATACAAAACCGTTAGACTATATCTTTACAAATGCTGGTAGGACTATTTCAGATGAAGAAATTTCATCCCGAGTATACAGGTTTGACTATCCAATTCGTTGGCTTCAAAGTCCTTCAGATGCAAAGGCAATAGGATTTAGAAGAGTTTTGTTTTCAAATAGAACTAACGCATTTATGTTCGCAGTATATTTTCATGGGCAGTATAAAGGTTCTGATGGTCTAATAGACAAATTTGACGAAATGAGAATCTTTACAGTTCGTTCAGACGAAAGTCTTGAGAAAACTCTAAATGACTTTCAAACTCAAATGAACAAATATTATTGGGAATTTCAAGAAAAATACGACTCTTTACTAAATGGAACATACTATCTGAAACTAGAATATGACAAGATGAACTCCACCGTTTCATTTCAAAAGATTGAAATTAACCCTCCAAGAGATACAGAGTTTTTATTTTGGAAAGTAGACAAACGTTCTTGGGCACAATTTCTTCGGTTACTAAACCAGAACGAACCATTACCACCAGATGGTCCATTTCAATTTATACTTCCACCAGCAGATTTGACAGTTTATAGAAACGTGTTTGACCCTCAAAATGTTATGTGTCATGCAAGTTTCAGTTCAAGCAACAATAGTTTTCTATGTATTGGTAAGGACTTTTATGACTTTGCTTCTAAATTCTACGAACCACCTAGTAACAGTTTCTCTGACTTTCAAGTTTGGTTCACAACAAATGGTGTGCAACATATTATTCCATTGTACTATGACTTTTATCTCGAATTGTCTTTCATATATAACTACGGAAAAGTGCTGAAAAAGTATTGAATGTGAAGATATTAGAAAATAACATTTTTTCTAACATCGTAGAAAACTCATGAAAACAATTTATTTTTGACACTTTCACAAAAAACATAAAAAAGTGCAGTTAAACGTTAAGGTTTACTGAACTGGTTGGATGTCGCCTTCACAGGTTATGTAGAATGGTTGACCCGAGAAGCGAAGGAGAGACTGAATTGCCAATTTCATATGGGGTAGGGGGTTCTCCTTGTTTGGAAGTAGTATCCAAGGACGCTTGGCAAAGAACTTTATAATGGCTTCCTTCTTTGCTTGCTTTATGTCGTCGTAGGCTGTCCCGTCTGGTATTTGAATTGGAATTTCGGTCGAAGTCTCGAGATTCAAGACAGCCCTTCCAGAAATAGTGGTGAACTTGACCTTGGGCTTCATGACCTTGCGCAAGTAGTCTTTTACGCAGTCGTTTATTTAAATTAGGTAAATTGCCTCGTCAAATCCTTCTGGCATTCCGAGTCCTTCCATCCGACAGGAAAATATTTTCCCGACAACAGGAAAAAATTTTCCTTCCAACAGGAAAAAATTTTCCTTCCGACAGGAAGAACTCTTCCAGTTGTCCGTCCGTAAACCATTCAAATTTTCGAAAATTGAGAACTTTTTGGTCGAACTTCAGAAAAAGTTTTTCCTTCCAACAGGAAAAAATTTTCCTTCCAACAGGAAAAGTTCTTCCTTCCGACAGGAAAAGTTCTTCCTTCCAACAGGAAAAAATTTTCCTTCCGACAGGAAAAGTTCTTCCTTCCGACAGGACACAAACGAATGTCCCACGTCCCACCAACCCAGTCCATTCCCAAACCAGAGGAACCTAAAGAACCACAACAGTCTCCTCAGCAACCTCAGTTCCAGCAAGTACCTCCACCAAATTACTACCAATTTCCACCTCAAGGTTACTACCCACCACAAGGCTTCCCGAACTACCCTCCTCTGCCTATGCCTTACTTCCCCAACCCTTGGATGTTCCAGCAAGCTCCACCCCAGCAATTCCAATCTCAGTCCAAATCGAAGAGAGACCAAGAGTTCGAAGAAGGTCTGAACCGCTTACGCAAAGAGTACGCTACAGCCCCTATTGAGAGAAAGTTGTTCCCGGACCAAAAAATATAATTTAGGGTAGAAGGTTAGATCTAACCTCTTTTCTACCCTCTTGAATTTTCATGATTTCATCGTAAATGTTTTGTCAAGACTTCTTCGTATATGTTTTGTCATGACTTCATCGTACATGTTTTGTCAAGACTTCTTCGTAAATGTTTTGTCATGACTTCTTCGTAATGAGCGTAAAGGACCCAAAAATATAATTTAGGGTAGAAGGTTAGATCTAACCTCTTTTCTACCCTCATTTCACCTCATGAATTTTCATGAATTTCCTTAAGATAGAAAAAATAAAGTTAGTTTTATTTTGTATTTTTTTGTATGTAAGATATGATTTCAGGGATTTTTTTGACGAAGTGTCAATGTTCACTTCGTCAAAAAATAACAGTTATCTAATGAAAAAGTGTCATTTTATTTTTTTATTTTGTATGTAAGATATGATTTCAGGGATTTTTTTGACGAAGTGTCAATGTTCACTTCGTCAAAAAATAACAGTTATCTAATGAAAAAGTGTCATTTTTTTGTATTTTTTTGTATGTAAGATATGATTTCAGGGATTTTTTTGACGAAGTGTCAATGTTCACTTCGTCAAAAAATAACAGTTATCTAATGAAAAAGTGTCATGATTTCATCGTAAATGTTTTGTCATGACTTCATCGTACATGTTTTGTCATGACTTCATCGTACATGTTTTGTCAAGACTTCTTCATCGTAATGAGCGTAAATGTTTTGTCATGATTTCATCGTAAATGTTTTGTCAAGACTTCTTCGTAAATGTTTTTTCACCTGTTTTTTCTAACCTCTTGAATTTTCATGAATTTTCCCGAAATAAAAAATAAAGTTAGTTTTATTTTTTTTATTTTTTTTATTTTGTATAGAAAAATAAAAATGTCAACAATCGGCACAACAACACTTCAAACAACTACAGCACCAAACTCGTTAGTCATGAATCCAACATCTATGTTAGTAGAGATGAAAAGCTTCATTCCTTCTTCATATACTTTTGAAACAGAAATCCAGAAGATAAAGCAAGAACTTTTAACATGTAATTTAGACTGTAGTGCGAAAGATGAAACAAATGAACAGTATCTTTATGAAATGCAGGACCTCATCGACCATTTGCCTAAACTACCTGAAATTCAGCAACAAAAACTAACCATTCCTGAATTTGACGAAATTGAAGTCAAAGCAACTGACTCAGTAGAAATAAAGAAGTTCATTCGTAAGGTAAATTCTGAGTTTCTAGGATTTCATTGCAACCATAAGGTTATGGACAAAGATTGCGACATGGTATATAAGAATGTTTCTGACATATATAAATCTGAAGAATTTAAGACCTACGACAACTTTGTTTCGTTAGTTGCTGAATGTGTATGGCAGATAAGAGATAAAGATAGAAGAGGGAAGGTATGGAACAAACAGATAAAACCAGCAGCTTTTGAGATGAAGAAAACCATTGACGCTTTAGTTGTTTTAGCAGGTAAGGTTTCAGAATATAACGCAAAAATGAACCCGCAATGTTCAAAATGTAAGGCAGCAATGAGGAAATATAACTACTCCGTCAAAGAGATAGAACGTATGAGAAACGACTATGCAGACTTAAAGACAGATATGTCAAACATTGAGTTTGAAACAGTTGGAAAGATAGACAATGACACCAAAGTGGTTAGAATAGGTGATTTAAACGTAAGATACTCAAAGAAATACAACAAATATTCTTTGTCAGACATTTTATCTCCATTTGGAAAGAAAACAAACCACTGGGTTATAAATGCTTCTACTCAGAAAATTTTGACAAGAAATCCTGAGCTTATGATATCGGTAAAATTCTATGGAACTGCAGCATATCTTATAGACAAAAGTCTTATACCAATAGTTTTGTTATGGTTAGACCCAGTTGTTGGATATAACTTCATAACATATGGTTCATTCGATACGGAACGTTGCAGTGAAGGCTTACTTTACATCGTTCAGAAACCGAAGGACTTCAATACAAAAAGATATAAGATAGGAAGAACATATAATATAACTCTAAGATATGACAGTACAGTCAATAGAGTCAAGGTTGTGTTAGTTAATGATATGAGAGCTGCAGAAACAGAACTACTTGAAAAGTTTGAGAAAATGTATGGTGCTCCATAAAAGGTAAAGAAACGTTTGAAGTAGATGAGATAGATAAAGCTATAAAATTATTTGACGAAGTTGCTGAAAAATACATGTAAAGCGTTTATTTTTGGTCTTTGTGAAAGTCAGAAAATAAAGTTAGTTTTATTTTTTTATTTTGTATGTAAGATATGATTTCAGGGATTTTTTTGACGAAGTGTCAATGTTCACTTCGTCAAAAAATAACAGTTATCTAATGAAAAAGTGTCATTTTATTTTTTTATTTTGTATGTAAGATATGATTTCAGGGATTTTTTTGACGAAGTGTCAATGTTCACTTCGTCAAAAAATAACAGTTATCTAATGAAAAAGTGTCATTTTTTTGTATTTTTTTGTATGTAAGATATGATTTCAGGGATTTTTTTGACGAAGTGTCAACCTTCACTTCGTGTCATAATGTAAAAATAACGTTTACCATGTAAAACGGTTGTGAAAAAAAGAGGTGAAAAATTAGGTGAAAAAACAGGTGAGATCTCACCTCTTCACCTAAAATATATTTTTGCTGAAAAATGACCAAATTTCATGAATTTCCTCATATGCTTGCTTCCCTCGGAAAACCGAGAGAAGAGATTCCGTACGAAAATCATGAAGAACAGCGAGTAGGTAAAAAAACTTAGTCGCCAAAACTCTATGAAAACAGTGAAGAACAGCGAGTACGTAAAAAAACGTAGTCGCCAAAACTCTATGAAAACAGTGAAGAACAGCGAGTACGTAAAAAAACGTAGTCGCCAAAACTCTATGAAAACAGTGAATTTCCTTAAGATAGAAAAAATAAAGTTAGTTTTATTTTTATTTATTTTTTTATTTTGTATGTAAAGACAGATATGTCAACAACAGAGAACACAACAACAGTTATAGTCCATGAAGCCATAAATGAAGAATACGAGTACATACAGTTTAACAAACAACTCCGTCTCATTCGTTCGGTCAAAGACGATATGTACAAATGCAAAGTATTTTGACAGCATGTTTTGCTCCAGATACCAAACATAACAGACGATTGGTTCAAAAACCAAAGCACACAAGACTTTTGAAGCGAAGCACAGCGAGACCGACTTTTTTTCGGGGTCGCCTAAAACTCATGAAAATCGTAAAAATTTGCCAAATGGTTTGAGAGGTTGGTATGTACATAGACTTCTTGTAAATGCTGTTGCAATGTGGGCTTCGCCTCGTTATGCTTGGTATATTTACAGACTTCTTGACGAAATTCATAGACAAGAACGTGAAGAGATGGAAAAGAAACTTCAAGCAAAAGATGAAGTCATTGAAGCAAAAGACAAAAGCATTCAGAAAATACCACGTTCAGTACCAAAAGGAAAGGAAAAGAACTATAAGTATATGATTTATACTGAAGAGTTGGAGAAAGAAGAAGATAAAGATATGGTTATGTTGCATTTAGTCAGAAGAAACAACAAAGCTTTTACGACCTTGCTAAGATTTACAAATCTGACAGAAATTGGTTCTATCGCGAAAACTTACCGATTTCAATGACACCGAATGAAGATGTGAAACAAATAGTTCAAGATACGTTACTCAAACACACTATGATATGAAAGGTTGTACAATTTTTACCTTCAAAGAAGACTTACCGCTACTGAAAGAAAAAATAACAGAGTATTTTGACAACTTCAAACAGTAGAGTAAATGAACTCTTTATTTTTCAAGCTTGACTTTTTACAATTTGAACTTTGTTTCGCGTAGATATGAATTCTGAAAGAAGTATGAGGGTCTTGTATGACTTTGTACTTCTCCCATAGTTCATGTCTGTCAAACTTACCTGCCATGGACTCTTTTCATAAGTTCCATGAAATCGTCTTCGGACAATCCGGGAAAAGTATAATGTCAGTAAGTATTCTTTTAACATCCTTACTTAAACTCTTTGCTGCCTGTACACATATTACGACTGAGATGTTAAAGTGTCTGAGCTTCTTAAGAATTCGACACATATCTTGTTCTCTATTCTTAAGCAAAGGATGAGAAGCAAAGTCATCTAAGATAAGAAGACATCTATGAGGGTATGTCTTCCAATCGTAAGATTGCAATTTCTTCGAAATGTATTCTATCTCTTTCTGTTTGTTTCTGAAGTGTTTCTTCTCTAATATTCTCTGCATTTCCTCATTTGGGTCTTTGAACTTAGAATTTATATACTCATTTATACATTATACTTCAAAACTCTTCTTTGGTACTTCTTTATCCAATCTAACAACTCAGTATCCTTTATACATACTAACTTAGACTTCTTTATAATATCTTTGAACGAATTGACGGTTTGGTCAAATTGACAGAAGTACTACAAATGACAACTAACTCATAAAAATGGGTTTTCTCTCATCTAGTTCTTGTTGTTGTGCAGCCATTTTAAGATAAGTGAAAGTCTTACCCGACCAGGTGGTGCAATTAGACTGTTATACCATTCTGAGCAATAAGAACTTGTCATGTATGGGTTTTTATCTGAGCATTTTCTAACTTCCTCTTGTTCTTGTTTAAAACATTCTCAAATTTTTCTTGTCAATGTCAGCAAACTTTTTTTCTAACATATTTTTAGAAAAAATTAAAATTTTTATCTTTTAGAAAATGTCTAGCGATTTCGCTATCTATATTCGAGATAAGCTTTTCGACAGCAAAACATCTGTCGACCATAAAATCTTACATAGTGTAAACAGAAGGTGAATTTGTTCTAAAGTTCTGTTTCTGGGAATTTGACAAGAACCATAAAACATTAAGCAGAGCAGTCTTAAAATTTGTCAATGACAGACTTGTTGACAGAGATGACGCCTCTTGGAGAGATGAAGTCCAACAAAACTTCTTAGAATGCAAAGAAGACACATGCGCTGTTCTTGAAGATGAAATAGAAAACAGAATAGAAGAGCTATTAAAGGACAAAGAACTTTTACATAAATATGGTTCGGAGAAATTTGACATAACTCCACCAGAAAAGAAGAAGAAAGAAAAGAAAGAGAAAAAAGAAGAAGAGAAGAAAGAACCTGAACCAGTTCCAGAGAAAAAGAAATTTGACATGTAAAAATAAAATTTTATTTTTAGAACATTTCTGGGTCAATGTCAATGTTCTCTTCCTCTTTAGGAGTAAACACTGGCTTAGACTCTAAAATCTTTTTACCCAATTTACCTTGAACTTCAACTATCTTAGACTCATAATATTCATAGTCGTCTGCTTTCTTTGGTTCATAAGGTATAACAAGTTTGTATGCTTTGCCTTCTTTAAGGTTTGAAAACCTTCTGTCAAAACTTTCTTTGACTGCTAACAAACCTTCTATGTCTAAGTCTTCAAATTTCGCACCATTTTTAGTCACAATAGCAAACTTAACTGGTTCGATGTTCCAAACTTTGCTGAATGAAGACTTTTCAAAATGGTAGAAGTAAACATTCAAATATGTGAATGGGTCTAGTTCTTCTTTAAGTCCTGACATGTACTTGTTTACTGAGATGAATTTTGCCATCTTTTCTATCGGATAAAAAAATATTTTTTTTAAAATTTACTCATAAAAATTTTTCTTTGTATATACACCATTCTGTACGTCTAAAAGACTTTTGACATTTGCCAAGAATGTTCGTTTAGACGCTGTCATATAACCATATTCTTGACAATATTGTTTATACGAATCGTACAATGACCTTTCATCTAAACACTCAAAGTCAGTTTCATCTATGAACAGTTCATATACACTCTTGTTTGCTTCTAACAATGTTTGTCTCTCTTCGGTATGTGGAATTTGTCTTGGATTGAACTTTGAAATATCTAATGTCATAAAATATGAGAACAAGTAGTTGTAAAAGTCAGATGTCAAAGTTTCTGCTAAGTCGTCAAAATATTCTGTATCTTGCATATGAGCTTCTGACGTTCTGACAACTACATATCTTCTGTCAGAACTTTCTAACTTCATCGGAACAGAATTGTTTGAAACCATAATGAAGTTTGCAACATTTTCACAAACTCTTTGGTCTTTATATTTTCTTTCAACAACTCCAACTTTGTCTGTTATAAGACTCTTCAAAGCATCTGAGTTCAAAACTTTTGTTGTATCTATACTTTGAAGTTCGTTACATACTATAAGTTTCATATTCTCTATTGAGGAGTTAAACTTGCCACAGATGTTTTCTAAGTTTGTCATATTAGGGTTCGAATAACCTTCTAACAGTTTGCATAAGATATCTGTAAAGAATGTGTTCTTAACCTGTTCCTTGTTTTCCAATTATAATGAGAGCAGTTTTCATTTTTAGCACTTGGATGTTGTAAGATGTTTGCAAACCAACATAAGATATACTCATAAACCTTTTCGTTTCCATTGCATATAATTTCTTTGACATGGTCTAACCAAGCTTCTATAATATTTTCTTTCCATTCTACTTGTTCGTATTTATATCCAGTGAAGATAGAATAGAAGTTTGGAGAAGGTGTATAGAACTTTATACCTCGAACTGAAAAATCTTCTAAACTTTGACAATAAGATATCCCAAGCATCTAACATCTTCATGCCAACTTGTACGACTTTTATTTTCTTAAGTTTCTGTCTACATTCTTGTTCTGAAACTATTGTTGCTCTGGTTTGTTAAAGACAACAATCCCATTCTTTCATGACATAACATTCTGGGGCAGAGTCAACATAAATGACTAAACGTTTCAAATTCTCGACTGCTTTGTTATAGTCTCGAAATGGACACATATTTCTGAATGCTTGGAAGTCATAAAAATCTGAAACATCTATTCTGTACATTTTTATAAAAAATAAAAAAAAATATTTTTTTTATTCTTGACTTTGTTGTTGCATTTGTTGCATTTGTTGTTCTTGAGCTATTTGTTGTTGAAGTTGTTCTTGTAATACAATACTTTCACCAGTTGCATCTTCCAATTCGAAACTTTCTGCCGTCATTGACAAATACATAGGACATAAAAAGTTTACAGGAACAAGTTTGCGTCAACTAATGTCAACGTTATAATTGCCAAAGTGTTTGAGTTCACTAAGGTTGAAAATTCTGCATTCGAATGAACAATAGGCAAACCAGCAGAGAAAGTATTGTTTATACGCATAAGTATCTTTTGGTCATAATAGTTTCTGTCGACATTCGAATAACACTTTGAACCTAAGTTTGAAACAATATATAAGATTGGTGTGCTTAATGTCAATGGAATAGACATTCCTTGTATGACACCTTTTCCTGTTATAGGAAACTGTTGGTAGTAAAAACCAGAAATAAGTTTTGTATTATAGCTCATATCGTTTATAGTAAACTCAGTCGGACATCCAAACATAATGAAACCTGCTCTAGTTGCAGCACATGTTACACCCGTACTTAAAGTATTAAATAAGTCAACAAAACCTGTTGGTGGTATATCTGAGTAAGTATCTTCAAAGGAGTATTTTTACCATTCACAACAATAAAGTCTTCTGGTGTCAAAAGAGCAAAACAGGCTTTAGTCGTCATTGTGTTTAAAGTTAGTTTACAATACCGTCCTTGAGGACTTTGTAAGTTTGTTGTTATAGAATTATATGACTCAGGGTTTTTAGTCGTAATAGTATAAACCATTATATCTTCTGCCATTTATATATATTTAAAAGTTTTTCTGAAAGTGGAGAAGAACTTCATCTAAACTTTCACATGGCGTTTCTTGAAGTTCTCTGTCTAAGAAGTTCAAATATTTTGTAAAGACATAGAACTTTCCTTTGTCTACACGAACAAACAAAACAGGGTCTTTCATATCGTTCAAAAGTGTGTAAAGTCCTTTACATGAAATAAAGTCTAATATTATTTTTCTTCAAACATCTTTCAAGAAGTTTTGACATTTTTACTTAGCAAATAAATTTTAATGAAATGTTGTGGTCGTCAAATATTTTTATGACGTCTGGGAAACTATACTTTAAGTTCAACGTTTCACCTCCTTTCATAACGTATATCTTGTCAATGACATTATATGAAACACCACAGCAACTAATGTCGGGTTCTATTTCTTTGATGTTTATATCGTCTGCCTCTGTCAAAAGTTTCAATAGTTCTTTCAAGACTTCATGAGGTGCAATGACATATGAGTTCACTTTTACAGGGTTGTGTTCGACCAAGTTTAACATTATACCTAAAGCTTGACAAATCTTCTCCTGAGTTTGAAGTTTGTCTTTCAGTTGTTGGTAGTCGTTTCGAATATCTGCAACAGAACTTAAGTCTCTGCTAACTTCAGGATATGTTGGTTGTTCTTTTACAGGAACAATTGTTATACCATCTTCGTCTTCGTATGGTTTCCCCACTTCAACATCTCTGTCTTTGACATTGACAACAACACTTTGACTGTTTGTTTGAGTTGGTGAATTTAACTTCACATCTGCCACCGCCATTAAACCTTTTGAAACACTCACGCTTCTATTTTTCGGAAATGACATTTTACTTAGAATAAAAAGATGGACGTATTCGAGTATATCTTTCGAATTGAAGCAGAACAAAGTTTACACACACAAACAATACAAATACATTGACAGAATAGTTCTTTATACAAACAATGGTAAATGTTATAGAATAGCAATATTTGCTGAACCAAAATATTTCCATAAAGCAAAGAAAGTTGGTATAACTGAAATGGTGAAAGTTCTTGACGTTGACAAAAATATAACAACAAAACTTACAGATATTTCTAAAGGTAAGTTTATCTTACAATATTATGTCAAAACTGGCGTACTGTCAATATTTGACGGAGAGAAGTCAGTTCAAGAACAACTTACTGACCTGCTGCCAAAATCTGCTCGATGGAAGCTGTCGTTATGCCAATCTGAGGAGCCCCAGCAGGTTTCATCGAACGAATCTTCAAAAGAGCATCTTCCGTGAAAAGTGCTATTGGTTTTGTAAACTTCTTTGCTCTCAGTTCATCTGGACCGTCTCTGTCACCAGTATATTGTATTTTACAGTACCAACAGTTGAAATACCACCCATAAAGTCTTCTGAGTCAGCAAATGGAATGCCAAGCCAAAAGTTTGAACGGTCTCCATTTGTATATTGAGTTTTTTGACCTCCTGTATGAGTCCATACTTTCACATATGGCATAATAGAACTTTGCATTTCAGGGTTAATGGTTGTTGTGAAGTTGTTGTTAAAGTTCATAGCATCTAATGTCAAGTTGTATGACCTCATATCCTCAACTGTAGAATATTCTTCTCTTGGATAATATTTGCCATCTATGTTTATATGATATTTAATACCGGGGTTGTAGAAACAAGAATAGTCATTTATAGTTTCGTCTGAACAGTACAAACATAGTATCTGCATGTTTCATTGCAGTTGTTAAAGCAATATCTGTTCTTGCACCTGGGTCAGCACTTTGGTTTCCAACTTCACCTGCAAAGTCTTTGACAGATATTTGGTGTATAGGGAACATAAGTGGAACTGCAATATATTTGGCAGCTAAAGCATTTGAAATATCTGGGTCCAACATATAGACTGCAAGTCTGCTTTCTATTCTCTTGCATTCAAACTTTTCGCATGTAAACTTAACTGGGTCCCAAGCAGTTCCAGCAGCATTGAAATAATAGTTTACTTCATTGTTGAAGTTTGAGAAACCAAAGTCTAAGTCAACTTTGTCTTTGCAAAATTCGGCGAATGACGTTTGATTTGTTCCCTTTACGTCTGTAATAGTGAATGGGTCTTGTGTTGGTGCAATGACTAAGTTATTTTTGCTTGGTAAGTTCGATAGAAATTTTTCCTGCCCAGTTTGGCAAGTATCTTAAAAACCTGAAGATGAGGAAAGATGACAAAGGAACTCTAAGTTTCAGTTTTACTTTGGTTACTGCTGCTTGCAGTTTGTCCAGAAAGGTTAACATAAACTCCTGGAACGTTAGGGTCAAGTCTTCTTATTTTCTCAATATTTGCATACTGGTCTGTTTGTTCTCTAGCTTGTGGTTGTACTGAGTTTCTCAAAGCGAACCATTCATAGTTTGCCCATGTTACTGTTTGAACTAAGTCAGAGTTAGAATATATCTTATATCCCATGAAAACTTCTGGAGCATATTGGTATCCGACATAGAAAATTCCATTGCAACCTTTCTTGTCAGACAACTTGGCAGAAGGTTTTATTTCAATGTCTTGTTCCACGTATAAGAATGAGTTGTCAATAGAAATAATATGAAACCTGTCGCAAGCAATATCTACTGTTGTTGAAGAACCTTCTCCAAACTCACCTACGTTTCCATAAGAACAGCAGTTGTATATTCGTAAGTTCCAGGAACTATTTCTGACCTTCTAATGGCATTGTCGCATTCGTTATACCATTCGGAAACATTTCCGTTCATGGCATCCAAAACTGTTGGCGTTATATTCTGAGCGGCGTACATTTCATATGGGTAAAAATATAGAATAGTTGGATTTATGTGTCATAATAGAACCCACTCGGACCAAGCTTTACTTTCTTCCTGACTGAGTTTTTAACTCTTCTTTTTCCTTCATTGCCACTACTTTCACTAGATGAAGTTACTTCTTCACTACTTTCACTTTGTTCTACTCTTCTCTTCTTCTTTGGTGTCGCTTTTGGTAACTTGCCCTCTGCTTCAAGTTGTTGCATCTTTGCCTCATGTTCACCTAGTATGTTGTAAATTTCCCATGTCCTTTTTGCCTTTGGGCTCTGGTCGCCCATCTCAGGTAACCTATATCCTAGAAAGATTTTGTCATAGTTTGTATTTGAGTCTTCGCGTATTGTTTGCATGACTCTTTCCTGAGTTTCCGGTTCAAGCTCTTCAAATATAGCTTGTCCATATGGAATAAGCTCGTTTCCAAATATATGTTTTTGTAGCCATTCTGGTTTTCTTTCCATGTTACCAATAATATCTTTTGTGAATGGGAAAGCTTTTACCCAACGTTTCAGGCTTGCGTCATTTATTTCTGTAGTTGGTTTTATTTTGTCAAGGAACATGTTTTTCAATACTAACATTTCATTTGGTACTGTCCATTTGAGTTTTCTTAAATATTCATCCCTTCTCAGTTCATTGTCTGCAAAGTAAGTTTTTATGACATTTTGTAAACTTTCGTTTGCAAGGTCATGTACAATAGGTTCTCTTCCTTCTATCTCCCTAACTTTCTTTCTAAACTCTTCACCAAATATACCATCTCTATGGTTCTGTGTAGTTCTTTGAGATAAATGTTCTAGAACGTCAGGTGTTATATTTCATCAGCCATGTTCATTTCATACTGGTCCAAAATATCTGCATGTTTCATATCTTTCAATGGCATTAAAGCCGCGCTGAAAATACCAGCTATATCTGGTTCACCATTCACTTCCATTGCGTCTACAACTTCTTGGAATTGTGGTTGTAAGTTTATGAACCACCTATCCGGATTAGCTTTATGACCCCATCTCATTGTAGTTCCATAGTCTGCAGAAACAAAAGTAGGTTTGTTTCCATATTGGTTAGGTTCTGAATGAACTTTAAAACATGTTTCATTTCTATATGTTTTGGTGAAATTTAACCTTTTATTTTCACCGAGTTCAGCCAAAGATTGAACGTTATATGGTCGTAAGTAAAAAGGATTGTTGTATTTGCGTACACTTTCTTTCAGTTTTCCATTCTATGCTGAATATTTTCATCTGATGTTGGAGTCTTTTGTATGTCGGCGAACATTTTTCGATATTCTTCTACTATGTCAGCCGAATTTTTCTTAGACTCTTGGAAAGATTCCATATTCTCCGCATACTCTTGTTGAGGGTCAAGATTTTTCGGCTGTTCCAAATCTTCATCTAGTTCTGTGAAGTTAGTTTCCAAAGGAGGGACTTGTTCGTTTCCTTCAGGCTCTTCTAGCTGTTGTTGCTGAACTATTTCTTCCATGTCTGGTTGTATCTGAACTTCTTCCTGTGGAGTTTCTTGTACCTCATCTGCTGGCATTTCATATATTCCGAGACCGTTTTTAACAAGTTCCCTATTTAAGCCATCCGCATTCATAACCCTTTCTTCTTTCGTTCCGTCTCTATTTTTACGCGTTTCATGAAGATAGTTGAATTATCATTTATCTCTGACACCAAATATCTCGGAGTAAATTCATCCATGTCATTTGGATGATATGCTATTAAATCATATCCCTTAGCGAGCTTGTATTTTCCAGGTTTGAAATTATATCCCATTTGGTGCTGAACCATAAAGCTAAATAGGTTCGGGTCAGTATTTCCTTCCTTGAACTTTCTAATAGCTTCTTTATATCTGTCACTAAAGTCAAGAGTATCTGGGTAACCATAGTCTTCCTTAAGCATTTTTAAGAATTCTTGGTTTCCTTGTTCTCTACTTCTTTTATGTCCTTGCTCTGTTTGTGGTGCAGTGTTTTGAACTGTTGGTTGTGGTGCAGTGTTTTGAACTGTTGGTTGTGGTGCAGTGTTTTGAACTGTTGGTTGTGGTGCAGTGTTTTGAACTGTTGGTTGTGGTGCTGGATTTTGAACTGTTGGTTGTGGTGCAGTGTTTTGAACTGTTGGTTGTTGTGTTGGTTGTTGTGTTGGTTTTGGTGCATGCCTGTGTCTGTGTCCATGTGACGATGTAAATGTTTTAGGTAGTCCTGGTGCAGGTGCTTCTCTTGGAGGTTTGGTGGTATATAAGTTCCACCAGCTGGCACATATGTTCCATCTGCAGCATAATGTCCTACCTGACTTTTCGTTCTTAAGAAAGCATTTACTAGGTCTGTTTTAGTCTGTTGTAACTCTTTTTCTTGACTTTCCACAACAGTTGCTCTAACGGCGTCATAGGCACTTTGAACTGCCTGTCTCGTTGCTGCATCTGTTATTTTCGTCATATTTTGTGCTACTTCTCTTAACTCGTTGTCGAAACCTTCAGACTTCAGTTTCTTTCCAGATGAGAAGTCGTTCACTAGTTTCACCTTACTATGAAGAGCTTCGAAGGCGTTCTTAAAGTCAGCATTCATTAAAGCTTCATTTGAACTGTCTTCATCCGCTTGTATTTTTGTCCTTATTGACCCTATAAGTTGGGCTGCTTTGGCGTTGGCTTGGGCATCTAACCAGTCATTATTAGCTTTTATATATTCTGCGCTTTTCATTGCCTTTTGCATGGCTGCGTCGTTATTTTTACTTTCTTGTGCTAAGTTTTCATACTGTACGGTTTGGTTTTGCAACTGTAAAAGTTTTTCTGCCTTTACATTTGCTTCAACTTCTTTTTTATACTCATCGCTATCCATATATGTCTTCAGGGCTTTTTGTTTTATCTCTTCATCTTTCAGTACTTTATATTGAGTAGTATGGTTTTTCAAATTTATAACATCTTGTTCCATTTTTGCTACTTCTGCTGCTTTTTCTGACACTTTTTTCGCATATTCTCTGTACTTAGTTCTTTCAGTTGTTCTTCTTTCTTCTTTTCTCTACGTTTAACTCATTTAGTTTCTTTGTGTGTCTGTCATATTCTAGTTTCTTTTCGTTTTCACTTATTTGTTTCTGTATGTCTATGTTTGACTTTTTGACATCTGTTATTTGATTTTTGAGTGAACTCAAATTCATTTGACTTTGAGGGTTATAAGCTGTTCCGTCTGCAGCTCCACCATAGCCTGCCATTTCGCTAAAAAGTGCCGCTCTTAAACCTCCACTCTGTGCACCAATAACTCGGTTTAAAAGCATAGGGTTGCTTGACATTTGTTGCAACATAGTGGGGTCATTCATCATTTGTTGTTGCAACTGTTGTTGTGGTGTCAGTTTTACTATTGGATGTTTCAATGCTCCCTTCCTCTTACGTATATTCTTACGTAGCTTACGTGGCATTTTAAGTGAAGTTAAAAAGCGGTTTTTGACAGATGTTTATATGACACTATTTGTTCAGCACAAAAAACTACTCGGTCAAAGTGTTGTCAGTTTTTAAAATAACCGTCCTATCTTGTTTTTAAAAGGGAGAAAAGGCTTCTCAAAGTATACTTCCTTGGAACGCCCGTAACTTTTCCTGTAGCGACGATAGACCCTTACTTGTCCGGACAAAGTTATACTATTTTGAGTGCTCTACAAAAAAGTCACCGGCTGGTCGGCTGGGGTTCGGTCCTCCTCTTGGGTCTTGGGCAAAATTTCTTAGGGGCTAGAAGGGGCGCAGCCCCTGGAAGCCCCACTACCTTTTTTTTTTTTTTTTTTATCGATCATTGTTTTATCAAATTATCTTTCTTTTCATATTAATCATTGCTTTATGAAATAATCTTTCTTTTCACATTTATCATTGTGTTAAAGAATTATCTTACTTTTCATATTTATCATTGCTTTATTGGATTCTCTTTCTTTTCATATTTATCAATGCTTTCTGCAATTCTCTATCTTTTCATATTTATTATAATGTTATTACATTCTCTTTCTTTTCATATTTTTCATTATTTTATCATATTTTCTTACTTTTTATATTTGTCATTGTTTTATTTCATTCTCTTTCTTTTCATATTGATCATTGTTTTATTACATTTACTTTCTTTTAATATTTTTCCTTATTGTATGGAATTATCTCTCTTTTCATATTAATCATTACTTTATTACATTTTCTTTCTTTTCATATTTATTATAGTATTATTATATTAGCTTTCTTTTCATATTTAACATTGCTTAATGAAGTTCTCTCATTATTGATGAATGCCCTCTTAGTATTGCAATTAAAGAAAATTCAATAGAAATTGTCAAATTATTAGTTGAGCATGGCGCAAATGTTAATTTGATACTTAATCTATTTCTTTTCATATCTATCATTGTTTTATCAAATTTTTATTCTTTTTACATTTATTATAGCATTATTACATTCTGTTTCTTTTCATATTTATTGTTGTTTTATGTAATTTTCCTTCTTTTCATGTTTATTATTGCTTTATGAATTTCATTTTCTTCACATATTTAACTTCATATTATTGCATTATATTTCTTTTCACATTTATCAATGTTTTGTGGTGTTTTCTCTCTTTTCATATTTATTACTGTTTTAAGATATTCTCATTCTTATCATGTATTTCATTGTTTTATATCATTTCATTTCTTTTCATATTCATCATTGTTTTATATCATTTCCTTTCTTTTCATATTAAACTTTGCCTTGTGAAATTTTCTTTCTTTTTCATGTTTATCATTGTTTAATGAAATTCTCTCTATTTTTAATAGATGTCCACTTAGTTTTGCAATCAACGAGAATTCAATGGAAATTGTCAAATTCTTAGTTGAACATGGTGCAGATGTTAACATTAAACTTATTCTCTTTCGTTTCATATTTATCATTACTTTATATGATTCTTTTTCATTTCATATTAATCATTGCTTTATATGATTATCCTTCTTTTCATATTTATTATAGTATTATTACATTCTTTTTCTTTTCATATTTATTGCTGTTTTATGCAATTCTCTTTCTTATTATACTTTTCATTGTTTTATAAAATTTTCTTTCTTTTCAAATATATTTTTGTTTTATAAAGTTCTATTTATAATATCAAATATCCTTTGGGAGCTACAATTACAGAAACTTCAAGAGATATTAAAAAATATTTACTCGAGCACGGGGTAACAATATGCAAAAACCAAGGATGCTACATAGCATAATTTAACAGTTATTAGAGTTTTATTTTAATGTGAGCACATTCAATTTTTTTAGAAAATTAATATCCAATGTTATTTACCTTTTATTGCCAGGTTCATTGATCTTTCAAAAATTCCAAATAGAATGTTAATTTCCAAGACATTTCTTGCATCGTTCATACATGATATTAAGAATAAATGTTAATTTTTCAATGTTTTTTGACATTTTTTTCAATGGAAAATAATCGTATGCCGGAAAATTTTCGATTACATGTAGGGCGTAAATTCAAGTTTAATATTGGGAAAAATTAAATTGTTACGTGGTTATTCTATAACATCCTTGGTATCAACTTTGTGAGTAATTGTTCCGCAATGCTAGTACTTTCTAATTTTATAATGTTCCTGATAGCAAAAAATTTGAATATCCGATAGTGTTGGGAAGCACCCGCATTTACATTGCTATCGATTCTATATCCCTATTCGAATCTCATATTTCTACCTATAACAACCCCAAAAATTTTAGCTAATTTATGAGGAGGCATTATTAATATGTAATTTTTGTATTCACATATCAAAATTGTTAATGCTATGACATATAACTTAATCATAACAGGCTTGCTGATTACTTAATGGAAGAAGAAGTATATATAGTTAATAATTCGTAAATTATGAGTCAACTTCCTTAAATTATCTTTAATAATACAAGATAATCACATCAAAGCTGTTATGACAGCCCAATATAAGACAATAAATTGTTGATACTTTTTTTTATCAAACTTGAGTTCAAATTGTTTGACTTATCATCTTTCTATGCTGCACGTGCTTAAATAGTCTAATAATTCCAAAATGTCATTTTCCTATAAATGACACTTTTTCGGCAAAGTTTTTTAATGTCTAAATAATCACATCCTTATTAATTTTTAAAGATATTTTAAAATGGCCAGACGATGGTTCTAATTCAATTTTTGTTATCTGATTTTTCTAAACATCACTCAAAATGAGTTCCTCTGAGACTCTCATGCTCACAATCTCCGGCATCCGCGGCGTGGTCGGTGATTCCCTTATACCAGAAGTTGTTGCCAAGTACGTTTCTGGATTTGCTGGTCTTCAGCTTACAAAGGGCAAAGGCAAACAAGTCATCTTAGGCTATGATACACGCCCAGCTGTTTCATGGATCAAGCAAGTTACAACAGGTGCTCTCATGGCATGCGGAATCGATGTCGTAGATATTGGCATTGTTCCAACACCAACAGTTCAACTTATGGTTCAGCAGTTCAAGGCATGTGGTGGTATCATCATCACAGCTTCTCACAACCCACAGCAGTGGTGTGGCCTCAAGTTTGTCGAATACACAGGCATCTTCCTTGATCAGCACAATTGCGACGAGATGTTCTCATGCAAGCACTCAAAGTATGCCACCTGGGACAAGCTTGGCACACTTACAAACTATCCAAACGCCATCCAAGACCATATCAACAACATCTTCGGCCAAAAGTTCATCGATGTCGAGAAGATCAAGAAGCAGCACTTCAAGGTTGCTGTCGATACAATCAATGGTGCTGGCTCACTCGCAATCCCAGTCATTCTCCGCCAACTCGGTTGCGAAGTTACAGAATTAAACACAGAACCAACAGGTTTATTCGCCCATACACCAGAGCCAATCCCAGAGAACCTTACACAGCTCGCTGAAGCCGTCAAGGGCCACGATATCGGTATCGCCGTTGACCCAGATTCAGATCGCTGCGTTCTCATCGGCGAAGATGGCAAACCACTCGTCGAAGAATACACACTTGCACTCGCTGTCAACTACGCTCTCAAGTACGGTGGCATCAAGACACCAGTTTGCCGCAACATTTCCACATCTCGCGCTGTCGACGACATCTGCAAGGAGAATGGCGTTACATGCTACGGAACACCAATCGGTGAAGTCAACGTCGCCATGAAGATGGTCGAAGTCGGCTCAGAGATCGGTGGAGAAGGAAATGGTGGTGTCATGCTCACTTCCTGCCACATTGGCCGTGATGCTCTTGTTGCAACAGCCATGGTCCTTCAGCTCTTCGCCGCTGAACGTGAGAAAGATCCAAAGATCACAATCTCACAGGTCAAGGGAGCTCTTCCACAATGGAGAATCTCCAAGAAGAAGATCCCAATGAAGGCAGGACAGAACGTTCCAAAGCTCATCGAGCAGTGGAAGGAGAATATGACAAAGACATACGGAGATGCAATCAAACTCAACGAGGCTGATGGTCTCAGAGTTGACCACGAGAACTGGTGGGTTCACGTAAGAAGATCTAACACAGAACCAATCGTTCGTGTTATTGGTGAAGCTCACACACAAGAGGAAGCTAATGAACTCTGCACAAAGGTTTACAACGAGTTCATGAATCTCATGAAATAAAAGAATTTACAAATTTTCTATTTAAAATTCAAAATCTTTGTGATTTTTTTCTTTTTTTTTTCGGAAATTGATTCATAATTAAGTGTTCACAGTCGAGAATATGTAAACTAATCATATTTAGCAATGCGTAAAAGGTTTAGAAGCATCTAATTTTATTGTCTTTTGTCAAAATCAAACATCCAGGACCAGATAAATTTATTTGATCCAGAAGATTGTGATATGTTAACATATAAGATGAGTGAGAATTATCTTCACTTCAAAGAATTCAGTGACTTCATATTTTGAATTTTGATTCTCACAGCTTAGTTTTTGAAATTTGTTAAAAATTGAATTTAGTTGCATTTATTTTCATTGAATATAATGGTAATACGAGTTAGCCATATCGCTGATTACCATATCATACTCATATCAATTAAAAATGAATTTTACATTGAGTCATAATCAAAAATATACATATTAAGAGAATGAATATGTAAATTCATCGAGCTAAGTATAAATATACCTTTATTAGTGATTAAAAATAATAAAAGAACAAAATCAGCAATAACATTTTCTATGGACAATAGAAACACCTTCTTCTGTGTATTCAGCTTTTTCAATAGACATTTGTGGGAATGCCTCAAGGGATGCAATGACGCTTCCTCCAAGCCAAACTGCATTTCGCCTTCCAGCAGTTGCAATAACGTTAACTTTCTCTGATGGTGGTGCGAGAGACACAATTTCCTTTTGGATACGTTCTGGAAGGCCACGGAACATTGTTGAACCACCAGCCAAAATGATATTACTAAATAAGGTACTCTGTATCTCTTTTTCACATTTGGTAATAGAGTTAAGAATGCCCTGGTGAACACTCTCGCATTTAGCACCCATTAATGATGGCTGGAAGAAGAATTCGGGACATGTGATTCTTTCTGTACCTAATTCAATAACAGAGCCATCAGGAAGTGTATATGGAAGTGGATCTTCCTTTTCCTGCAATGCTGTTGCGTAATCGAGAGCAACTTTACAAGCTCTTTCTTTAATTTGATTTGCTGTTGAAAGATCGACATTTTTGTCTTTCAATTTTTCGTAGAGATATTTTGTGAGATCATTTCCTGATACAGCGCTTTGAACTATTGTATGTGTAATTCCATAGCCTTCATAAACAGAAACTGTCTGAGATACACCTTCACCGGAGTCGTATACTATACCAGCTGTCTTACCTAAACTGAACAAAGCAAGAATAGGCTGCATTTGTGAATTATAGGCTTTTACGTTGAATGTTTCGAACATTATTTGCATTAGCTTCTCGCGATGGCTTCTCTGTGTAAGTGGTTTTTCTGTTACTAATACTGCATAGTCCTCTGGTACAAGATGGAGCTCATCATAAAATGAATGGCGCCAAATTCTTTCAATATCTTCCCAATTATTAATCACACCGTTTTCAATAGGGTGTTTAAGATTGAGTAAGTCCTTTTTTGCAACTGCTTCAAATCCAACAAAATAATCTTTATTTTGTCCACCAACCATCAATTGATCGGACTTTGGCGTACCAATAATTGAAGGGAAGATAGACTTTGGAGCTTCATTACCTGCAATGCCTACTTTGATAAAGCCTGAGCCATTATCAATAACAATCACAGGAGGAGAAGTCATCGAATAACGAGTTTTTATTGTAAAAAAAATTGTTTTTTGTAAACTTAGATTTTGAGATGGAGCTTTAGAGTACTATAATATGCTCCTTTCGATTATGAAATCATTACATCCACAAGCAAATTTTGAAAAATAGCTATCCATCCTAATTCAATTTTTACATTCTCTTTCAAATTCAACTTAGATAATCAAACAGTCTAAGAATACGTCAGTATAGCTTATATTCAGTTTGATATGACATGGTTACATAATATATCAATCAATTATCAAATTTATATATATGACTTCTTTTTATTCGGAATTCTCCATTGTTTCAAAGAGTATTACTGATGTTGATTCGGTAAACTCTAAAATTAAGATGAAATTTATGAAGTTCTATAATATGTTAAATATCTCACCATATAATAAGATATTACAGAACATACTATGGTAATATAGATTATTGCTGTGCCAAGTGTAAAAATTGAAATGAGGTATAGATATTGATTCAATCGAGATAGAGATTGACAATGATGCATGTATATACATTCAAATATCACAAATCTGCAGAAAGATGCAACATTAATTAATTCACTTACATTTTCAATTTGAAGTTTCAAAAACATTTTTCAAATTCTTGTTTAAAATCGTTTTATCTAACGTCAATTTTGAATGAGAGTTGGACCTATACAATATTAACCTTGTACATAAGAAGGATAATGACAATGTCATGTTGGAATTTGCAAAAGGATAATGACAATGCTTAGTGCTTCAAAATTTAAGGTTATAATGTATTTTATTCACTGCAGCGAGAAAAAATGTTCATCTGTATTTGCATTGAGATGTAGATAATTGATATCGTGAAGTTAGTTCATAATTTGAATTTCTGCATGACCGGAATTTATGCAACCATTGAGGGTGGTAAATTTCGGTCAATTATAGAAGCAATGATAGAAGCAGATGTATCTATAGAAGATAAAGAATCAACTGCAATGCTTGTCTGGCATGATTCTTTGAAAGAATGCGATTTTTTTGGACCTTTAAAGCCGTGGCAAGTTGTAAATAGAGTTCCAAGCATTAATATTCTTTGCAGAAAATGTCCCTATACTAGAGTAATCATGAGAATGCAGCCACATTTTCCAAATTTATACAATTTTCTTCCAAAATCGTTCATTTTACCAATTCAACTTAAAGATTTCCTTCACGATCTGCAAGTTTCTGGGAAAACTTATATTTACAAACCAGATGGCGGCTCTCTTGGTTGCGGAATTTCAATATTTAAGTCTGGCGATAAGTTTGAAGTGCCCCATATAGAGAAGCTAGCTGTTGTACAACAATATATCGACTCATACTTAATAGATGGAACAAAATTTGATTTAAGATTGTACGTTCTTATAGCTTCGTTAAATCCATTAAGAATTTACGTATATAGAAATGGACTAGCGCGCTTCTGCTCGGAAAAATTTGAAACAGGAACTACATTTAGTCAATTAACAAATGTTTCTCTAAATAGCGAGAACCCAGACTGTGATATATCAGAAATATCACAACTAGTGTCTGATATATTCCCTAGGATGGAAGCAATGGGTGTTGATATCAATGCTGTTTGGGAAAGAATTGATAATGCTATTGTTTCTACAATAATAGCAGCACATGAGTTCTTATCACGATCAGAAGAAGAATATTGTCCTAATGTGGGATATTCTCGATGCTTCCATTTGCTTGGATTTGATGTTTTGCTTGATAGAAATTTGAATCCTTGGATATTAGAAGTCAACAATCGTCCTTCTCTTGATTATTACAGAGGAAAAGAGAGAAGAATGAAAGTACGTGCAATAAGAGATGCAATAAAGATATGTTGCTCTTTACATCACGCACAAATGGCAATTGTTGCCAGAAAATGGGCTTGGAACAAAGATAGTTGGTCTACTTTTGTTAAAGAAACACCAAGCATAATAGAAAATATGGAAAAAACGAGGGCCGAAGTGGAACAAAACACTTTGTTCCATTTGGCTTATCCATCCAACCATCCAAACTCTAGTGAATGGGAAAAGGCATTGGAACTTACTAAGAAAATGCCTTTGGAATTATTACCTGGCCTGAAATTACCAGATAAAATTCTGAGTTCCTTAAAATCTGTTTTTTAATAAAATACTATCTATCGGAAACATTACTTAATCTGTTTTTAAACTTCATTTGATTCTCATCAAGTATAAAAAATCAAGATTAGAAATTATTTATTGATATCTCAATTTTATTATGCAAACATTAACAGAAAAGATGCAAATTCAACTTTAAAACAACACTACAATATAATATTTATTAATTAAAAGATAAATAAAAAAGAAACAACAAATTACATGGAATTTCGATTGTTCTTGAATTGAAGTATGCTACACATATCATCTCTATGATGTAAATGTGCAAGTGCATTCGAAATATTGATAATTGAAAGAGGGGGTGGAGCCAATTCTGGCAAACCTAATGTAAATATAATTTCTTGGGTTAGCGGTTCGTAAACGAGTGAGTAATTAGCTTTTCTGGGTATCAAAAACATGCCGAGTTCAGATATCATTCCATCTGATTGAGTAACCGATTCATTATCAGGAACAACATAAAATACAAACCAAGTAGCTTTCTCTAAGTCGCAGGCATAAAGAAGCGCATATTCTGATGCTGCTTTTCCGCCGAAAAATAAGGCAAAGTGATCAACCAAGGTCATTCCGGCTCCAATGGTTGAAAACGAAGGTTGTGATCCGTATGTTGGAATTTCTGTAATTGTATATTTGTCTGGATCGATTACAAGTAAATTGCTATTTTTACAACATCCGAAAGAGTAAATTCGATTGTTATATTTGATGAATGGAACGGCTGTTCGTCCTGTGATTGTTTGTTGAATTTGCTCCCAATGCATTGTTTTAAGATCAAGTACATTCAGTTCATTCGGCCACTGATCATTATATCCTCCCCAGACAAAGATCTTAGAATCGTGCATAAAGAAAATTGGTGTCATTCTTGGGCTCGGTTCGAGACCTGTTGTTTGAATGTGGTAGACGAATCCGGTTTCAAGATCGATTGAATGAAGTTCGGAGTAATAAACAGAGTCTGCAACGCCTCCGAAAACAATTATCTTGTTATCATTATAAAATGCACAGGCTCCTGTACGAGGTGATACAATTTCGCCAGAAAGATTTAATTGCGTCCATTTCTTTTGAACGCAATCTAGAGCCCATACATCATTTAATAATTCTTTTTTGTATGATGTACCGTAGCCAATGAATAAAGTGTGCATATCATCAGAATAACACGAAAAATGACCTGATCTTGGCGCAGGGCATACACAGTTAGGAACATATTGACTCCATATGCCGTGAAAACCACAGTGTATGATTTTAGTTTTAGATCTATTGTAGGTTTGCTGTTTTGCGTGAGGATCATGGAAATCACTTTGCTGGAGCCTTAATCTAGGACTTTGTAGAGGTAAGTATGGATCGAATTGAATGTGATTACTTGGAGCTGAACCCATTCAATATAATACTTTTTAACATTCAATTTGTATCGTTAGCTCAATTTTAAGCAACTATCAGTATTCGAAATAATAAATAGGAATTTCGAGCGAATAATTTTGAATGATTAAAATTTTCATAAAAAATTTTCGATCATCCTCGGAAATTCAAGTATAATGGTTAAATGAGATAATGGTAGATTATTGTATTGATATAAAAAATTTGTGATGCTCTCAAAATTCAATTACTGTCACATGATTTGATAGATGAAATACTTTCCCCATTTTGAAATGAAAAATACATTTACAACGGCCTATGAGTTGAAAAGTATGATCAGCCTATTCAACAAAGACAGTAAATCAAAGAAATGAACAATACACCTCAAGCAAATTAATTATGACAAATAATTGTTTAAATATCTCATAACATGCCATTCGTTTCTTTTCATATTTATGAAGTGAAGTTTCAATGTTTCATTTCCAATATATACTTCAATTTTTTTGCAAATCAACATTAAATTTACTGACTAATATTCTCTAATATTGCATACGAATTAAATTACAAACGATTTTATGCTTATATGCTCATATCAAATCAAAGAAACATGTGATTCTCAATATTTTTTTGAAATTAACTCAATATACTGCCTAAATTCATAATATAGCTCATTATATGTAATGCATATTGTATATATACTGAAATACATTTGACCATAAGGTTTCAAACTCATAAGAAAGATAGATATGAAATTACAGAAATGTTTTATCAAATAATCATATTAATAAGATATAACTGTTAAAGCAAAACTTCTAAACGTAACTCCAAGACATATATTTTATCTAAATTCTGATATTCTTTAAAAAAATATTGCTCTCTGAACGAAATATTATATACATTATGAAATGAGCATAAAAATCAAAAAGATTGGGTATGTAATAAGTAACAATTGATATTTATAACACTAATAATTATACAATTTAGGCTGTAGTTTGTGGTGATTCTTCTTTAGCATCTTCTTTAACATCTTCTTCTGCAGCATCGGAATTTTGTTGTATTTTTTCTGGTTGTGGCTGTATTTGAGGAAATACCCAACCAGGAGGCATATTTGTGCCTGGAGGAACTTGTGGCATGCCTTGAGGAATACCAAATTGCATCTGTGGTCCATAATATTGAGGAGGGTATGAAAATTGCGTAAATTGTCCGTATCCAGTTGGTAAATATTGATCTCCACGCATGAATCTCGGCGGATTTTGAGAGAGGAATCTTTCTTGAAGTTCGCGTTGTGGAACATTATGAGAGATATACCAAGCATAAGCGCAAATAAATAATGAAACAATCAATATAATAATTGTTATTAAAATTAAAAGAAATAATATAGTATTATCATCGGAAATGATACTTGAATTGCCTTTCATGGGAGCGTTCTTTTCTTTGAACCTCTGTATCTTAGAGAAACAGAATAATGGAAAAAATAAGAAAAACATTTCGTATTATTGAAAAGTAACGTAATTAATCGGAAAACGACAGAAATCCAAAGGAATTGACAAACAAACATTGTCAATAATTTATGAGTTTTGACGATTTTATTTTCAAAATTAGATTTAATCTAATACTTATAGTAAATCAATTTATTCAGGTTTCCAAAAATCTTCTGTCACTTTTATGAAGATTTTAGTCCTATCAAAAATGACTGAAGAATTGGCTCAACAGCTTGAAATATCCAAGTCACAGACTATTAGTCCGGAAGAAAGACTTGAAAGTACCAAATACTTGCAGTCAGTATACGAAACTCCTGATTCTACCTTTATTTTACTTGAAATTTTAACTGATCCGAAGTACCAAGAAATTCATAATGCCGCTGCTGTCGCAATGAATACTTGCATCAAAAACAACTACGAAAAACACTATTTGAACACAGAGCACGCACTTCAACTAAAGGCACAGATTCCTTTATTGATCCGCCAAAGCACAAACTACAATGTATCACGTTTGGTATGCTATGCTATACAATCAATACTTAAGTTTGACGCTGCAGAATGGCCAGAATTAAAAGATTTGATTCAATTTTGGTTACAAAATCAAAAACTCGCGTTGGCAGCTACTCTTCTTTCAAACATTGCAGAAGTGATACCAATTGAATCATTTGATCAGTACATGGATTTCATTATTGAAGGATTGAACTTATGCTTAGCAAATGGAGAGCTTCCGTTAGTTGACACAATTACTCCAGCATTACCACCGATCTTCCACACTTTTCCGGACGATGATCCCCATATTGCTCAGTTAATTCCAACCTTTAACCAAATTCTCGAATTTTTCATACAATCATTACTTCAAACAAAGTATGTTTGCCGTAAGACAGCATCTGCTATTGCAAACTGCTTCCTTTCTGGCAAACTCGCTTCAATTTCTCAAGAATGTTTCTCAGAACTACTTAACCTTGTATCTCAAGAAGATTTTTCACCAATAAACTACACCGTTGTGTTTATGATACTTGAATCAATGCTCGGATCAAGCGGAGACGTAATTGATGACATGATTCCAAATTTGGCCCAAGCAATCATCAATTGCGCATCAAAAGCAATCGATGAAGATGATTCCAGATTCATTGTCATCATAAGTGAAACAGCTTCTGGTGTTTATCCCGATTCATTCTTCAAAATTTTGTTTGACAACTTGAATTTTGATGATGAACATATAACGATATCAGCAATGGCAGTTGCCTTCTCCATTGAAACCAATATTGGCCCAATAATGTCAATCCTTTCCGATATTTTTTCATTTATTGAAAAATATTCAGTTTGTGAGATAGAAAAAGCAGCATTTTACACATTATTAGCTGCTACAGAGCTCGCAAACCAATTCACACTTGAACAAAGTGAACAAGCTTGTCAATTAGTGAAAATTTTACTTCCTTCATTACAATCGACCATTGACGATAACATTGAACAATCACTTAAAGCATTATCAGCCTGTTTCCACAGTTCAGCCCTTCCTGATTATATTTTTGGCCCATCATTTGAATCTGTCATTCCTCTTGTCCAATCTGAGAACAAAGAGGTTTCCCATGAAGCAGTTCATTGTGTGGCCATGATGATATACTCAGCAAGAGACGGAATCGAAACTTTTGCTGATGTTCTCATTCCGATCGTTTCTCAAGGCTGCCAGATCAGCGAAGATGAAGATCCGATTCTCAAGGCCGAATGTTTGGAGTCCGTCGCTATGATGATTCGTTTTTGTCCCGAAAAACTTGGAGATAATGCACAGTGGCTCATAGAATTGCTTCTTAAGATAGGAAATACACCCGATGACTACCTTAGAAGGAGTGTCGTCACATGCTTTGGCAATTTGGTCGAATGCTGCTGCCCTTATTTAGAAAATGTTGCTAATGAGCTCCATTCCTTCCTGGATTTCTGTTTCTACGTAAATGTAGAATCCCCTGATCCCGAAAATGATGACGAATCTTTAGTCAGAGAATCGGCAATCGAATGTTTAGATTCTGCTTTAAGAGTTGTCAGAATCTTATACAGAAAGATGCCTCAAATATGTCCAGAGGACCCACATCATTTCGTTGAAGGCGCTCTGATCCTTGGAAGAGACGCTCCATCTGATGTATTAGTTTTCCCGGCCATGGCTTGCGTTGCAGAAATTCTTGTAGTTACTAAAGATGAAAATGTAGCTAATGAACTCGCAACAGCGATCCAAAGTTGTTTGAGCGGAGAAAATCCTCTCGCCGCTGCAGGAGCCTTCCATTGCTTGAACATTTTAACTAAGAGACACTATGAAGGTATTGACCAATGGCTTCAATTCTCTCTTCCTTCTGCAATGCTCGCAGTTATCAAAAATCTTCCTTCCCAAACAGCGAACGCCAATGAATATGCTGATGAATGCGACTCTAGCGACTCAAGCGATGATGGCGAGTTGCTTATGGACTCAGAAAGAGAAATAATTGTCCGACCACTTTATAAATTCCTTGTATCCGCCGTCAGAAACTATCCACAATTAGTTGAAACTGATAAATTACTCAATAATACGATCAAAGCAGCAGGATGGGCAAGAAATAGAGCTAAAAATAATCCAGATGCAAACAAGACAGATTTGGAAGAAATCCAGAATATCTGTTCACTATTATTGTCTGTTTATGAGACATCGCAAAAGATTCCGACCGTTTTTAAGAAGAATATCATTAATGTTATTGTCAACGCAATATTAGACATTGATTTCACATTCTTCCCAACATCATTGGTCGCTGCAAGAGTAATTTTCGAAAGAGAGCCAAAAGCTATTGAAATTGAAAAATTCTCCGAAAAAATTATTGAAATTTTTGAGATCGAACCAGGCAGTGAAAGGTATTATTGGGCTACATCTGGATTGGCAACAGCATTCATCTGTTCTATGATGGATAAATCGAATGATTTCGATTATGAAACTTGGATTCCACCAATTCTCATGAGATTGCCACTTAGAGCCATGAATATGCCATACGATTTCATTTATTCTCATGTTGTCCGCATGACGACGATGGAAGTTGCAGAACCAAGTCAAATTTTCGCAATTTTCGCAAAAGTTTTATCAACATCACAGAGATCATTTGAAATGCTTAATTTATCTCAGGACACAATCAATGGCATGATTGCATTCACTAAGAACTTTGTTGTTCAAAACGGAGAACAAATTCTTTCTGAAGTTTTGTCATCTGAGCAAGAAATGGAAAGACTTATCGCAAGACTTGGCTAAATAGCATAATACTTATTTATATTGTTTTATTCATAAAAATTTATATACTATTTCTTCTAACAATTTCTATTTTTTTAGTTTGTTTTGATCAAATAAATGATAATAACATATGTTTTGTTAATTCATTGAAGAATATCTCATTTCATCTGGTAGAAACGCCGCTTTTCATTATACTGCACTTAGTAATATAGTAATGAAATCGCAGAACTTTTTTTTTCACATGGTGCAGGTACCAATGAAAAAGATAAGGATGGAGAAAATGTTCTTCATCTTACAGAATACTATAAGAGCAAAGAAATCGCTAAACTTCTTCTCCAGCACCATATCTTCTGTCAGAAATATCCACTTCTTCATATTACAGCACTTAAAAATAGTAAAGATATAACCGAACTCCTTCTTTCACATGATGCAAATATCAAAAAGAAAGATGATAATAGATTCATCGCTCTTTGAGAAGAGTAATGTACTGATTAACTGTCAAATAGATATCAAAAACTATCAACATTAGATGGAAAATCATTTATATATAAATAAACAAAAAGCGTAGATAAATATAAATACATAATAACATTATTTGATTCTGTCTTGCTGTTTTTTGAGGAGTCGGCTTATATCCATTAATTTTCCTTGTGCTTCTGCAAGTTTTTCTTTCAAAGACATGATAGTTCTTTCTTTATCTTCGATTACAGATTTTATCTTTTTAGAAAGTGCTGCGATTTCAGAATTATTCTTATCTTGTAGTTCCTTTTCTTGAACTTTCCATTGCATTTGTTTCTCAGAGAACTTTGCTTTTGCCTCTGCAAGTTGTTCTCTCAGTGTATTTTCATCAATTTCTGCTTGTTCTTTTTGCATTCTTTCTCTTTCTTCTTGCTTCTTAATTGCAATGGACAGTTCTTCTTCTTTCTTCTTTATGCTTTGTTGAATATCTTCTTTCAGTTTCCGCTGTTCATTAATATCGTTAATAAGCTTTTCATTATCTTTTTCTATTCTCGAACAAAGTTCGCGTTCATTTTGAATTTTTTCTTTTATTTCTTCAATCTGCTTTTTCTTTTTCATTTTTTGTTCTTCAAGTTCTTTAATAGTTTCTTTTGCATCTTCTTGACTATCATCGATTCTCTTCTGTGATTCTTTCTTCATTTCTTCTTTCTTTCGTTCTGTTTCTGCTTCGAGTTTTTCAATAACTTTTTTAAGTTTCATTTCATTTTTCATTTTTGTTTCTTTTTCAAGTTCCATTTTGATTTCAACTTCTCTTGCGGCAGCAGCAAGTCTTGCATCTTCTTGAGCAGATTTTATTGCTTTTTCGACATCCTCTTGTATCTTCTCAACTTCCTTTGCAGCTCTCAACTGTTCTGCAGTGAGTTCTGCTTTCCATCTCTCTCTTGCTTCGTTTAACAATTGTTCTTGTTCGTTCTTTGCTCTTTGGATTTGGTTTTCTCTGTCTTTTTCAGCGGATTGTTTTTTCAATGCTAATTGTTCTAATTCTGCTCTATGAAGCTCTTTTTCTCTAGATAATTGTCTGCGAAGTTGATCTTCAAGTTGCTCGAATTCAACTTGTCGTTCGTGCTCTAATTGTTCAACAAGTTTCCTTCTTTCATCTTCAAGAAAAGATTCAGCATCTTTTTTAGCTTGTAAAATGTTTTCTTGATGTTTTGCATTTAATTCGTCAATTTCTTTCTTTTGCTTATCAAGAAGTGCTTTTAATTCCGGCTCTAAACCTCGAACAGTAGCTTCTTTGATCTCGCGAGTTTTTTCTTCTAATATCTTTTTTTGCCGTTGTCTTTCTTGGGCAATAGCAAGTTCTCTTTGTTGAGAAAGCTGTAAATTTGCTTGTTCGATAATGTGTCTCTTTTGTTTGCCAAGTTTTTGCTCTGTTTCAGCTAATTGCTGATTAACTGAATTAAGTTGTGTATCTAGCTTAGCTTTTTCTTCAACAAGATTTCTGTATAGTGTTTGATGCTTGTTGAGTGCTTTTTCATATTTCTGCTTTTGTGAATTTAATTTTTCTAGTAATTTTTGTTTAAGTTGATCTTTTTCAATTTCTGCATCATATACGAGATTCTTGAGTTCATTCATGAGATATTCTTCTTTTTGAGTCTTTTCTTGTAGCTCCTTTTCTAACATGGAAATTTCATTTTTTATTTCGAGGTTAATTTCATCTGATTGCTGAGTATTTATGATTTCATGCATCTCCTTCTTCGTTTTATTCTCGGATGCATCAAGAAATCCAAGAATGTCACCAAGGGGATCCATGAAATATTTTAAACGTGTACTTTTATAATTAAAAACATATCATTAATATCATTTAAATATATAATAAGGGTTTCGTTTTGCTAAAATTGTCACTTTTATAGCATATTTGTTTTTGGATGTTTTGCGAAACCAAAAAAAAAACTATGATATACAATGTGTGTGTAAAGAAAATACTTTATTTACTAGTTAAAAAATCATTTGGTATTGATCAAGTTATTTTTTCTGGATAAGATATTATATGGATAATTGGATAGAAAATACAATTATATAATCTTGTACCTGGTTTAATTAAGCTAATTGTCATCAGAAACTTGTAATTTTTATGAATTTCAGATTTTCTTTTCATTACTGCTTTTCTTAATAGGTCAAGTTCTTATTTACGTTATAAAGTATGATATTTACAAATATCAAGTTATCATGTTTTTTGAGAAATTATGAGAAACAAACAAAAATGAAAAAGATAGGAATAGCAATGAATAGTGATGTGGGTATAGAAAATGTAAGAGATATGAATGCAAAGCAATCAGTATTTAGGACATTGACCATAGATTTCGAAAAAAAAATGCTGCATATTGAGCGAAAACTATGATTATATTATAAGGCTGTCATTTAAAGCATAATGAAACTGTTCCCTTTTCATTTTAATCGAATAAGATAGTAAAGATTTTTGAATTAGCTAGAAACTGATGAGATGTTTTCACAAATCAGATTTTTAATCTCTATAATGCATAATTCACTCAATATCTCAATTTTGATATTGCGAGATATTTTTGCTATCGGTTTCGCAATTTTGACACAATAGCAAGAGGGTTCTATAAGCATTATTATCAACGTAGAAACTGAATATCATATCAGAAAATGTCGCAAATCTAACATTTACAGACCAAATAGCAAAAATAATTGAATACTTTTCGCAAAAACTTTAAAAATCGATAAAAATATGAAATATAGATATTAAAGAGACTTTTTATATAATATTCATAAAGATTTTCCAAAAATATGATACCGCAAAATTAAAAAAGTGACGTCTTGAGTGGAGTCAAAGGTCGAAATTGCTAGCTAAATGTTTTTTAGCGAAATTGCGTATTGTACGTTTTTTTCGCAAAACGAAACCCTTATATATAATGCTTCAAACCAAGATAAAATTAATATACTTTTCTCAATAAAATTTCAAATTAAAATTATTTTGCGGATTATTACAAGGATATCAACAGAATCACTGAATTTATACGAAAACACGGTGAATATGTTTAAATAGAAAAATTTCATGTACAAATTTGAAATTGTCGTAATTTGGTAATTATTTAGTATAAAAAACAACTATAATTTGTAATATGATTCGTGCATGTCGCAAATCCATACTTATAATGCCTTAATACTATTAATATTTAGAGAAAAATTCATATAAAACTGTATATTAAAAACATTAGAGAGAGTTATAAGAAACAGGAGGTTTAAACAAATTATCAAACATTTAGTATTAAAATCCTGATGGATTAGTTGATCTTGTATTAAATGTGGAATTACTTGGTGAACGAAGTGGTGATGGAGGATTTCTTGCAGATGATTTAGAAGGTGATGAGTTAAGAGATATAATTGATGATTTTTGCGAATTAATTTCTTCATTTGCAAAATTAATTGAGTTTCGTGAATAATATGTAGATTTTTGCATCAAAAATTGTATGTCAGCCTGCTTTTCAGCAATCTTTTTATTTAGTGCATCTTGTTCCGAATCAATTGTTTGTTGTGTGAAAACCATTGTTGTTGGTTTCTTATCTCTTTCATTCCAACGCTCAGCAAGCTTCACTGACGGTGGTTTCGGACGCTCGTTGACATCATTTACTCCTAAATCGCGTAGAGAAAGAAAACCAGACATTGAAAAATAATTTTACATTTTTTAACGTCATTTTGTCAAATTTTTGAATCGAAGTTGTCACTTTTTTATATTTATGAGTAAAAGGCTTCAACTTCGAGGGTTTATTGTTAATGATTTTATGGGAAGTGGAAGAGTTGAGCATCAAATTGTCAATGGAAAGATCCAAGGCCTTCCAAAACATCGAAATAAAACAGCTAAATTTACAGAATTAGTTGCCACTTATAAACAACAATCAGCCGAACAAATGGCTCAAAAGAGTACAGAATATTTACAGCAAAATCAATCAATTGTTGATAATATTCAAAATGATGAACAAAGCCTTATTGAAATGGATCCAAAAGAAGATCATGATCACAAGAGCAAAGATTTTCCAATTGGAGATATAGGAAATAACACCAACAAACCAAATTCAAAATGAAATTAAAAAAAAAGCCATAATGCCCCATACAAACATTTTTTAAATCCAGTATAATTTGTAATTGGGTTTTATTACAAAATTTCTTCCAAATCATTTGAAAACTCTGATTTCGAATGCATTTAACAGCTCCTACTCTACATCTAATAAAATATACGGAAAGAAGGATATATTATTCACCATTATCAAAGCAAAACTTTCTATGAAAAAAAAAAACTAAATTCTTTAATTTTTTTTTTAATCTAAAAACCGGTCAACCTGTCCCAGTCGATGCGTTTCTGTCGATTCAAGACTACTTCCAATTACTCTCAAATAATTGTCGTCACCGACTTTAGCAGTTCTTCCATCAGCAAGTTTTACTATGCCAGAAGTTTTGGTAAAATCGACCTCATTGGTGCCATCAGAAATATAAGCTCTTGTATCCAAATAACATCTATACACAAACATGTGTTGGCAAATAGTTCCTTCTCTAAGTAATAAGAAACGTCCATCAGCAAGTTCCCATTTCTTATGAATAGGGAGTTTTCGAACAGGATTTATGGCACTGTAAAGTAAGCCAAGAATGAAGAAGAATATCATAATATGACATATGACATTTTTGCCAAATTTTTCTGAAAAGTGACTTATCAATCTGCGCAAATGTAAGGTCAAAAAAATGCACAATTTTTTGAAGACCTTATATCCGAAATCTTTCATTTTTATTCCAAAAACTATTCTCAAAACAAAATATGTTTAAAACTTATAAAACGATATATTTTATTGTACAGTTGAATATAATTTTTTATTTATTTTAGTTAACAAGCTGTTCTTATATCATTACTCCAAGTAGCGTAACCGGAATGTGTATTTGTTGCATCATCTATGAGGGCTTCTCCGAAAATTGCTTCTCTTGGATCTCCCTGAGGAATAACCTCTACAGGAAGGTATCTTTGGGAGATTGTCATGCATTGTTGGATGAGCTCCTGTAAGTAAGTGTTTTCTGGTGTTTGTGTGTTAGGAACTTCATTTGGTAAATTAGCGAGCGAATCAACTCCGAAAGCATCCATCAAGTATTCTGGAGTAGCTCCCTGTGATATCCAGATGTATATTTTGTCGAAAGTATGAAGCAAGAATGAAGTTCCTCTAGCGAATGATTCTGTTGTGAGTCCGAATGGTCCTTGGTGAGTATCAATAGCGAAGAACCTTGGATAGAACCTAAGACAGATCTCAACAATTGATGCCGCTCTGAAATCGATGATGGCCATCATTCTGCCATCAGGACCAAGTGGATGTCTTGGGCAGAGAAGTGGAGAGACGGAGAGGGCATGGGCCAAATATGGGAAGTATTCGAATGGAAGGTTCTTGTTCTGCATCTTGTTGCAGTTAATCTTCAAATTCTTTAATGCAACGGAAGGACCATCGGTAAGGCAGTCAATAACTGCGCGCTTTGTGTAGTATGAAAGAATTGAAGCTTCATCCATCGATTGGCGAATTTGATTTATGTCTTGTGAAATCGGAATTTCGAATGTGAAAATTCTGATCATTCTTTCGTGATTTTTCGTGGTCCAAAGCATAGCGAGTTGGAAGATTACTGGTTGTGAAAGTGGGTTCTGGATAGCAAACTCGAAATTGACTGAAGCACGAGGATTGAGAATTGGGAAGTTGATTAAATCGTGGTTTTGAATCGTGAATGTGCCTTGGAGTCTGGTGATGCTAATTCCATCAGAAGCTCTAAGACGAATTGAAGCGTTGTAGAAATAATCAGCTGTCATGACAGAAAAGATGTCGTTGTGCATCTGGTAGGCTGTAGATTCGCTATTCTGTCCGTAGTAGAACAATCTGCCGCCAGTAAGGCCGCAAGGAACTCCAATAATCGAAGCATCTGCCAAAGTATCGGAAACAAGGAAAAGATTGATGGAACAGGACTGGCGGTTGAGCATGAATGATACATCTCTGTAGAATTTGAAGCCTTCGCCTTGTGGAAGCTTAAGTAAATCTGCTTCTGTCGGACTTGCGTTTTGTGGACGTGGAGGAGGTACTCTTGGTCCGTAAGTTGGACGTCCGTAAACGCCTGCGAGGATTACACCGCCAAGTGGTGACATAATTCTGTTTAAGCATTCAAGAACTGATCCGAAGCAATGTCCGTCGGCTTCTGGTGGACGGCTGATGAGCATTTTGAGTACTTGCTTAAGTTGGTCGCGCATTTCGCCTAATTGCTGAACAAGTGGGTATTGAACGGCAGGATCCTTCAAATCACTGAGAACAAACTCTGTTTGGTTCTTGAAATCAAACATGGTAATTTTGTTCGACATGGTGACAATGGTGACTCTGCATGTATCATCGAGTTGGTCAATAGTTGCAAGAGTTGAACTTAAAAAGTTGGCCGTGAAACCACTTTTAACGGCTGGTGCGGACATATCCGCAACGATGCAGTAGGCGGCGCAAATATATGGAGCAGAAATGTATTGGCGAGGGGCAATCATATCATAAACTGGATTGGCCAATTCAGGACGCTGCTGAATTGGTATGGTAGATGCTGCATCGGCCAAAACATTTTTAGATTTGCACATGGCGCATGTGTATGACCTTCCATCTGGGGATCCTTGTGTATATGGACATAAATAGGCGGCGCATTTCGAACAACGAGGAATTGGTGATTGAGAGTAATTCAAAACAGGGACGTTGGCAACTAATGAAGGATGAACAACAAGGTTTAAAGGAATTCCGGCATTTTCTGCGACTGTGTTATTTGCTGGAAGAATTGAGACTGATGGCCTGAAATATGGTGGGAATTTAGATCCGTTTATGTTCGGTTTTGGTTCAATGATGTGTTCACTTTCCCATGGAGTGCATGGATTAATTTGAATATTTTGTGGAGCCATCATAGGTGCTGCTTGAGCTGTAGGTGTGATAGGCTGTGCAACCATCTGTGGATTGGATTGCATAACCTGGCTGGGTTGTACATAACGACGATTCATTTATTTTCTGGTCAAAACTGTCACTTTTCGATTTCATTGTGTCAAATTCATTCAATTAGCGAGATAATGGTGTTAAATAGTAATTATATTATAAATTTACAAAAAAATATTACGATTATTTACGAGTTTTTCCAAATTAAATTCACATAATAAGGTTGGTGTTATGATTTGCAATGATCATAATGCTTGATTTTTCAATGAAATCTCAAATAATTCAAATATCGAAATGTCTGATAATAAAATTAGCAATACAAATCATTTGATACTGATAATAACTAATTTATTTAAGATGCTTATGAGTTGTGTATATTGGCATTCATGAATTGCATTCATCTTAGATATAAAAATTTTAAAACTGTTTTTTGAAACACGTGATACATAAATCAAGCATTTTATGCTGATTGCAATAAATTGTTTAAATTTATTGTTGTTTACTTCAAAAATTTGATTTCAAAGTTTAAATTACTAACAATATAGATTATTCATATGCATATTCATTGAGCTTCGAGCTGAACCTTCCAAAAGGAAAACCAAAATGGTGAATATTAAAAGTAAATGTACGTTTGAATATTCAATGTTGCTATTTATAAAATTAAAGATATCCAAATTGATAAACAAGGCATAGTTGATCAGATAAATTGAGCAAATCAATCAATTACATAAGAAACTCTAATAATTAAGAATAATTATTAGAATTGTAATTCAAAACAATCAAAGATATAATTAAAGATAGATAAGTGACTTAATCTGATATTGGAATCATTGTATGTTCTTTGATGTCTCAAAGATCTGAATTTTGAAAAGATATTTGTGAAATTGAGAATTTTGTTTAAAACAAGCAGGATATATCAATTAATTCTAATACATTATATCAGATCAAATAGACATTTGATATTTGAAAGCCAAATACGGGTTATCGTATCCACGAATATATGACTTGTCTCAATGATTTTTTGATTCTAAAGGTAAAGAGATCCAAGCTATGTAATGCAAGTTTTAGATGATTGAAAATCGTTCAAAATTTAGTGGTTTATATAGAAATTTTCTCGAAAATTTTATTATCAAAGAAAGTAGTTCATAGTATATATATTTGGAAAAAATAAAACATCGATAACGGTTAGCTAAATTTTCAATGCGACGTCTAAATTTTCATAGGATGAAACGAAATTACTTAAAAACTTAAATTTTGAATTGATTTACAAACCGCAAACATAACAACATGATTTCGATTAAAATCCGTTAAATTTTTCACTGATTGGACAGTCAGCTTGTCATTTTATAAGTAGAATTATAATAAAATCCGGTATTATTATTTCTCAATTATTTTTTCAATGGTCCATTCAATTTTTCAAAATTTCGGGTTGTAACGTTTTTTTGAAATTATTCATATATAATTTATCATCTGTTAGATTTAACGCTTTAAAATTTGAGTCAATTACAAAAGATCTCAATAATTTCTCTTCACTACAGTTTTGAATATACAAAAATTTGTATATTAGCCAAAAACAAAAAGATTAAACTTTTTAACCTTGACTAAAATAATTATGATCGAATTTGATATTACAACCCATGATCCTGTATGATGGTTGATTATGTTTTATATGGGGAAGAATATACAGGATCATGGGTTGTAATAGACAGACGTGTTGCAAACGCTTCGGATTTCTCTACATTCACTCTAAACGGTACGACAATTTGGGCTCAAACATACGAAGTCACGACTCCATTAAGGGTGCACACGAGAGGATCATGTAAACTTCAGAATTTAGAACCTTATTTTTAGGCATTATATTGGCTACCTATTTAGGCTCGAAAAGCAAAAAATATCAAAAAATACAACTTGACTCCATTATGACCCTTTCATGGAGGTAGTTTTTATCCGCTAGTATTTTCCCTTTGAATCTCTTTACAATTCGAAATCAAATTCAAAACTCAGTAGAAGAAAGGAAGAATCGACTTACTACGGTTGTAATACGAATAAATACATATATTTAATTATTTTTATTTACATAATAATTGTTTGAAGCTCATATTCCAACAAATTTTTAAATAAAAACATTAAAATGTTGAAAATGTTCATATATTTTAATAGGGTTTTGGCACTTTATTGAGGAATTACTACATACATAGTCGAACTGAACTTGATATTTTGAAATTTAAATTATTTATCAAAATTAAAATTTAACTTGAAATTTATAATTATTTAGTCATATTTTGCATAATTCTAAGTAGATTTTGTAAAAAATCAAGAAAGAAAAATTTTAACGTGCTTTATTTTTTCTTTTTTATAATAATACATATTATTATATAATTAACATATTCATAATGTTTCACCCTTTCAAAAATATAATCCTCCTCCTCTCAAATAAACGTACATACGGGTGGCCTCTTTTTTCAAAAAATTAAAATTTGAAATTTTGGGCTCAAATATTAGAGATTTTTTCAACCTTCAACGATATATGTTGTCTATATCAGACCTCCTTTCTTTTTGATACTTAACATTGTTCCTAAATCTTAGCCGTTAAGGCTGTTCTGAAAATATTTTTTTTTCGAAAAAATTCGAAAAAAATTCTTAAAATTCAAAAATCCCTTAATTCCTGAGGATTTTGGAAAAAAGTTTTTACATGAACATGTGTATATTATATGAAGTATATTAATAAGGTAAAAATCAAATTTTATTGCATATTCATCGAGAAAATAAACTAACGAATCCCTCAAAATTGAGAGGGTAATCCTCCTCCTCTCAAATAAACGTACATACGGGTGCACCCTTAAAGAACTATTCTAGATTTAAATTTGTTGACATCGGCCCTAATTCAGATGATATCAACAATCCTAGTAAAGAAATCGGAGATGCAACAAAGAATGCCGTTACCATGGCTAAACTTCTTTTCTACGGTACCATTTATCCTGGTGTCTTCAAACATTCCCCTATTAAACTGAAAAGAAAAGAGCAGATGATGTTTAACTTTGCCATGTTTTCAAGTTTGTAAAAAATTATTTGTTATCTTTAATACGATTTTTAACATTTTAATGCCAGAATGGAGAACAATAATAAATGGCTATTCATACAATCCTTTGATGATATCATCCAAATCGATTTGAAATATTGAGTAATATTCATCATGATAAGAAATTATTATATTTTATGACTTTATTACTTCATACTTCTTATTAAATTTGATATTTTCTGTTTCATAACATAATATAAAGTACTCACAAAATCTAGATTGAGAGGCGGTCAATGACTTTTGAGGGGAAATTAACGCATGGAATTTAATATTATTTAGGTTGATATTCTTGCTTATTATTTCAGAAAAAAATCTTAAAAATTTCAATATGAAAATTGAAAGCAATTCAAAAAAATTGCTAACATGTAAATTTTAATATCCTATGCATAATTTCATATTTTGAACATTTTTTATTTTTGTTTAAAACTTAAAATTTTGCGAATTTAATATAATTTATAAAATATAATACGTATATATATTTAAAATACACTAAATTTAATTGTTAATTGACGTTTTTGGGAATGAATTTTATCAAAACATGCCTGAATTCGAAAATTTGAAAGAACGAATTACATAATCATATATGTAGAATTCAAAATACAAACTTAAAGATTGTATACGTTTAAAATTATTCAGATTGTGTTTGATTTCCACTCATTCTGTTTCTTTTGAACTCTAACACTAACATTTCATGATGATTACATGATCCATTTATACATGGTTGAATTGTTCCAGATTCTACCAGAAAATCAATCCAAATTTCTCAATGTATTCATGTTGATTGGACAAAATTTAAAATTTATCAGCCTGTTTCCAGAGAAACTCATATATTCCCTAATGAAATGTAATTTTTGCTACATTTATTTCAATCAAATTTCAAAAAATTGACTGCAGAGCTTGAAAAGGTGATGAATCATGTTGTTATTAGATGTACATATTAGATTTACTATTTCCAAAAAAATGCTCAAATTTGAATAGTTTTTAGAAAATTTGGAATTACACTCCTTACATTATATATAATTAAATGTTTAAATTTTATTGATTTTTCCCTTTTAATTTTATAACGTGCTCTATCAAAACTAACCTCTCAATTGAAGGCCACAAAATCTAAGTAGTGAGGGTACACAAATTTTGTATGGAGTACGGTTCAATTTTTGAGAGCCTCACTACTTAGATTTTGTGACTACCTTAGTTTTAATATTTTCCAAAAAAATTATGATTGCCTTGAGAATCATCCCCAATATAAGCTTGTATACTTTATGAAACATCTTGTGAGTTGTACCTTGTTTCTATTTAAAGAAAAACTGCATGAAAATAATTTAAGAGTTTTTATTTAGAATAACGAGAATATAATATCAAACGCATCTACTTCTATTCAGCTATATAATTATGCTATTAGTTTTTGGCTATTGGGTTATTATACCGGATTGAAAGCTTCTCAAGTTTTTGACATAAATTATCGGATATTCAATTTTAATCACAGAATTCCTAGCATGCCCTTATGTTAGTTTGATGATTTTCACCTTCAAAATTTCATGTGATCCATGAATTCAGATAATTGAAAGGATGTTCAGAAATTCCCGATTTTTTGATAATAATACTATGAAAATATTGGAAATTGAGAGTGAAAAACTGTAGTTCATTTATCATAAACTGTTATGAGCATAAAGTGCCCTACCTACAAAAAGGTTCCAAGCCTTTATAGAAAGAGATTTACAGCTGAAGAAGACGAGCTCTTGAGAAAATTGGCAAAAGATAACAATAACAAAACATGGCGTGACATTGCAAAGCATCTTCCTGGAAGAAGCGCCACGCAGTGCAGAGATAGATACAATCAATACCTATATCCTAGTGTTGTTTCCAAGCCTTGGACCGATCAAGAAGATAAAATTATTGTCGAAAAATATAGACAATATGGACCCCAGTGGTCTAAAATTGCAGAGTTCCTTCCTGGAAGAAGTGGAAGTAATATCAAAAACAGATGGAATGGGGCTTTATCTAAATATCATGGAATTCCTCATAAAAAGTATAAGCTTGAAAGAAGACAGCCTCGTAATGTTTTGAATGCACTTCAGCAAACTGAAAATGTGCCAACTCCAATTGAAGAAAACTCTGAAATAATGGATTTGTTCGATCAAATATCAGAAAGCATTATACAGCAGCAGTGTGAATCATTTGATTTCTTTAGCAATTGGGAAGAAGTAACTTTGTAATTATCTATAAAAATCATGTATAAAAATGAATATCGTTTTTGCTCTTATAATTCTTTGGATTTCTTTACAATAAATAAGGATCTAAAAATGACTTCACCGAATGGTGGCTTCCAAAAAATCTGGCGAACTCGATGTGAATTTTCCGAATTTATCATAATACTCTTTTGAGACTTTTGTCAAACTTGAAAATCTGATATCTTATACAGAGACTGGTTTCAAGCTCGTGTAAAACTCAAGTGTCAATGATATAATAGTATTTTTCAATACGGTGATTAAATTTTGCCTTAAATTAATTTAATTAAATGATAAAACTAAATTGGTCTAATTCTATTTTGATATGGTGCTATTTTATTAATGTTTTAATGTATTATTATAGTAATTCATAGATAAATATCAATTATAGATTTTATGGTGAATTTCATTCAAATCATGTCCGAAATTAATGGAATTACTGTTTTCGAGTGAGTATGTAATTTTTAATGGTTGTCATATAATAAGTGAATATTGTAGTGTGGATAAGTTATTAATGCGATACAATGTGCCATTCCGAGAGATTTGAAATACAAATTTCCCAGGAATAATGATAATAGAACAAAAAAAGAGCATATTGTACTCTCGTCACTAGAACTTTCGCAATTATTCCCTTTTGATGTCAAATAGTTTACATTGTCAAAAATTTACATTGGGAATTTTTGTCATTTTAATAATAAAATGCTTTCACAACAAGAAATAAAAGATAATATGGTTCGTTTTGAGTCGATTTCGACTGAAGAAGCCGCCCAATTAGCAGGTGTTGTTCTTGATCATATACAACTTAAATCAAATCTTTCTCAAATGCTCGCCGGATTAGAATTCTCAGACACATCAACAAAGCAAATCTTAGCAGATACTATTTTATCATTCATTAATAGACTTCTTCAATCTCGCACAGCTACTTCAGACTGTTCTCCATTATTGAAACAGTCAGGTTTAAATGACGAATACTCCGAAGTAATCGGCAAAGTTATTAGCAACAGATTAGATACTGTTGTTAAAGATTTAGCTGAGAAATCATCAGGCGATAAACTTCAAGACCTTGAATGGAGATTTGGTCTAACTGCAGCTTCAAGCACAGGTGCAGGAACTCCATTTATTCAAATGCGTTTACAATTCGAAAATATCCAGCCTGTTTCTATCGAAATGGGCATGACCGAATTTTACGAATTCGCTGCTGATATTAAGCGAATTCAAGCTCAAATGTCAAATACTCTCAGCATCTAAACATTCAAGTATTATTTCTCTTTTTTTAATTACTATTATTATTTTATGCAAGGAACCAAAGCTTATGAGAATGAATTGTCCAAATAATTTAAGCAGATACAACTTTCTACAATTCCTATTGCTGATTATTCTGGCATCGATAAAATGAATTGTAGAAATGGGCATTTAGCATTAGATTTATAAGAACTCCAAATCTCCAGGTCGTATGAAAAGGGAGTTTTTTAGCTCCTGGCTCGAAGATTCGTTTTGAGCCCAAAAAGCCTCTGCTATTGGTGTTTCAGGAGCTGTCCAGCTCACTTTTGGAAGAACTGGAAGCCTTGAAGTGACACAGTAGTTGTAATCATCATAAAATCAGCTATAGTCCAAAAGGAAAGAAACTTCTGCTGATAGGGTTTCATGAGATCCATAGCTTCATTTTCATGGACTGAAAGCTTTGCAACTCCTGATGTGAAGATAGTATTTGCAAATCTTCAAAACATCAGAGACTCAAATGGGAAAAGAGTATAAGAAATCAACTTTGTGATCATATCTAATAAAAGGCGAGTTTTTTTAATATACAATAAAACCTCTATAATAATTTTTTATTTTCGAAATAATAAATAAAACTTATTTCAATAATGATTCAAGAAGATTTTGAGCAGCTTGTGCTGTTCCTTCTGATATTCCTTTCTTCACACCTCTATCCAATGCAGATCTTAGTATTTCTACTATATATTCTGCGTGCATCTGTTTAATTTCGTCAGGTAAATTAATAACAGACGAAACAATGTTTTCTGATTCAGCTTCAACCAAACATCTTGGAGCTAATGCAAGCATTTTCTCAATGAACTCTGATAAGTCAATTTGTGATCCACAAACCTTAATCAAAGTGAAGAGAAGTGAAATAGTTGCAGCAACAGTTGGCCAATAATACAACTGTCCTTCGTTTTCTGTTTCCAAGACATTTGATGCTACTTGTAACGCGTATTTGAGTTCATCAGGAGAGGCATGTCCTTGTACTTCAATTGCACATCGAATGGCAGCGATTGGATGTGGAGGACGTGTAAATTCAATGATGGTTAATGACTGGAAAAAGGCCGATTTTATGGCGGTTTTGTAAACTGGGGGAAGTTCACTTTGGTAAACCGCAAATAATTCAGTCAAAACACCGATACATTCTATTCTTAGATCAGGGTTTTCTTCCGTAGATTCAGTGTATTTCCAGAATTCTTCCAATGGGAAATCTGCTGGTCTGTACTGTGCCAATGTCGCGAAGAAGGAAAACACGGAATCCTTCAAGTCAACATCGTTGTTTTCTATCAAATTTTCTTCACCTTGGTCTTCCTCTGTTTCTGCTTCATCTTCACCTTGCATCGTTGTAGAGTGCTGGCAGAGTAATCCTCCTTCGAAGAAAGCAAAGCCATTCCTTATTGCGTCTTGAAGAGTGTCTTCATTTTCTTTGATAACAGTAGGAACTCCGTTTTTAAGTAGTTTTTCGAAACCTTTGAAACAAGTACAAACTAAGTTCTGCTTCTGAGATTGAAGTCCTTTGACCAAATGGCCAATCAACTTCTGTGGAACTTCATTCAAAGCAACAGAACAGCGAACAGCAAGTTTCAAAGCGATATTCGATACATCATCGTTATCAAAATCGACCAATCTCGCTGCAATTTTGGCCAACTGACTCATTGACGGCATTACAACGTCTTTGTGTCTTTTCACAAGTTCGGCCAAAAACTGACATGAAGCTTGTCTTGCGTCTACCATCGCTGATGTTTCATCTCCTGGAGTTCTGTCATCTGTATCGACATTAAGGAGGGAAATGGCCCTGTCGATGACGGTTGGAAGGGCATTGAGAAGCTCTGGAGTTTGATGAAGGGAAATATTACGAAATGCAAGGATGGAAGAACAGTAGAGTTGGATATCTTGGGTCTGTGTGCATGCCTCTACAAAGATATTGAGCGAATGGTCGTATATTTCTGTTGCAGATTGAGGAGCAAATTTTATTAAGGTTGAAAGTGCTTCTATGCCTGCTGATTGTATGAGTTGGTGTTCTTCTGATTGCATCTCGGCGGCTTCCATGATAATTGGGAGTACTGCCGGTGCAAAATGATAAGCTTCAGATCTTGCAGCGGAAATAAGGGCTGCAAGGCAGGAAATAATGAGATGTGTGTATGATGAGTTGAATTCCTTCGCATATGAGATTGTTTTCTCGAATAATGGCTCGAGATTTTCTATTGCAAGAGGAACAATGTATAAAAACTCAACAAGGAACGAAAATGCTGTGGTAATCAATGAAGGATCTTTATCAGCATTTGAATCTATTGAATTGATGACATCTTGTATGATTTGATTTGAAAAATCAGAAATTGGTTCTGAAACTCTTCCAATTAACTCCATAAGTACTGAAATACCGGCATCCTGGAAACAATGATGCTCATTTTCAAGTAAATTGACAGAAAACTCTGCAATATCTTTGAAATGAAGTGCAACAACAGTTGGAATGTATTCAATGAACGAAATAAGACCACAAGCAAAAGCAATGGAGAATTCTGGTGAATCTTCTTCAAAGTTGGCCCAAAATTCCTCGAAAAAGTCGTTTGGATCCATATATTCAACTAAAGTTTCAAGAAGAACAGTTGAAAAGAAGCAATTTCGCTGGTCCTCGAAACATTCGTTCTCTTCAAAGCATAATTTCGCTAAATGCAATGATAATGCGATACAATCTGGGAAAATTGACTCAAGCTGTTCCTGATAACGCTTTACACATGCGACAATAGGATCTATAAGTAAAACACGTGTGGATGCAGGTATTTCTTCGTTCTGAGCGTCAGCAAATAAAGGAGTTATTAAATCTTCTGGAGAACAAAACTCTGGAGCACTCTCTATGATACTAGATAAAGAGTTAATGAGATTGTTGATGTAAGAAGCGTTTGAATTCAATGCATTGTTGATACAATGATTTAATGCTTGGAAAAGAGGCAACATAGACTCTGGTTCAGCAGAGAGGAATGTAAACATGACTGTAAGTAACTCAGCGCCGAATTTAATTGCTCCTTCGTCTGATCCTTCGAAAACATTTTCAATTAATTGGCAAATTGGAATGAAAAAGGCACCAACAGCCTGGAAAGGTAAACTGTCGAAGCATGATGCAAGTGTCATGAAGTAATATTGAGGGTCGTTGTAAATTGATTCGATAAATTGCAAAAATGGAGACCAATCATCGAGTTCTGTCATGAAAATTGGATTCATTGAGTCTAGTAATAGGTTTCTGTTTCTCATATTTGTTTCCTTTGTTAATGCCTGAAGAAATAAATTTTTAATTTCTTCTTTGAATTGAGGATTTTCGACAATATTCGGCCAGTGCATTTTAATAGAGTCGTGTAATGCTGTGCACGATGCGCCACGTATTGTTGGTGATTGATTTGTCTGAATAATTTCAAAATATGCCAAAATCATATCAGGATTTGAATAATGTTCTTTGAGGGCTTCTGTTACCCTTTGAACATCTTCTGTCTTTGATGACTGATTCCCTAATACCTCAAATAGAGGCAATAATATTTCGGCCATCAAAGATTTTAAGTCCTCAAAATTTTGACATGTAAAAAAGATTTTGGATTTTGTCAAATTTTTATTGATTTATTAAAAAGTGACAAGAATTTTGTAAAAAAAAACAAGAGACAAAAATGTCTAATATCGAATTTGATCTTTACCACCTTTCCGCATTCACAACAGGAGCCACAAAAGAAGAAATTAACCCAGACTACCTCAAGCAGTCTGCTACAGATGCTTTTATTTCATTCTTCAAGGCATTAAAAGAGTGCGACCACGAATCTGATACAAAAGTTAAGCTTCCAAAGCCAACTGTTAGTATCCCTCGTGAGAAACCACTCCCAGCCGAGAAGCCAAAGACTCGTTGGGAGCAATTCGTTGAACAGAAAGGCCTTAAATTCCAAGAAAAAGAAAAGAAGGTTCTTGATGAAGATACAGGCGAATGGTGTCTCCGTTACGGTTACAAGCGTGCTAATGATCCATTAGCTAGGCCAATTATTGAAGTTCCAAATAATGAAAATGCAGAAGATCCATTTACAAAGCTCGCTCGCGAGAAAAAGGAACGTGTTGCAGAACAGAAGAAGCGCGAAGTCAGAAACAAGAAGCGTGCAGAACGCGCAATCAAAGAAGCAGCTGTCGTTGCTTCTCTCAAGGGTAACAAGAGGAAAGAACAGATTCAGCAGGCTCTTGATGCTGCTTCCCATCCAGGATCTTCTGCTTCTATGAACCAATTCAACAAAGTTAAGAATAAAGTCGGTATCTTTGAGGAAGGAAGCAGTGTTCCTAAGATATTCGACCGCAATAAAGGCCAGAAGCCAAAGTTAGGCAAGAAATAAAGTAATAGATTATCTAGAGTTTATTTTAAAAAATAATTTTTTTATTACCATAAAACCATCTAAAATCTATAGGTAAATCATCACAGAATATTAAGTTTAACTATTTCTAACTATTATTCTTCAATATTTTTAAAAATTATCAAATATTTTTCTTGAATTCTTTGATTTTGAGCAAGAGTTCTGAAGAGAAATGCAATATTTTTCTGAGGTGATCACATTTTATCATTCTTGATATTTACAAAAAGATGTGATAAATTTAGTAACGTCATTTCCAATAACAATTCGTCAGAAGTCGCCACGCCAAGTTCCTCATTTGGAAATTGAGACAAATAAGCAGTCTCTAGAGCCTAAATCACCAAGAAGTACTAAAAATATGTTCAAAGCAAGCTATTATTCGCCTAGACCAGAATATCAATCAATTTATCATCAAAATGATCAGAATTTTAACATGACACAGCAACCACCACCTATGTCTGCGCGTCCTCTTATGACTCTTCAAGAATTTATTAAAACTACAAGAACTCCAAACAAATTAATTTCGAAACCGTTAGTAAAGTCTGTTAGAATTCTTGATCCATCACTATTTACTACTCAAGAGGAATCGAGATCACTTGCTCAGACATTCGTTCGAAACTTTGCTGAAGAAGAAAATCAAATAACTCAGGCAACGATTATTCAAAATGCCTTCAGACAATCTCAATCAAGAAGACATTACAAGAAATTTATAAGAATTCGAATTTCTCAAAACAGAAAATTAATGAGATTATGTTTAATTGTGTGGAAGCTCTTTGGATTGAAAAATGTCTTACGCCTTCATCGTGTTTACGATCAATTTATTGATTTTCTGCCAAATCTTCCATACATCCCTCAAGGAAGAAAAATTTCTCCTTTCAGATACTTTTATACAAGTGGAGCACTCTTTTTACCTATTTCTTATTCGCATACAACCTTATACAAAATGGTTTTAATGTGCAATAAGCCTTCAATGACTAAGATTTTCAATTTATGGAAGAAAATTGCTCATGAAAGGCGTGTTGAATCAGATGCTCTCATCTTTGCAGAATCAATGAACAACAAAATGTTGAAATTTTCATCTGCTTTCCTTTGTTTCAAACTTTGGTATAATTTATATCAATACCACAAGATCAGAGATGATTCTAGCATTGTTAAACTACCTCAAATTACTATTTACGATCATGATACAATACCTGCATGGCTTGCAACACAAAATAAGTTGAATCAGAAACGAAAAATTCAATACGACGCAACAATTCATTACCAGACAGATGTTATCCGTCGTAGTTTAACAGCTTTGACGAAATTCACAAAGTTCCAGAAGAATTGGAACGAAATTGTTCCAAACCACGTCAAAAAAGAAAATCAGAAGATCAAAAAATCTGTTTTCAATGGTTGGATATCTTATGTCAACAAGAAGAAGAAGCAGAGAAACTTTATTCGCGAAATCATCAAAAGATGGTACAAGAGAACATACAAACATTCTTATTTCCAAACGATTGACACATTTTCAAGAAAAAGTGAAGTTACATTCAAACTATCTAAAGCTATTCATATCTGGTCATTCTATGCACGCCGTAGATCAATCAAATATCTGCACACGATGCTCAACATCCAGAAGAAACCTCTTGGTGCGTACATGTTAGTTTTTCTGATAAATGGCCAATTTGATTTAAGTTTTCATATTCTTTCTTTCAAACTTTGGCTGAACATCATCAGGAGACGTCGCTCATTCAAGAAGATGGTTGAATTCCACAACAATCTTTCTCATGAAACAGAATTAGCATTCGGAGCATTGACTATGTTGAGAAGTCCAGATGAAGGAGAAAATCTGTTTCCAAACGGAATCGGACTTTCTCTCGAACTCTCAATCGCAGCACAGAATGTCATCTGTAGAGGCGAAGACATAGTTTTCGCACACAAAGGAAAAGACATTGATAAATTCAAGATGAATCCATTGTCAAGATTCCTTTTGCTCGCAATCCACAAGAAAATCAATTTCGATGTTTTCTCAACATCTGTCGGTGAAGAAAAACCTAAATTTGAGAAACTTCGAAAAGAAGACGAACTTCGAGAACAAGTTCAAAAGAACACAAAGATACTTCGATCTAGGTTGTTATGGAAACTCCACAGAGACAACACATTGATCACAGCGATTTCTGCACACACATTCGCTCAGGAATACAACAGATTTATTCCAGAATTCAGAGTCACACAAGAAGCGAACTTGTTTGCTAAAAATGACTGGATCGAACCAATGAAAGATGATGTTTTCGTTTTCGACGACTTCAAAGTATCAGTTGAGAGTCTTGTTCGTGCACTGGATGTAACAAGGAAGAAGGCAAAGCAGCAGATGCTTACAGACGAAAGAGACCGAATAATGAAAGAACTGAACGAAAGAGTCCGAAATCCAAATAATATTTCATTTAAAGAACATGAAAAAGAAACAGTCATCAACAATCAAATTGCAGTTCATACACCTGCAATGCCTCCAACTCCTCTCAAATCTCCTCGATTCAAGAAAAATTGATTTTGTTATTTTATTTTTATTTTGTTTTTATTTTTAAACTGTTATCTATATAGATAATTTCTGTATGAAACTTAAAAAATGTTTAAAAATTTGTTCTTTTCAATCAATTTTAACGTATAAATTTTAGGAAATCTTTCATTTTGGGTTTAAAATCCTTGTCTGCCTGCATCATTAGCGAATTATATAGACTGTCATCATTGAGATTTGCCTTAAATCTTCTTAAAATGTAAGTTGAAATTTCATATTTGTTATCTATTGCATTATGAAGTGCAGTAAAGTTAATATTTGGTAAAGAGAAAATAAATTTAACTAATTCGAAATCCCTGCTACTTGCAGCAGTATGAAAGATTGTTTCGCCTTTGATATTCCTTGCATTTATATCAATATTTGGAAGAGAGCAGAGATATTTAATTATTTCAATATTTGGATTTCTTATTGCATAATGAATTGGAGTTTCTAAATCACGATTTTTAGCATTTACATCAACATTTGGGAGAGAGTAAACATATTTAATTACATTAAGATTTTTGGCTCTTGTTGCATAATGAAGGACTGTGTTTTTCGAGGAATCTTTTGCATTAATTTGAATATTTGGATAAGAGCAAAGACTTTTAATATAATCTAAATTTGTATATAGTGCAGTATAATGTATTGCATGTATTCCTTTGCTATTAGCTTGGTTAACATCAATATTTGGAAGAGAACAGAGAAATTTGATTACTTCTGGGTTATTATTTTGCATTACATAATGAATAGCTGCATTTCCTTCCCAATCTTTTGCATTGACATCAACATTCGGTAATGAACAAATGAGTTTGATAAATTCGGGATTTCCACTTCTAGCTGCATAATGTATTGCACACTTTCTTTCATCATCTTTTGCGTTGATGTCAATGCTTGGAAGTGAACATAGATAGTTTGCAGCTTTAAAAATATTATTTTTAACAACAAAATGAAGTGTAGTTTCATTTTTTGAATTTGTTGAATTAATATTAACATTTGGAACAGAACAAACTAATCTCAAAATTTCGAGATTTGGATTTGCTGCAGCAATATGAAAAACTGATCCAAGTTTGTCAAGAATATTAAAATCAGGTTTAGATGTTGATAAAATACTTTTGATGATCTCTGGATTTTGATTTTTAGCTGCAATATGGAGAGCAGTTTCGTTGTTTTTGTTTTTAATGTTAAAATCAATGCTTTGAATGGAACATAAATATTTAATAAATTGTGGGTTTTCATATTGCGCAGCAATGTGTAAAATTGTGTTTCCGTCGCTATCTTGTGCATTAATATTTAATTTTGGAATAGCGCAAAAATCTCTTAAAAGATCAAGATTTTGCTTTCGGAAAACATAATGAATTAATGGAATGCCATATTCATTAATGATATCGCAATATCCAAATTCTCCTGCAAATTCAATTGCTTCATTATCACCTTCTTTTATCGCATTTAATATGATATTATAAATCTTATCAAAGTCATCTGATTTTTTATAGCAATTCAATAAATATTTTTTGTAATTCTGTTTCTTTTGATTGCTTATAATATTGTTGATTTTAATGAATGAAACAATATCACTAAGAATACGATTGTTGAAAATTTTTGATAAAAATTCGAGAATTTTAATTATGGCATCACCGTTTTCGAAATTATCGATTTTGGTGTGTTGACAAATCCAGAAGACATCTGAATATTTGAAATTCTTGCTGATGATTGAAAAAGTTTCAAGAAATTGTTGTGAACTAAAAGAACAATAATCAAAGATCATACATAGTTCTGATGCTGTCCTTAATCCAAGAAATTCTTCGTCATTATACCATTGATCTATATTTTTTGCATATGACTCAAAATCAATTGAACTCATTATAAAGAAAAATAAAAGTGACATTACAAAGTCAAAAACATATCTCAATTCAGAAGAGTATATAAAGAGTTAATCTATTATAAAAGATAATTGAATTATTGAAGCTTTATGGACTGTTGTCAAATTTCTTTCTGAATTATGAAAAACAAAGTTTACATAGGAGTGTGGGACAAACTATCCAGTGTCACTTTTTATTAACCTTATTTTAAAAAATTAATAAAATAATAATAAAAAATTATTTGAATCTTTTACATTAATTGCTTCTTTTTTAAAAGTACCTTTAAAGTACAATAAACAAGATTTGAATCTATTGATCCTTGTTGCAAACTTGAATATATTGCTTCAAGCATTTTTGAGAGTAGCCCATGCTAGCTTTTATCTCTTCTTGGATACCAAACTGGAGGAGCTCCATAGTGTTGAATATCACGGGCTCCATACAACAAATTGAATAAGGTATTTCAAAATTTGAAGGAAATGGTCCATCATTGAATGTAGTGGCCGGGAATTGAATGACATACAGATAGTTTGAGGAAATTTGTTATAAATTATAATATAATTGAAGAATTAATTATCAAAACAAGTCTAAGAGCCATTTGTCAGATTTTCCCGAAATGCAAGGTTAAGATTTTAGCAGCGACTAACTTTGAGTGTACATATATAATTGTTATACTGAGTACTTTCTATCTGTGTTACTTATTTGAGTCTAAGAGCCATTTGTCAGATTTTCCCGAAATGCAAGGTTAAGATTTTAGCAGCGACTAACTTTGAGTGTACATATATAATTGTTATACTGAGTACTTTCTATCTGTGTTACTTATTTGAGTCTAAGAGCCATTTGTCAGATTTTCCCGAAATGCAAGGTTAAGATTTTAGCAGCGACTAACTTTGAGTGTACATATATAATTGTTATACTGAGTACTTTCTATCTGTGTTACTTATTTGAGTCTAAGAGCCATTTGTCAGATTTTCCCGAAATGCAAGGTTAAGATTTTAGCAGCGACTAACTTTGAGTGTACATATATAATTGTTATACTGAGTACTTTCTATCTGTGTTACTTATTTGAGTCTAAGAGCCATTTGTCAGATTTTCCCGAAATGCAAGGTTAAGATTTTAGCAGCGACTAACTTTGAGTGTACATATATAATTGTTATACTGAGTACTTTCTATCTGTGTTACTTATTTGAGTCTAAGAGTCATTTCTACCATAGAACTAGATATTGTCTCTCATTAAATATATATAACTGTAAACTGCTTAATTCATTTATCTATTTAGATAAAATTATATTTATATAAGATTTCATGTTATTATTTCATCTTTATTATTTTTTTTATTCCTTTGAAAAGTGACACTGGATAGTTTGTCCCTTTCTCGTTTACATAGTATATATACTTTAATATTATTCTTGGATACATCCTTTAAAGTTGATCTTTGATATATTTTGATAACAAAATAAATGAAAAATAGAAAATAATCTCAGGCGAAATTAACATTATCATTTGTTTCAAGCTTTGATATAATTTATATCAATATCACAAGATCAGGTACGATTCCATCATCGTTAAACTGCCTAAATTACATAGTACATCATATGTAATTTCCGACAACTTTTGCATATGTTTCCTGCAGCAATGGCGTATTACTTGGTATTCAATTCAAGCCTTAAAAGGTAATTTCCAATGATGTGTCATGGCAAATGTAAGAAAATTGAATGAGAGTCTAATGATCGCAAATGTAACCTAAGGATTTAATCAAAAAAAATTGAATAATTTGATATTTTAAATATCAATTATAAAGTATAGAATTTAAGTAATCGATCATTTTTTTGTTATGTCTTCTATTTGCCATGTCCATAAGTGAATCAAATAGTCTTTCGTCATATAGATTTTCCTTCATTTTGTTGTAAATGTAGTTTATAACTTCAAAATTCTTGTTATTAAATGCATAATGAAGAACGGTTCGTTCATCTTTTGTAGTTGCATTTAGATCAATATTTGGAAGAGAGAAAATAAATTTGACTAATTCTATATCTTGTTCAGTGGCAACTTCATGGATAATAGTTCTACCATTAAAACCTTTTGAATTTACATCAATATTTGGAAGAGAACATAGATATTTTATTACATCAATATTTGTATTTTTGAGTCCATAATGAAGAGTAGTTGTTAAATATTTGTTTCTAGCATTTATGTCAATATTTGGGAGAGAGCAGACATATAAAACTACATCTAGATTACTATTTTGTGCTGCATAATGAAGGACTGTATTTTCAGAGGAATCTTTTACATCGAGTTGAATATTTGGATAAGAACAAAGACTTTTAATGCATTCTATATTTTCATTTTGAGCAGCATAATGAATTGGATATATTCCTTTGCTATTAGCTTGGTTAATATCAAAATATTGGAGAGAGTAAAGATATTTTATTACTTCAGGATTTCTATTTTGAACTGCAAGATGCAGGACTGTATTTTTGTCGGAATCTGTTACATCGAGTTGTATATTCGGATAAGAACAAATACTTTTAATGCATTCTACATTTTCATTTTGAGCAGCGTAATGAATTGCATTTTTTCCAAAATCATTAGTTTGGTTAATATCGATATCTGGAAGAGAGCAAAGATATTTTATTACTTCAGGATAATAATTTTGAGCTGCAAGATGAAGAATTGTGTTTTTGTTGGGATCTTTTACATCGAGTTGAATATTTGGATAAGAACAAAGACTTTTAATGCATTCTATATTTTCATTTTGAGCAGCGTAATGAATTGCATTTTTTCCAAAATCATTAGTTTGGTTAATATCGATATCTGGAAGAGAGCAAAGATATTTTATTACTTCAGGATAATAATTTTGAGCTGCAAGATGAATGGCTGAATTTGCATCGGCATCAGTTGCATTGATATCAACTTGTGGAAATGAGCAAATAAGTTTGATGAACTCAGGATTATCATTTCGAGCTGCATAATGAATTACACTATTTCTTTCAGAATCTTTTGTATTTATATCAATGTTTGGAAATGAACATAAATATTTTACGGCTTCAAAAGTTTGAAATTGAGCAGCCAACAGAAGTGGAGTTTCACCAAAAGAGTTTGTAGCATTTATATCGGCATTTGAAACAGAACAAACTACTTTCAAAATTTCTGGATTATTTTTTGTTGCAGCAATATGTAATGCTGTTTTTCTATATTTATTTCGCGCATTGATGTCTATGTTTGGTATAGCACAAAATCCTTTTATAACATCAATGTTTTGTTTTTCTAGAACATAATGAATTAATGGAGTGCCATAACCATCACTGATATTGCAATATCCAAATTCTCCTGCAAATTCAATTGCTTCATTATCACCTTCTTTTATCGCATTTAATATGATATTATAAATCTTATCAAAGTCATCTGATTTTTTATAGCAATTCAATAAATATTTTTTGTAATTCTGTTTCTTTTGATTGCTTATAATATTGTTGATTTTAATGAATGAAACAATATCACTAAGAATACGATTGTTGAAAATTTTTGATAAAAATTCGAGAATTTTAATTATGGCATCACCGTTTTCGAAATTATCGATTTTGGTGTGTTGACAAATCCAGAAGACATCTGAATATTTGAAATTCTTGCTGATGATTGAAAAAGTTTCAAGAAATTGTTGTGAACTAAAAGAACAATAATCAAAGATCATACATAGTTCTGATGCTGTCCTTAATCCAAGAAATTCTTCGTCATTATACCATTGATCTATATTTTTTGCATATGACTCAAAATCAATTGAACTCATTATAAAGAAAAATAAAAGTGACATTACAAAGTCAAAAACATATCTCAATTTAGAAGAGTACGTAGCTATTTAATTAATCATGGATAATAGCAAAGGTATTAAATCATTATGAACTATTAAATAAATTCTTTCTGAATTATGAAAAACAAGGTTTCAAAATAGAATGTTGTATGCAGATGGAAAACTTAATTTGCGGCATCATAGGAAATGCCAATCTGAATTTTAAAACTTGCAATTCTAATTGATCTTAATGTTCCTTACTTCGTTCTGAAAATTCAATTTAATAATTTTTCATTTTAAATATTTATAGTAAATAACATAACAAATTTATAATATCATATGAATTTGGATATATATCTGAGATAACTAGGAAACAAAACGCCTAAAAAAAGAAAACAACTAATCTCAGAAAATTCCAGAAGAAACCAACACATTAAATGATTGTTGGCTAGGATCAACTTTAGGTTTCGTTTTAACTGCTTGCATTTTGAATGATTTTGGCATTGCTGCTGTTTTTTCAAAATGTTTTGAAATATCAACAACAGCTGTAGCATTCTTAACTAGGAAGTCGGCTTCTGCTTCTGTTTGAATGTTCTTCTTTACAAGATCAAAAGAATTTAATTCTGCTTTTCTCGATTCATATAAATCTTCAAGTTCTGATTTGTGTCTTTGTGACATTTCATCTGAAATGCGCTGATATTTCTCATCAATTTTCTTCTTGTATTCTGCATCAGAAATATCTCGCTTTTGAGTTGCCAAATCACGTAATTGAATTGCTTCTTGTACTTTATTTTGTCTTGCCAATATTTTGGCAGTTGACATAGCTCTGTGGTATTCTGTATTTGTAAAATCTTCGTGACAATTTCGTTCATTCTGCCATTCCTCGATTAAGTCATCTAATTCTTTTTGCTGACGATTTTTGAGCTCATTGTAGTTATTTTTGAAGGAAATTGCTGCTTTTCGTTTTGCAATTTTCAATTGTTGATCAGATATTTCATATGTGGTAACGAAGTTTTTATTATCTTTGAGATTTTGTTGGAGATATGAATTTACTTTTCCGCCAAGTTTCAATACTGATTCATAATTTCTTAAAGATTCGTATTCTTTTTGATAATAGTCAATCATTTCGAAATTTCCTGCTTCAATGCACTGATCGATAAAATTCATGGCCTCTTGAGATGTCCTTGGCTTTGGATACTCAGAAACATCCATTTTCAATACGTTTAGAATAAAGATGAAGTGGAAATTGGATCTTATAACATTGCTTACCAATGTCAAGGGAGCTTCTTTTCACTTTTTGCTTCATTAAATTTGTGTATTATTGATATATTTCATATAAAAATCTAAAATAACTGGAAATCTATTTATAATATGACCATAAATAACTTACGCATGAGCTTTGTATTGACATATTTTCTTTCTGATACGAGCATCTCATTTTCATTCATCATCTCGGAGAGACTAACTTTGCTAAGAGTATGTCATCTAAAGTGCTATCATTCATTTTACTGAATAAACCCACGATCTCTCCTTTGAATTATACTGTTTGGATCCGTTTTGAAAGATTCTTATTACAAATTTCTCCCAATTGAGGATGTTTGATATTGTAATTATTCGATAATATAGAAAATGATAATAATAAGATATGATAATGAGTCCAAATCTATCATCCAAGATGCAATAAACGTCTCAGGAAAAGTTTTTACTCTCAAATACCCATGTAACACATCAGATTGCACGCCGTATGCAGTTACATTCAAACCTGGAGTGTACAAGATAGAGCTTTGGGGTGCCTCAGGCGGATTCCTAAATAATCTTGGTGCACATGGCTCATACACTAGTGGTCTCCTCCCTATATTCCGTACACGGACATTTTATATATACCTTGGCCAGAAAGGAGAATGGTTAGGTCCACCAACTTATAATGGTGGTGGTGCAGGTCCATACTTGCCAAGAGAACCAACGCACTATGTGTCAATTGGTTCAGGCGGTGGATCTAGCGATATACGCCTCATCAATGGTCATTGGTCCTCATTTGAAAGTTTGAAATCTCGTATTAGTGTTGCAGCTGGTGGCGCTGGGCATGCATACTTTAGTGAAATCATAGAAGGTGGTGCAGGTGGAGTCTTAGAAGGTTATAATGGCACCATGCGCTCTGTTGACTATATATATCCAATCACAAACTCCACATCTGGAACTCAAACTTCACCAGGTATCGGTTCTAGTAATGGCGGAAGAAATGGTGGATTTTGTTTCGGCGGCAACTGTGGTGACGATCGCCATGGAAGTGGTGGTGGCAGCGGCTACTATGGGGGAGGAAGCGGTGGCTTTGTCGGAAACCGCGTGACAAGTGGTTCTGGAGGATCTTCGTATATGTCAGGATACAAAGGCTGCAGAGCTATCGCAAAAGATTCTACAAAGTTTAATATATTTCATGAAGATAGTTCAATTCATTACTCAGGTTTGACATTCTATTCTCCTGTCATCAAAGATGGAAAGGACCTAATTCTATGCACAGATTCCATTGTATGCACAGAAGAAGGTCACTTTGGTTATGGATATGCACGCATAACTATCTATGAGCAGCATGATCCAGTAACTATCAGATTATGTCGTCCATTTGTGCCTTATTCATCAATTGCAGTCTTTATACTGATGAATTCTGAATAAAATTTAAACAAAGGACAATTTTTGTTCGATGTTTAAGCTAGACTTTGTCTGATGTGTGATCAAGAACTGCTATTACCAGTGAGATTTTTGAAATACAACTCAAAAAACCGATTTTTGATTAGTTGTTTCTCAATCTAATAAAATCATATGAAAAATTAGACTCATTATAATCACCACGTTTTATATTTGGAGAAATATGATATTTCGAATTGAGTGATTGTCACATTTTGTAAAATAAATATGTCAGTTTTATTGGGAAATGTTTCTTTTTTTGGTATCTCTTTATGGCGAATTTAAGCCAGAATACTTCTCAGAAAGGTATAGGATGCATTTTAACCTAGACTCTATGAAATTTAAGTGTTTTAATGAAAATAAAGAGATTTCGATTGATGATATTGACGATGGAATTTGTAATTGCTGTGATGGATCTGATGAAGTTTCAAATACATCATTTTCATGTCCAAATACATGCCCGATTCATGTCAAAAACTCAGAAGCAAATGAATTAAAAGGAATTTTCAACAAAGGCATTGTTAACAGAGTTGTTCTCGGTGCCCAAGGACAACAATTATATCATGAATTATCCGAATTAAACAAAATTCAAACACAAAAACGCGATGAACTTTCAGCAACATTAAAAGAAGCGAGAGCACAATTAAAGAAGCAAAAGAAAGATATTAAGAAGTGGGTTTACGAATCTAATGGTCTTCCAATGCCAGACAAAGCCAAACTCGCTGCTGAAAGAGAAAAATACATAAATCGTGTCGAAAAAGTCGCTTACAGACAAGATGCCGCCGAAGAAGAGGAAGGAGAAGGATTTGAAGTCCCACAGATTGATCAAGAAGCATTCAAGAAGAGAAAACAACATCGTGCATTGAAATGGGATTATGCGCAGAAAGAAAAGTACATTAACTTGTTAAATACAGCCATTGATAAGACAAAAATCACTGAATCTTCAGGAAATGTCTTTCTTGCAAAGCTTCGTGTAGCAGAAACCGTAAAATATCATCCAACATACCAGGCATACTTAGATACACAAAAAATTGTTCACGATACTTCAGATGAACTCTCAAAAATCGGAAATTCCGTTTACATGAACAATTTAAGACTTGAAATCGATTATGGAGCAGATAAACAATGGTATCAGTCCTATGGAAAGACATTAACAGCTCCAATAGCCAATACTCCTAACAAAGTAAGTATTTCTTTACTCCAGAGAGCTTCAGTTCGTCTTCCTTCGACTGGATGCTCAAGATCTAACGATTACGGTGCTTATATCAAGAGAATTAACAATATCTTGGTTTACCAGGCCGAACATGTTGATGTTTTCAAGGGTCAGCGCTCAATGAGAGTGAAATGTCTCTGCCATCCAGAATATGTCGTTTTGGAAGCGCACGAAAACACAGATAACCGCGCGGAAGCTGTTATTGGACTCCCAGAGGTATGCCCTGCACAGTATAGTGACAATGAATTCACTCAATGGCTCAGAGAAATTCAATATTACAAGAGCGACCTCTTGAAAGGAACGGAATTTGAATATTTATAAAGTATCTTTTGGTAAATAATAAATTTTGAGTTTAGGTTTATATGATTCTAATAAGTTTTTATATTTTCAATAAAAAATTTAAGAAATTGTAATGATTTCTAGATACATCTTATTAAAATGATTTCACTATGATTTAATTTGGACGATATTACAACATTCATTGTTAAAAATCATAAATTATTATGAAACAAGATTTATTTATCTTAATCTCGATATTTCACATTGCTAACTAGCATGTCTTCCTTTGAAATATTACTTAGCAACTTCATTTCGTATAATAATATTGTTAGATATTGATTTTTGAAAAAATTCTTCATAATGTTATGATAAGAGCGGTTGAATATAAAATAAAGAAATATAACATATATTTTACAATTGAATTAACATGGGGAATAAATAAAAAAAATAATATAAAAAAAATTATTTGATTTCTGTGATGAAAGAAGCCAATCCTATTGCAAACATTGATAGTGGTTCAAGAGGAAAAGCAGCCTGGAGCTCTATTACCTCGTTAGCTATCTTTCTTATCCAGAATAAATCAGGATCTCCTTTTTTCTCAAAGAGAACAGCATTTTTGACAGACTGAATGTGAAAACGGCCATTAAAGTTATATGTCAAATGGCCTTGAACGGATTCTGTCGGTTGTCTACTGAATAATTTTGCAGGATTTCCTTCTTTTTTGATGAAAAAGGAGACACTCATACGGCGAGCAAGGTTTTTGCCCTCTTTCGGATAGAAACGAATCGAGAGAACTTCATCTCCTGTTTTTGAACCTAATCTCAATGAAAAATCTTGTGTTTTGTTGCCAATCGATATGCATGCATCAACATCTGAACTTCCCTCTTTAATAATATTAATAGTATCAGCTCCTTTTTTGTAAATCGCAGATAAAATAAATTCGCTGAGCATGTAAAATCGAAATGTGTACGTAGCTCCGAGTAATCCGGTCTTCTTTTCTCTGGATATCCTATACATTGGTTGTTCTTTTGCTTTGCTATCGGATATTGAAGGTCTTGGAACATAAATTAATAATTCTGGCTGTTGAACCCGTTTGATTTCATTGGTTTGGTTTTCTTGTGGTTTTTGTTCTTTTTGGTCTGTTTTAACTTCGTTTTCTATGTTTGGTTTGGTCGACTCGTTTTCGGTATTTACCTGTGGCGATGTAGAGTTTTGAACTTGTTGATGTGGACTACTTCCTCTAACTTGCCGCCTCGAATGAGGTTGTGCAGTTTGTTGAGGATGATTTGTAACTTGAAATGAAATTTTTTCTTCATTTGATTCGTTTTTATCCTCCGATTCGGATGTATGCTGTTGAATATGTTCGGGAGTATATGAGTCATCGGAGCTATCTGCATCTTCAAAGGTAATAATTTCTTTTTTTCTTGTTCTGCGATTTTCAGATGCCTTTGCAGGCTGTTCTGTAAGCACCTCTGGCTTGTATTCAACAACTTTCTTCTCGACTTTTGTTGCATCTTTGCCATTTCGCATACGTCTTGTTGATCTATTTGTTTCTTGAAGGTATTTTGGCTTAGCTTTCTCATCAGGGACATTGAATTTGGGTTTAAATGGTGTCGCATTCTGGAAATTCTTATTGCCATCTTCGTCATCTGATGAGAAGTCAACAATGTAAAGAGACATTATCAAATTCTAATTTTTCGCTAGCATATGATAATTTCTGATAATAAACTAATATAAAAGAATTAGGTTTTCAAATGTTCGCTTTTCTCAAGAAGAAAAAAAAAATTATTCGACCAGAAATATAATAGTTAGAAAAAGAATTATAACAATTTATTAAACAATATCAAAATGTAATTTATCGGTTCCAGATGGCGTGTTTTCGCCAACTAATGTAGTTGATGATGGGAAAATGTAAGTTTGATAAATAATACAATATCCAGTGATAGCCCATACGAAGAAGATGGAAAAGATGACTATACATGCGTGATTCGAGCGTGCATTTATATAATTCGTAATAATCGCTAATTTTTGATCGTTACTGTATTGCTTGAAGTTCAATTTGGCAGCAATCCATTGGGCTTCAATTGTATTAGGATTATCCATTAAAAAGGTGTGGAACTTGAAAATGCAATTATCAACGTATTTCTTTCCGCTATATAAGAAAGCAAACGCGATGCATGTTCCTAATGCTATTGTCATGAATATTAGTGATAAGGATAAGAAAAATGACTTGTATTTTGGTTGAAAGTTATAATACAATGCAATCATACCAATTAAAGTAAAGATGTATGATGTAGTTATTATGACTGCTAAGATTCCTGGAACTATATCAATTATTGGGAAGAATTTATCAAGAGCGCAATAAGACAAAGAAACTGAATAAGGTAAGCCCATTAATGTAAATAATAGGAAAACCCACATTACATAGCGCATTGGCTGTTTGTTTGGATCTTTAATTCCGAAATTTAAATCAATTTTTCTCATTTCTTATAATTGTCACGTTTTTGTGAATCAGGAATATGATTTTTTGAAATTATATGATATTAATGCTCAGGTGATTGTGTGTTCTTTATTATGAATTTTTGGAATAAAATTTCATAGAATTCGAACCAAATGAATCGAAGAATGATATTCAATCAATAACACGCTTATAATCTCATACACTTTCCTAATTGGTCATCATATTAGTGCTCATATCAAATATCTTCCATCTGCACAAGTTCCACCAAAACTCTTTACAAACGCACGCACTAGACCTAAGAAGATCATGATCAATTACCAAAGAAATAGTTCGCATTAAAATTAGCTCACCAAGAAAAGAAGATAAAGGCTGCCTTAGAAGCAGCTGGTATCAAATGTGAATGGCCCTCATTTATAGCTCAATTTGATGCTAATGGAGTTGCTATTCCTGATGAAGATCCAAAAGCTAAGAAAACAGAATAAATTCACTACTATAGAGAATATAAAGGTTATAATATTTATTAAAAATACATTGTATATTTTGATATATATAAAACTCATATACCTATATTGAACATTTTTAACAATCTATATTTGCTCCATGTAAAAGAAGAAGTTCAACGATTTCTTTAAAATTATATTTGTCTGCAAGATGAAGAGGAGATTCTCCATATTTATCTTTTTCATTGATATTTGCACCATGAGAAAGAAGAAATTCACACATTTCCTTACTATTATTATGTACTGCAAAATGAAGAGCTGTTTCTCCAAATTCATTTTTTTCATTGACATTTGCACCATGTGAAAGAAGAAGCTCAACGATTTCTTTATAATTATTACGGGCTGCAAGATGAAGAGGAGTTTCCTCCTCTTCATATTTTTCATTGATATTTACACCATGCAAAAGGAGAAGTTCAACTACATCATTTTCATTTTGTATTACTGCATAATAAAGAGCGGATTCTCTATTTATATCTTTTTCATTGATACTTGCTCCATGTAAAATGAAATATTCACAAAGAGATGGCAGATTAAATATTGCTGAATAAATAAAACATTTGTTAATATTATTGGTTTGATCGAAATAAACTAAAAATGGTTCAAGATTATTGTAAATCCCGCAATTAATTAAATCGATATCCATATAGTACTCTTCCATCAAGAATGTAACAAAATCAATATTATGTGAAATAATTGCATACTCCATACACTGTTCATCTGGTTTTTGATATTTCAAACATTCGCTCATGATCTCTGGATTTCCTCCTAAAAATGAAAATCTGAGACATTGAGAAGTTATTTCCGATTCATAATTTGTTCTTAAGAACTTGAAACAATCTATTGCCCCGTGGTAACAACATAATTCAAGTAATAAATATCCTGTACTAGAATATGGATATAAATCACTTATAAGTTGTTGATCTTGATCAAATTCTTCGCTTTCTGTAATTGAAATGAATCTTTTTAAGTCATTATCCATAATTGCCTTGTAAATTGTATTTTCAGAATGAATATTGATATTTTTTAAATTAATTTTTTTGAAATCAGCAGATTTGTCTAATTTAATACCATATTCTTTATAAAACATGTAGTTAGATATATCTGGAATCGGCTTGACATCTTTCACATCATAGTCATCAGATATCAGTTTGGCAAGCTCCAGGTATGAGTTTGTATATCTGTTATTAAACGGTATTATACCTAAAATATCACATATAATAGTTTGAGGAAGATGTTTCTTTGAATCCAGCAAATTTGTTTTTATCATTTTGTAAATCTTGCTTAAATCTTCTTCATTCTTCGTTTTTAACTGATACAATGCAATATATGTATCGATGTGGTATTGAAACAAGCTTCTCAATTCAACATATTTAATGTTTTCCATTTATTTCCATTAAAAAAATGTCAAATCTGACAAATTTGGGTATTGTCACAAATTTATTGGGTGTTTTGGTTCAAAACTACAAAATTGTAATGAAGTTTCGTCAAGCTGATCAAAGATAAATAATTTCTTGCATTGCTATTCCCGTGATCAAAGCATGTTTTCCCTTCATTGTCCTTTGCATTTTTATCAGCTCCAAGAGAGATATGGCATTTGACCACTTCATGACAGTCAAGTTTTGATGCAATAATAAGCAAAGTCATTCCTTTTTCATCCTTTGCTTCTTTATCAGCTCCAAGCGAGATAAGATATTTGGCAACCTCAAGATGACCACTAAATGATGCCAAAATGAGTGAAATATATCCAGAAATATTCTTTGTTTCTTTATCAGCTCCAAGCGAGATAAGATATTTAACAACCTCAAGATGACCACTAAATGATGCCAAAATGAGTGGAAAACAATCATAATTATTCTTTACATCTTTATCCGCACCAATAGAAATTAGATATTTAACAACTTCAAGTTTACATTTTAATGATGCCAAAATGAGTGGAGTATTTCCATTATTATCCTTAGCATCTTTATCAGCTCCAACAGAAATTAGATATTTCACTACTTCAAGTTGACCATATTGTGATGCAAGCATGAATGGAGTACATCCATCTTTATCCTTTACTTCTTTATCGCAGTTGCATTCGATGAGAGATTTGACAAGTCTAAGATTTCCTTGTAAACTTGAAATATGAAGTGCATTTTTATCATATTCTGTGGCCTTTTTCCAAAGTCCTTCTTCACAAGACTTTGACATCATATCACGATCTCTTTTACCAGAAAGTTCATCAAGAAATTTGTAAACAATTTCAACATCATTGGAATCCTTAAGTTCAGAGATTTCGTTTAAAAACTCTTTCGAATATTTGTGAGCTTCACTAATTTGAGTGAAAATTGAACTGTTTTAGCTCATTGTTATTCATGAAAACCTTGTTCTATGAGAGGAGAGCTAAAACGCACATTCGACATCAGTCTATTGAAAACATATGATACATGACTTGTATTTTCGAATGTAGGTTTATGAATATTTATGGAAACCATATCTTTAGATATTGAAATTAAAAAGTGTTTCTATTTTATATTTTTGAAAGTTTGGTATTAATTAAGCTGAGTCACTGTCAGACATTCGATTATTTTTCTTGTGACAATTTCTAATGTCAATTGCAAGTTATGTTGGTCGTTCAATTTTTATTCTAACAAACAGAAGAGGTAATTGTTATGACAAAAGATGCAACGGTATTCACAGGGCCGCTTGTTTGTAGCGATCAGGTAATGAATCTTGTATTATTCCCTGGAAAAATGAAAAATAAAGATGGAGGGTATGTCGAAACGCCACAGGAGCAGTACTGTTATATTAGAGGTGAAGATGTATCATTTGTTATTTTAAGCCAAGAAAATTCTATCAATCGCGTAGCTAATTTTGATCCAAAAGACCCTGACAAAGATCTTTAACTTATACATCAAATTTTCCTACTACGTTAACTTCGATTTTTTCAAAAAACAAATTTTGAATTACCGAAAGTTTAATAGAAATGGCCATAATCTAATTCATTTTAATTTCCTGTCTTGCAAGTTCACATTGCCTTGATTTTTCTCAATATATTTCAAAAAATTCATCTTGTATCAAATTTTTTCCTTCAAATCTTTTTCTTTTCTCAAAAAAAATCGCATTACAATTCTTGGAAGTTACAAGAACCTATAATATTTTCTATTTTAGTGGATCTAAAATAGAAAATATTAAAATTCGCTACTCACAGGCACTAGTGCTATGAACCAGTTTTGAACCTTTATGAATAAAGTTACTTTATACGATTTTGATTATTTATTGATAGATGAAATTCCAAGAAAAATATTGATAAAAAAATATAACATACTTTATTAAGAATTACTGATTCGGCTTTGTTACGCTCTCTGTGATTTGGAGCATAACCTTATCAGCTTCTTCCTTGAGATGAAAAGATAATTTAGTAATTTCTTCTGAAGAAGTCTTTGTAGCATTACCATATAATGTATAGGCTTGAGACATTCTGCGAGCTCTGAAGCTATTGAATCTTCTTTTCTCTTCAATAAATAATTGAAGTTGGCATTTTAAGTTTTCAAGTGCTTCTGCTTTTTCTTTTTTGTATTTTTCGAGTGTAACTTCTAACTTTTCTTGTTTCGATGGATCTTTTTGTAATTCTATTTGCATTTTTGTCATAAAATTAGCAAGATTTTCTCCGGCTTGATTGTAGCTGGTAATTGCAGATTCGTATTTTTGAGATTGTCTAACAACAACAAGAAATCTCTCTGTAATATCGTTAATATCTTCAATTGAGCGCTGTTGTTGTTTAACATAATTTACTTCTTGATTAAGAAGTTGTTGATGAATTTGTTTAAGTCTATCATAGAGTTCTGAGCACTCTGGGGCTTCTTTACTAATCATATTTTCGAGTTTTCCTGAAACAGATTTTTCAAGTTCTAAACTCTGCATATGGTAATCATTGAATTGGCGTGTAGCATCGATAACTGCTTTAAGATTAGATGTGATTTGATCTTTATGGGTACTCACTTTATAACTCTCGATCATGTCGAAGACAAACATTTTTCAAAAATGCATGATTTTGATGTAATTATTGAACCGCTCATTATCCTTTTTGACTTACATGTCATATCTATCTGAAAATATTGGCAAAGTGGATTTGGTCACTCAAAATTTTATTGAGCAAAGTATGAAAATCGATGCACAAAGAGGTAGCTGGTTGAATTCATAATCATTACTGTCGATGTTCAGCAAGTGGCAAAAATATCATAAAGAAAAATTGTCTGTATTATGCTCATCTGAACTTGATTACCCATTAATCTTATAGTGCAAGTTATCTGTATGTTTTTCATGTCAACAACTTATGTTAATAATCAATTTCAGATATTGATATCAAAAATCTTTAAAAACTATCGAACCAAAAGTACATTAAGTTGTTTTAATGTTGTTCAATCATTAAATCAAATGAATTAATATTGATCTAAATTTGATACAAAATAACTCATGAGGCGCTTAAAAATTACTATAATCATATTGTGCGTGAAAAAGTTAGCTAGAGTATCTTATAAGAATTCATAGTTTTATAAATGTTTGCATTTTTAATTGTATCTTCTTTGTGTAATGCTCTAAAGATTCAAGCTAAGAATGCAAATGCTATATTTAAGCAGTCACCTGTCACAATAATCTTATTTAGAGAACGAATTACTCCGAATTCAAAAGAAATTATTTCCATTTTCGACAAATTAGCATCAAAATACGAACCTGATATCAAATTTTACTTTTCCGAAGACAAGAAGTTTGCACAACAATACAATGCCGTATTTCCATTGAGAATTGGCATTTTTAGAGAAAATAATTTTGCTGGATTTTATGATAAGAAATGGACATATGAAAATTTAGATGTTTTATGCCATGAATTGTTAAATGTTGAATACAAAACAATAAATTCTGCATTTGAATTATACAGATTCCAATCTTTTGAACCAGTAAATCTCATTATTACAGATCCATCATTATCAAAGAAAGCATCATCGATCATTTCTCAATATGGTGGACTCTTACAAGTTGGAATTGTTACAAATGAAGAATTAATTAAAGAATTAAATCTTCCTAAGGTCCAAATTTGCCATCCGCTTAACGAAATGTTTTACAATTTAACAGATGTTGATCCAAAGACAATTTCGCAGTATCTTATACCAAAATACTTATATATCGAAAATGAAATGATCCTTGGCGAACAATCCAAGATCAAAAACAGTCTAGTAGTGTTATACGATCCAAAGGATCCAAAACATGTTCATGAAGTCTGCCAGAATTTTGAAATTGCAGAACAAAACTTCAGAGGAAACATTTCTCTTCAAATGATTGATATTTTCCTTGCTCGGTCATATGTAGAAGAATTTTCTATCGTTTCTTATTCAAATCCTATCTACATTTACATATTCAATAATCTTAAGGGAGAAACGAAGCCAACTGTACTTCAAAAGCTTAATCCAAAGCAGGAAGAGATGATTGCATGGTTAAATCTCGTAATTCTTCATATTAAACCTCAAAGAGAAAACAGAATTAAATTACCAGTTCTTCATGCCAACGAATTCATTGAAAAGGTATTGAATCCGAAGAAGGATGTCCTCCTGTTTGTTGCCAACCCACATATGAAGAAATACGAAGAAGGATACGATAATATGGAAATAATTGCACGACTTTTCGCAAATTATACAGATAGAATTGAGATTTATGAATTTGATATTACCAGGGAACACGTTGAAGGTTTAACTCTGCCAACAACGAAAGATCCCCAAATTTCTATTTGGCCGGCCAGTGAAGAACCAGATGGAAGTACTTTCACAGCTCTGGCTCAAGTTCCAGTGCTTCTTGACCGTATTGTCCAATTATGTAAGTCAGAATTTACTGATGACGAGTTGAAAGCAATGGCTGCCATTTTAGAACAAGAATTGATGTAAATAATTTGTAAAATAATGAATTTTGTTCACCTTAAATATATTTTTAAAAAAAAATCAAATGAATTTAAAAAATTAACAATAGTGGGTGTAAGAAATATAATCTTAGGGATAATATACACAATTACAGATCCTGACAACTGGGTGTGAAGCATTATTTAGTCAAAATGATGTTAACTATGGTTTTTAAATTCTTTCCTTAAAAAGTGACACTAAAATTGATGATGACTCGTTTTTGAGTTGCAATTTTCCAAGCATTGAGACCCTTCCAAGCCTTTATTTTTACATCTGATGGAAATTTTGTGTGAGAATGTTATTAAGTCCTACTAAAATACGCGAAAATAATCATAAATTCTTAAAAAAAATAATTGAATTGTGTCATTTCATACATTCCCACAATTTAAATCACAGTATCACAATTTTTTAGTAAACATAATTTTTACATAATACTCTAAATGTTATATTGATTAATTTATTAACTTTTAAAAATTAAAAATTTATTCCAATTGAGAGTATCTCAAATTTAAACAACTCATTTAGAATAAATTTGGATTTAAACATTCAATACCAACATTTTTAAAAAAATCAAAAAGATATAGTATTGAATTATTATAAATTTTTATTTGAAAAATTGAATATAAAAATCCAAAATATGCCATTTCATATCCGATATCAATTCTTATTGCAGATTATTCAGTCGCATAATTGTATTTAAATGCCTAAATAACAGACAAAGATTTCAATTCAGATAATGTTAATTGTTTCAATTATTTTCGAAACTTTCAAGGGACCTAATAATTTCACTCATGTCTTCCAAGCTGGTGTCTATGATATTATTCTTGATGGAGCTGCAGGAGGAAAAGGTTGTCATAATGGAATAATTAATTCTGAAGGAGGAAATGGAGCTCGATTTAGATGCAAAATTCGTTTTAAAAAAATACATCTATTGATATTACTCTCGGTGAAACACCTCCGCATAATTATTGCACTTTAAATTTTAATCGTGGTGGATATCCTTATGGAGGAAGCAGTGGCAAAGATATCTTTTTTGGCAATGATGCTTCGGGAGGTGGTGGTGGACTTACATATATGAGTTTTGAAAATAATATTTTTGTTGCAGTTGGAGCTGGGGCAGGTGGATGTAATGGAGTCAAAGGTTCTGATGGCGACGGCCAAATTGTAAGGACATCCCATGGAAGGAGTAATGAAAAATATTTTGAAAAAGATTATAAAATTCAAGGATTTCTTCCAAATCATGAAGGGGGAGATGGTTTATTTGCCAGTTTCATATCTCCAGGCGCTGGTGGTGGAGCTGGTTGGTTTGGTGGGGCTGGTGGCTATGTTTGGAAGCCAGATAGTTGCCATGGAAGAGGTGGGACTACTTCTTATATTCTGCTATCCAATTTATCATTACTAAATGAAAGTTTCGAGTACATTGAAGAACCTCAGATATTTAATGGAACTGAGACAGATAATCATGAACATGAAAAAATAACCATAGATACAATATACCAATGTCCAGAAGGATGTTCTTTGTGCAACTCATCGATAATATGTTCCAAATGTTATGATGGATACTATCTCTATAACAATAGTTGCTATGAGAATTGTTCGAGTGTAAATTCTCATCTTTTTGGTAAAGATGGTCAATGTTTTGAGTGTGATCCTAACTGTGCCACGTGTGTTGGTTCTGCTACCGAATGTTTATCATGTAATTCAAAATATTATTTAACATCTGAAAATGATTGTCAAAGATGCCCTGAAGGATGTGAAGAATGTAAGTCGAGTTCAAAATGTATCATGTGTACAACTGGTTTTATACATAAAGGTGATAATTGTTACTGTTCCAAAGGATATTATTCTTCAAATGATCGATGCCAAGAATGCGATCCTATTTGTGAAACGTGTTCTGGTTCAAGAAATAACTGTACATCATGTCGCTTTGGACAAATTCTGAAAGAAAATATGTGTATTAATGCAACACAAACAGTCTGTTTAAATTGTTTTACTGCACGAGAATCATTAATTAAATCCTTCAGAAAACGAAGATAAATAATTGAGCTGATGAATTCTGTTTTGAGACCTGAAATTTCCTCAATAATTATCTTGGTTTTACAACTCAAGAGAACCATACTTTTAGCTCTGTTTATATTTTAGGATTAACTTTTTGAAAAAAAAAATTGATATCAATGAAATCAATTGCTTGCGAAAGCATATAATTCATTTTTGCCAAATCGATGAACAAAGGCTTATCCGACAATATTTCTCCTGGTAACTTATATACTTCATTTTTTATTTTTGCACCAGAATTAGCTTATCTTAGGTAAGATAATGCTTCCTTAAATGAAATCTCAGCAAATTCTGATTATAATATTGTAAGAATTTAAACTGATGTAATATATAGAAGTGTAAAACTATTTAAAAAAAGTTACAATTTAATTTTAAGGGCGCACTTACCACTTTCTGACATTCTCTCAATTTTTTTGACACCCAAGCTATATATGCCAATTTTCTAAGATCAAAAGTTAATATTTTTGATCGGGAAAAAGTAATTATAAATCATTATATAGTGCTTAATATGGCTGCTATATTTTTGTGCTATTAAAATAAAGATATATTAATTTTTTAAGAACATGTCAGAAAGTGGTCAGTGCAGCTTAAATAAATCATAAAAATCATTATTTTAATTTACACTCAGAATGAATCTAAAATAGGCAGAGCGTATTTCTAAAACTTTTGGTTCTTTTGCTTTCGTGAATGGTTGCATTGATTTCTGTTCTTCATTCTTCACCAAACAAGCTATTACTTGACGAAATATCATATATATAATAAAGAAATACAAATTTTACTCTATAGCTGTTAAATCAGATATAACAGAATTCAATTTTGTCTTTTTCTCAGGAGTGAAAGCTTTTGACTTTTCACAGAAAGACAAAACCTTTTTCGCTAAGAATTTACCAACGTCTCTTCTAAATCCACCTTCTAACTTTGACACTTCGTCATCAATAATTGCTGGTTCTGCACTCGTGAAATACTCTCTGAAGTAAACCATGATAAACACTTGTTGTTTTGTATCCAATCTTGCAAACTGTGTACCCTTGAGGAACGAGAAGTTAACAATTGCTTTTGCAGTGAGTTCTGATGCAAACAATGCTGCATTTCGTATTTGTGGAGTTTCAAAGTTAACACATAATTGTAATGTGTTTCTGAGAGCTTTCATGAGATCGTGAACGAAATGCTTGTCATTCTGTGCAAAGGCCTCTGTAACAGCTGCATAGTATGGATTGTACATCGATTCGTTGCGACAACATTCGATTATAACAACGGGTACGTCTTTTCTCATGGTTTTTGATAGCTGTAGCTTGGAAATCTTCATAACTGCATCGCTGACATCAACAGCGGTCATAAGAGCATAGAAAACGCCTCTTCTGACGTCAGTTGTCATATGCATTTGGCTGGCGATCTTATTGAGCTTAGTAACGTCTTCATCGATGGTTGTATTCTTTCCGTCAGTTGATGAATAGTAAGAAACTGTATCTTTTCCAAGAGCTTCCAAAAAATTTTTGACATTTTTAGTATCTTTTTTATCGGAACTATTTAAAGCGTCAACAACTGGTTGTATGGCATCTGGAACTTCTAATAAAGATCGAGAATAAACGTCGATAAACATATCAGGTAAAATTGCATCGGAATAAAGTCTTTGAGTAATGCATCTTGTAAACATTGCCTTAGAAACTTTCGAATCGTGCTTTGCAAATGCTTCTCTGATTTGAGCTGAAATAATATTGAAATTTGATGGAGCAATTCTGTTCAAAAATCCTGTAAATTCACGTCTTGCAGCTTCTTCTTCCTCAGTTCTAACAGCTTTGACCATTTCCACTTTTTGCTTTTTCTTTGTTGGACGGCCTGCTGTAATTCCTTCTAAAATTTTTGCATAACCGTTATCAATCAAATAACTATCCCATTCGTTAACTTCTGGATCGATACCAAGCTTTTTTGCATAATATGCAATTTCTTGTTCATCTTGTTCAAGAGTTTCTGGGACGAGGAAGTCAGGTGCTTCAATTCCATCATCTTCCTCTTCTTCCATATCATAACCATTATCAGAATATTCTTCTTCTTCAGACATAATCTTTGCTTTTTATAAGATTTTCGAAGACAAAATCTTTATTTCAGGGGATTGTTTGGTGTATGTCCCCATATATTCTTACATCCATATTCTTGCATTGACGCCTTGGTATATTGAATTATTTCCTGTATCAATCAAATTTTACATATGGCAGATCCAACTATTCGATATCTATTTTTATCATATAAATAAATATTTATTTAAAACAAAATTTGAAGTATGAATATGGAATTATATGTATTAAGTAACAATTCATACTATTTACTTTTTAAATATTTCACTTGTATAATGAGATAATTTCAAAATAATAATGAAAAATCAAAAAAATCGCAATTTTTAAAAAATCAAATTCGTTTTCTAGAGATTGAGTTTCATTTTTTGCTATTTTAAAAAATTTTGGAAAAATTTAGTTCATGCATTACCGTTATTTTAGCGATCTTCATACAAAACACGCTAAAATATTCAACAAATTAACAATTTTGGAAACATTTAAAAAATACACCATCAATGATATAATAAAGGCACCGTTTTTCAAGTCCCATTTATAGATGTTCTCAATATCAATGTTGAAATTGAAAATTTCAGAAATTATAGTGCTCATTTAATTGATTGTTGAATTATTTCATACTAAGAGGGAAATATTTATCGACAAATCATCACATGGATATCAAGTTAACATAAAAATTCAAAAATTACATAATTTATATCACAAAAACCAAACAAAACAGTATTTTAGTCATCTTTTTTCTCTAGGCACATCAAATACATCCGTAACAATAAAGTAAGCAACAAAGCAAACCACCCATATTGCTGAAATTATTACATAAATGTCAAAGCTATTATTTCCGACAAGAAAATAGTATTTCATTTTATCGTATTGGCTAAGATAACTTTTTGCAAATTGAGTGGTTGCACTATCGGAAGTTTTCTGTGATGTGTAAAGTCCAATCAAGTATTCATATGTACTTTGACTCGATACCGATGTATGAATTAATGCTGCAACTAATAAACAAAATGATACTAAGGTTATTAAAATATATATTGAGAAGATCATTGGCACTGAGTTTTTGCTATTGTATTTCTTGAGACCTGGGATAGCCAAAATTGCGGACACTAATGATGCAACTAATAATATTGCTCCGATGATTGCACATTCAACACCAACTGCTTTAACAAAGATTGGTTGTGCAACATTTATTACCCAGTAGCAACTATATATAGCTGATGCTAATGGAATTAGCGTAAGGAGTATACGGAGCCATACTTTTGGTATATTTAAATCAATTTCATTGGGCATTTTATAAAATTTTAAACGTCTATTTTTTAGGAATTTACAGGAGTCAGGGTAAACCATCTACTTCGATATTACTATATAAATCTCTGAGATGAAACTTCAATTCGCAAAAATATTTGACTTTGATTTGATCTCTATGTAACCTTGTATTGAGGCACAAATACTTGGTTCATAAAAAGACAGACTATTCTTTAATGAAAATTCTGTTGAAAAGATTAAAATCTAATGGAATCGTAACCAAAATTACAAAAATAATCTGTTAAATTAACAGTACTTTTGGGATATATTATTTTCTTTCACAAAAGCGAAACATATTCTTTGTTTCATCTGATTTGAAAAAAAAAATATCGATTACAGGGATATATAGTTTACAAGAAAGAGTTGCGAGAAACATAAGAACATGGCATTACATTGCCTTCTGGGGCATTAAATGATGCAGCACCATTTTCACAAACATGAACGGAAAGTGTGGCTGTTGCATTAAGTCTTCTATTTGCGATGTTCTTAAGCTTGCAATCGCATTTAGCAACTGTGTTAACCTCAAAATTTGAGATTTTGAGTTCAACCTCACCAATCGGGATATCTCCGCCAAAGATACGTTTCTTAGCTAAGGAGAATATGAACGAGGTTGTATTTTGGTTATGATAACGGACTTCCCAAACTTTCTGAGGGTACTTTTCCATTGAATCAAATGCTTTTGCATTTCGCAACAATGATGATTTTGTTCCAACGCTGGCCACGATCTTGGATCCATAGTCTACATTGAAATTGCCTAAATCGAATTTTTCTAGTCTAATGTAGACCACGCGTTGTTGAAAATCAATCATTTTATTAAATTTTTTTGTTTACTGTAAATTTGAATTGAAATCTGGCTCATCATGATTTTTAGATAATTAGAATCAGCATTTGATAAATAACAAATGTTATTGATGTGATGACCTTATACGCTATGAAAATATTTTATTTGAGGTCATTCAATTTTTCTGAGAAAGGGACAAACTATCCAGTGTCACTTTTCAAAGGAATAAAAAAAATAATAAAGATGAAATAATAACATGAACTCTTATATAAATATAATTTTATCTAAATAGATAAATGAATTAAGCAGTTTACAGTTATATATATTTAATGAGAGACAATATCTAGTTCTATGGTAGAAATGACTCTTAGACTCAAATAAGTAACACAGATAGAAAGTACTCAGTATAACAATTATATATGTACACTCAAAGTTAGTCGCTGCTAAAATCTTAACCTTGCATTTCGGGAAAATCTGACTAATGGCTCTTAGACTCAAATAAGTAACACAGATAGAAAGTACTCAGTATAACAATTATATATGTACACTCAAAGTTAGTCGCTGCTAAAATCTTAACCTTGCATTTCGGGAAAATCTGACTAATGGCTCTTAGACTCAAATAAGTAACACAGATAGAAAGTACTCAGTATAACAATTATATATGTACACTCAAAGTTAGTCGCTGCTAAAATCTTAACCTTGCATTTCGGGAAAATCTGACTAATGGCTCTTAGACTCAAATAAGTAACACAGATAGAAAGTACTCAGTATAACAATTATATATGTACACTCAAAGTTAGTCGCTGCTAAAATCTTAACCTTGCATTTCGGGAAAATCTGACTAATGGCTCTTAGACTTGTTTTGATAATTAATTCTTCAATTATATTATAATTTATAACAAATTTCCTCAAACTATCTGTATGTCATTCAATTCCCGGCCACTACATTCAATGATGGACCATTTCCTTCAAATTTTGAAATACCTTATTCAATTTGTTGTATGGAGCCCGTGATATTCAACACTATGGAGCTCCTCCAGTTTGGTATCCAAGAAGAGATAAAAGCTAGCATGGGCTACTCTCAAAAATGCAGGAAAGAATACTCCACGATCGAATACAAATGTAAGTATCCACAATGTCAAGCTAAATTCAAAGTCCGGATAATAGATCAAGATAAATATGAACTACTAATCCACTCTGACTCTCATGATCATTCTGCACCTCCGAAATCAACAAAAACAATATCCTCATTATTTGTCAGAAATTATCTTAAACATTACTTTGAAAACAATATGAATCATGCTACAGCTCAACTTAAGTGTTTCCAAGACTTAAATATTTCATATACAGACGAAGAGTTACTTTCAATATTTGCACAAGGTCCAGATGCATTACGTAAATTTGCTCAAAGAGCTGAAATTGTTTCCAAACGCTTTAGTTCGGATGAAAAAGTTTCTTTAGCTATCTTTGTCGAATCTGTTCAAGAAAGTTGTCCAGAAGATTTAATTGAATTTATCTCTGAGCCGGGAAAACTAGTTTTTTTATATGCACCTTTCGAAGCGAAGGCCCTTGGTCACCAAATTTCTACGTTTCACATCGATTCAACGTATAAACTTCTAAGGGCTAACATTCCATTATATGCACTCACAGGAAAAACAGAACATACTATTGTTTTTCCTTTTTTGTATTTCTTTATTTCTCCTGACACAAGCGAAAATATTCAATATTGTGTTTGTCGTTATTTTCAATATATTAATAGAGAACCCGAGATGATAAGTATGGACTGCGCCCCACAAATAGCCGAGGCAATTGAGCGAGGTATTCCAAACTGTCATATTCTTTGGTGTGGCGTGCATGTCCTTCGCGCCATATTAAGAAAAGCGGATAAGTTTAAATCACGAGACAATTTTGAAGAATTTTATAATCTAATGAAATTATTAGTATTCGATACTAAAGAAGAATCTCCCGAGGAAGAACAGAACCAAGAAGAAGAAAATCCTAGAGAGGAACCAGCTCAATCTCACTTACTTCAAGCAGAAGAAATTGAAGAAGAGGAACAATATGAAGAAGAATTCATCGAAAATGAATTTCAACCTTCTCAAATCTTTTTACCACGAGAATCTTCTGATGATCCAAACGATTCTGAATTTATTCCAGAAGAAGAAACGTTTGAAACAAGTGAAGAAGTTCCAGAGCACCTCACTCAAGAAGAAGCTGCAGACCTAGATGCAGTTTATGATCGAATTCTTGAAATTCTTTCCACTGAACCGAAAGCCCAAAAGTACTTCGATAGGCAATGGAGGCATCATTTAGATCGTTGGAATAAGCGCTATCGCAACGGAGGTGACGCGACTAATAACGTCAGTGAGTCACATTTCAAAGTTCTCAAGCATTCTTATTTCCCAGAGAGAAGGAATATTCGATTAGACGATTTTGTTGTTGAATTATACACAACGGTTGTTCCAGCATTATTGATTAAATTTAAAGTTCATTTAATCAATAGTGATAAAGTTGTTCGTATATTACGAAAAGCTAATGACCATGAACAAATATTGGAAAACAAAAAAGTCGAATGTTTGAAAATGCTTGAAGCAATATATTCAAGTTTGCAACAAGGATCAATAGATTCAAATCTTGTTTATTGTACTTTAAAGGTACTTTTAAAAAAGAAACAATTAATGTAAAAGATTCAAATAATTTTTTATTATTATTTTATTAATTTTTTAAAATAAGGTTAATAAAAAAGTGACACTGGATAGTTTGTCCCACACTCAATTTTTCTTTTGAGTTTTTGAGATTGGATAACATAATCAATATATAGCGTATTATGATTTATGTTATATATGGATGACATTGAAAACAAAATTTCGCGCTCTAATATTTATTTGAGTTAATGACCGAATGAGCATTGAAAATGAAAAATTGAAAGCAAGCAATATGAAAACATTGTTATATGTATTATTGATATAGAATATATTAATATTTACTGTTCCTTAATTTTTCCTCCGCTAGCATTTGAAAAGGCAAAATAAATTAATCGACTTTTCAGAGCTGTTTAATTATTTCCTTAACATCAAAAATGTCATTATGGTAGTGATATTTTAGTATATTGGGGAGAAGCTTCCTAAACTTTTTAATCCCATAAATATGGTCATTATCTGGAATAAAGAGTTAAGCGTCATATGTCACTTTTTGTACTAAGGAAACATCGACTTTATGCGTTATGACTTTTCGATGAGGAAACAAGTTTCACGTATAAACTTCCTTATCCCAATAAACCGGCCCTAAACATAATTAATTTTAAGCATTATGGTCTCTTTTCTATGATAACCAAATCAATTTGGTTATCATAGAAAAGCACCAAAAACTGGAATAGGAATAGCCGCGTTAAAACAGGAATAGGCAATATGGAAACAAGGTAGACTCAAACTCATACTCAAGGCAAGACTGATACAAGAATTACAACAAAATTTTACAAATCTATTATTTATTCAATTTAATGGCAGGTTTAGTACCGAAGAGTTTGCATTCTACTTTTTGCTCTTATTTTACAAAAATATTCTAAAAATTTGTAACTTCTTTATAATATAATACTTTTTTTCAAATTTACTTTCCAAACGTTAATGTCTTGTTACGGCTATATCTTTGTACGGGGAAATAAAGAAATTTTATTATGCTATTATATTATTTTTTTTAAATCAATATCTAATCAATAGTAAGTTAGATTTTTTATTAAAAGAGCAAATAAAGATACGATCGAGTAAGGGTTTCGTTTTGCGAAAAAAACGTACAATACGCAATTTCGCTAAAAAAACATTTAGCTAGCAATTTCGACCTTTGACTCCACTCAAGACGTCACTTTTTTAATTTTGCGGTATCATATTTTTGGAAAATCTTTATGAATATTATATAAAAAGTCTCTTTAATATCTATATTTCATATTTTTATCGATTTTTAAAGTTTTTGCGAAAAGTATTCAATTATTTTTGCTATTTGATCGGGTAAATGTCAGATTTGCGACATTTTCTGATATGATATTCAGATTCTACGTTGATAATAATGCTTATAGAACCCTCTTGCTATTGTGTCAAAATTGCGAAACCGATAGCAAAAATATCTCGCAATATCAAAATTGAGATATTGAGTGAATTATGCATTATAGAGATTAAAAATCTGATTTGTGAAAACATCTCATCAGTTTCTAGCTAATTCAAAAATCTTTACTATCTTATTCGATTAAAATGAAAAGGGAATAGTTTCATTATGCTTTAAATGACAGCCTTATAATATAATCATAGTTTTCGCTCAATATGCAGCATTTTTTTTCGAAATCTATGGTCAATATCCTAAATACTGATTGCTTTGCATTCATATCTCTTACATTTTCTATACCCACATCACTATTCATTGCTATTCCTATCTTTTTCATTTTTGTTTGTTTCTCATAATTTCTCAAAAAACATGATAACTTGATATTTGTAAATATCATACTTTATAACGTAAATAAGAACTTGACCTATTAAGAAAAGCAGTAATGAAAAGAAAATCTGAAATTCATAAAAATTACAAGTTTCTGATGACAATTAGCTTAATTAAACCAGGTACAAGATTATATAATTGTATTTTCTATCCAATTATCCATATAATATCTTATCCAGAAAAAATAACTTGATCAATACCAAATGATTTTTTAACTAGTAAATAAAGTATTTTCTTTACACACACATTGTATATCATAGTTTTTTTTTTGGTTTCGCAAAACATCCAAAAACAAATATGCTATAAAAGTGACAATTTTAGCAAAACGAAACCCTTAGATCGAGCAATAGTTTATTTTAAATCTCAATATTATAAAATAAATGTTCAAAATTTTTAAGTAATAATACTAAATACTTAAATAAGTAAAAGCACACAAGAAAAATATTCACTAACTTAAGAAAAAATCATATATTTAGAGAATTATCCCTTATAATAAGATTAAAAAAAATTAAACTGTTTTCAATCATCATCATCACCAGCTCCATAGAACTTGTGTTTGCGATAGATGACACATTTTGCAAGCCATTTGACACCACCAAGATATGACCACAAATCGCTGCCAACATCTCCACCTTGAAGACCTTTGATCAAACCATCAGGAACAATGTAAGTAATTTCATCGTCGAGCATGAACCAAACTCTTCCTTTGTTGACGAAGGCAACGAAATGACCTTGATGATAAGCAATAATGGAATGTATCTTAAATACATACGTTCCATCACTGAGTTGAGTTTTGTAGTTCTTCTTGATCTCAAATTTGTCAAAGAAGACATTTGGATCAGACCAATTCCTCTGAACGTCGACCCAGAGGAATGTTGAGATTTCATTGATATGAGAATCATCTGTGCACATTTGTTTAATTCCTTGATCAATACCTGCTGCACCAAGAGGAATGTGAAGCGAAACCGAATAGAAGCTTTCATCAGGAGTCTCAGTTTGATATTGGAATGTAACGGCAATATCTGGTTTGTTTGCTGATTCCGTAACATCATGTACAATCTTTTGAAATGTGTCATCGGCATCTTGCTGCTGGAAGTATTGCTTGCCGAGTGTTGTGATGAATTGTGAGCATGAAATTGTGTATTCCTTGTGGCGGTAGTGCAACATCTGATCATAAATTTCGGCAAGTGCTTTCACTGGCGTATATTCGACATCTCCCAAATGCTCCATTACATCTTTTCTGAAAGTATTTACGTAGAACAAAACTTGCAAAACGGCATTGACATGGCAGGTAGCTCCCTCATTATGTAATCCTGGAATTGACATTTTTGTTTCGATGTTGTAGATTGCATTTTGTGTTCTTTTAACAAGTATCTTATCAATCTTTTCATATCCAGCTAGTGGAGATGGAATCTTCATTGGAGTTTCTGGAGTTTGGAGATAAAGATCTTTTGGAACACATCTTGGCTTTGGCATTGGGCTTCCTGAACCATTTGGTTCTGGTGTTGCTGCAGCTTCTTTTTCATCTTTTGGAGTGCAAGGAAAATCGCAGTTATCCTTCTCACTGAGAGGTGTGGAATCGATGTGATAGTTATCTAAAGCAAACAATCCTTGAACAATAAGTGGAAGATTGCCTTTTTCACCACGATATCCTATTGCCAAGACACTCCAATTACTTTTATCGCGTGCAAAGCGGCGTTCGACAATTTGGCGATCATGTGCAATCGCATTATTGCGTTTTGTAACTTCTTCGTCATCACCTCTTTGCATAATGACGGCTGTTGGATGGTATTTCTGAATACCGATGTAACCTCTATCTGCAAGAAGTCCTAATGCAACAGATTCAACTCCACGTTGGACATGTAAAAAATCTGAAGCTCCTGATAAATCAAATACTTTCTTATCGTGAACTGAAGCTAAAAAACTTGTATTCATGTGAATTACCTGTCCTAAAGGATTAACAAGAACTTGAACCTTCATACCATTGCAATGGTTTTTAGCATCCCATGAACTTTTACGCTCAGCAAGATCAAGAGGAACGGTAAAAGGAATAGTAGAGCTATCAACTGCAGCAACACATGTTGGAAAGTTATCGAACTCCTTGTCACAGGGAGAATATTGTTTTGGAATGAATTCAGCAATGAAAATTGGGAACATCCTGTTTGTTGTTTTGTTAATGATTTTGCTGAGGTAACTCTGTTTCAAACTAACAATTCCTGACATTTTTTGCAATGGAAGATAAGTGCAATAGTAAGTTAATGTTAGGAATAACGCATCTAATGGATCACAACCGTTTTTCCGACCGCGTCTGGATGAAAACTCATGCTCGCGAACAACATCAACTAAATACAAGAGTTGATCCAAAGAAAAGTTACAAAGGTCTTTGACATTTAAGATTGGGTGTGCCTCAAGGAATTTTTGTAAGCTAAACTTTCTGACAACTTTAAATTCTTCGGCATTAGCTGGTGCTTGATTTTCATCTTCACTTGCGGGCTCTGATTCATCAAGATAAGCTAAGTGCATTTGCATTCTCACGATTTCCTTGGATCGGGTTTTGGACTTCTGGATATCATCCAAGAACTCGGAATCATCCTTGTACTCCATTAATGAAAGTGATATGAACATTTCTTCTAAGAGTTTTCATTCAATTCATGTTTTTAAGAAGTTAGTGAATTAATTTTCATATCTCAGAAATTCGAAAAATAGTTGTTTAACACAAAAATTGATCAAATGCTTCTCTAATTATCTAAATAGCTAAAATTGTAAATTCAAGATATTTGACACAAATTCAATTTTGACGGTTTGAAACAGTGCGTTTATTCTTCCGTTTATTTCTAAAAGCATAGCATTTTTATTAAATATGATTCTAATAATATTTTTGGATTAAACAGATATCTGTGGTCAATTCTATTGATTTTTTTTCCACTCGGAATACATTTTTAAGATATGTAATTTGATCCCACTACTATCAAATGATTAATGCATATAAAAAAAGCAATTACATTTAAAAAAACGAACTATTGAAAAATTGACAGTTGACGGTATAGTTTCAATTTTTTGAATTGATATCGACTATTTTAAAAATGAAACTCTTTTGGAGTTTTTTATGCATCAAAAGGTATTAGTACACACATATATATAAGATCTAGTAATTCGGTTAAGCATTGAAGGTAATTCAAAGGTTTAGATTTTGATATTTGTTTTGTTTGAATACTCTACATGTATATTTAGACTTCATACAAAGTTCCAAAGGTCTATAAACATAGAAAAAATTTAGGATATGGTAATAAATTTGGTTCGTAAAATTGAAAGGAAAATTTTATCTATTCATATATTTAGAACCATCATGTTAAATATATCTATTAATGACTAATATTGCCAAAGGAGAAGGGAAAATTTTATAAAATTTTATCATATTAAGGTATAAAACTATTATTTCCTATATATTTATGAATCAAATAGTAAGATAATCACTCTTTGTTAGACTAAATTAAATGAAAAAAGTCTAAATTGTATGATCGTCTAAACTCAGTATAACCTATACCAAAGCTTATTAATGGCTTATGCAAATATACAGCTGATGTTAGCTTAGTTTTTGACCAAAATACAAAAAAAAATATGAGTACAATATGATCAAATTTTTATAAAAGCAGCCGAAAACAGCATTCAATTGGAATGGTATTATCAATGATAATCATTCAAGACACTTTTATCAAAAAATTTACATAAATCTTTTTCAAAACAGAGTATTTTTGCAAAAATTTCATCGAAAAGATAGCTTTGTCTAATAAAAATGATATGGTACGGAAAATCTATTGAAAATAATCTGAGGAATTTGAAATTCATTAAAAAGTCTTGAAAAAAGTGAATGCATTCATGAATGTCCCATATCCATTTTATCCTAGTTGTTTCATAATTCCATATTGCCGATTCCTATTCTAGTTTTTGGTGCTTTTCTATGATAACCAAATTGATTTGGTTATCATAGAAAAGAGACCATTATAATGCTTAAAATTAATTATGTTTAGGGCCGGTTTATTGGGATAAGGAAGTTTATAATACGTGAACACTTGTTTCCTCATCGAAAAGTCATAACGCATAAAGTCGATGTTTCCTTAGTACAAAAAGTGACATATGACGCTTAACTCTTTATTCCAGATAATGACCATATTTATGGGATTAAAAAGTTTAGGAAGCTTCTCCCCATTAATGATTATCTTAATTCGATTTATTGAATAGTCTCTATGAAATTGATTGAAAAAATAAATAAAAATGTTTATAATTTGAGAAAAATTCTGAGACCAGGTGATGATTGGAACCTTATTATTGTTATGATTCGGCTAAACATGCATAAAATTCCGTGTAATTCACAAAATAACATATCAATGACTAACAATTTACTAAATTTGATATCAAAATCCTTTTATTTCAAAAATTATTTGTACCAAAAGGTATAAATTCTTAAGATACTTATGTTTTTAGTGTATTTTTAAAAGATTTTAAGAAAATTTGCCAATTTCAAATGCATTTCTCACAAAATTTTTGATCTTTAGGCAAAAATCTTACTTTAAAATCATTAAAAACTACGAATAATAAACTGTTATTAAAATAAAACTAGACAATTGTTTAGTTTTGAAATGTCTGAAATTTAATATTCTAATAAGAGTTTATTACATTCTATAATTAGCATTCAAAATAAACAAAAATAAAGTTTTCATTCTTGATTGTATTCATTTCCATTTAGAAAAAAATTCAAATTCAAATTGTATGCTAGAAGATTCAAATCCAAATATGGTATCTATGCCAAATAAAATAAATATATATGGTTTATCATCTCCACTTTCTTACGTGTTTCCTAAACAACAATTCATAAAGAATATGTTGTTTGAAAATAATAACATCAAATCATAGATAAACATTAGTCATAACAGTGCTAGATAGAAATATTTTCAATTTTTTCCTCTCAATTTGAATCGATTCTAAATAGTTAGTAAAAATTTATCATCTAGATTTGAATTCTTTTATATATAATTATCTGGTATAGACCGTGGTTTCCACATAACTCGTACAATCATTGAAATAAATATTTATCAGGCTATGTGTAATAAATAGAATTATAAGAAATAGAGTAATTTTAGTGTCAAAATTATGATAGGACACAATTAATCTAATACAAGATAGAAGAGATTTTAATATCAATGGATAAAAATCTTGAAATTTAAATAAAATCTAGTCGTATAAAATAATACATCCAATATTTGTCAAAAATATAGCACCTAAACATAAGAATACTATAGATGCTTCTTCATAAGCAGGATAAATTGAATAAGTAAATAATGATAACGAACAAAGCCCTAAAAGAAGTATAACAATCGCAAGAAATTTTTGCTCTCTCCAAATATGGATGTAAATATGATCTTTATGCTCTTTTGATCGACGCAAAGCAATAAAACTCGAAATAATAAAGGCAAGGAAGAATAAAATCGTGGATTTAAAGCTGTAACTCGAAAAGACGAATGAATTTCTGCATCTTTCTATGAATCCGGAAATTATTCCAATGAAAATAATCATGGCGAAGCTGGAGATCATCCATACATAGTATCTCGCTTTAGTTTTTTTACCAACAAATGCAGGATTATATCTGGAGTTAATGTACTGCTGGTTGGCAAATCGATATCTTACGTTATCATTCATTTTAAGAATATGATATTTTGATAAAGAAGTTCGCATCAGATTATCCCTCACATTTAATTTGGCCTCACGAATCTAGTTAGTGGAGAGGTCTATTGTATTTTATATTGGGGTTTTTTAAAAATGATGATTTGAATAAAAACAGATATATAATATATTTAGATCAGGTTAAACTTATGTATCTAAAGTATAAACTCCGGTAAATACATTTCATCCGAAAAAAATCAGATTTTTTTTTGAGTTTGATACTAAATTTCTTTTAAAATTATGTTGTTTAAGTAAATATAGCATTTCGATATAATTTTGACCGATTATGTTCTATATTTGAATTTTTCATCATTTCATTTACGGCTAATTTGCATATTATTTGAATAAAGAAGTAACAGGCAAAAGCAGAACATAAAATTTTAACTCAGTTCTGTGAACACTCATCTCGATCGGATAGGTCCAAACATCGAAAATTAAAGTAGAACAAGATCATTTAAGTGCTAATAATCATATAAAAACTAATTTTTCATAAAATCTTTCAGATAATTATTAAATGGAAACAAATTGAAATTCAATTTTTGATTGGATAACCGAAATGAGTTTGGATAAATATTTCATTTTATAAAAATCATTGACGACAAACAGGATATAGTCGAAATTAAATAAATGAACCAGTAAATTATTTTCGTGGTTGGAATTTTTTTCAATATTCTTCAAAATAAATAAACAATACTACATATTAAATTTGAAACTTTTTCTTTTCAGATATTTTGATATTACTTTCAAAATTAAGAACTTTTGAATATTAATAAAAGGATACCACAACAATGATTGAATTTTTAATGGCGCATAAAATATCAATATATACTCAACATATAAATCTTATCCGCCTTTAATCTTAAATTTTGAATAATTTCAAATTAGTGATTTAAAAATATATCTCATACAGAAAGTATCATTTTCATAAATAAATTCAAAATTGCGTGTAAATTATTCAAACATGATGTAATAAAAAGAGATATACTATATCTATAATTGTTTACTTTGGTTCACCTTACGTTTTCAATTTTTCTCAATTTTCAATTTTCAATAATGACCCAAAACACAATGTCAATTCTGACATTTGTTTTCATATTTTTCGCAAATAACTAGTTTGATTTTAATGGTTAACAATTTTTTCAATACATTTAAAAATAAAATGTGCATAAAATGTTCATCACATATATCTACATCTATTTAAAAATTTTCAATTTTTTGTAAAACTTTTTCTTATCAGTCTTCAGAATGAAAGATTCGCGATTGGGAGTTTATTTGATCCAAAATGAAATTGGTCGCGGCGCGACAAGCCGAGTACACACAGCAATCAACACTATCACTAATAAAAAACTTTGCGTTAAAATTTTAGAAAAATCATCATTAGAAACTGCTGAAGACTTTGAGTTTTTTAGACGAGAAGTCGCGATTATTTCTTCTCTCGCCCACAAGAATATTGTTCGATACCATGATCTTATGGAAGATGAATGTTATTATTATCTTTTTCAAGAATTTTGTCCAGGGGTTACACTTACAAAATTTTTAGAAAAGAATAATTTACTATCAGACAGATTGCTGCAGTTAATTTTTCGGCAAATATTTTCTGCACTAGCTTATATGCACAAATTGCACGTTGGTCATCGTGACTTAAAACCGGATAATATATTAATTGACCAAGAATGCAATATAAAGATTGTCGATTTCGGTTTATCTACAGATGATAACACAAAATTAAGAACTACTTTTTGTGGTTCCCTTGCATTTGCTCCACCGGAATGCATCAAAAGGGAACCTTATAACGCTGCTCAGGCCGATATTTGGTCTCTTGGCGTTATGCTTTATATGGCAGCTACAGGAAAGTTGCCGTGGAGAACAACTAATCTTGTTCAAATAATGAAACAAATTACATCTGGTAATTTTAGTATTCCATGTAATGTTTCAAATAACGTTCGTAATATCATAATGATGTGTATGAATCAGAATCCATCTCAGCGCCCAACGGCTGATGAACTCCTTACTTATCCAATAGTTCCTCTAAATGGTGTTCAGAGACCACAGCATGGTACATCTCATTCTCCAAGGAATAAGCAATTAGTCATAGCTAGAACGGCATCTAACCCCTCATTTTCTATTAATAATTCTAGCTCATCTTGTCCGGTGAAACCGCCAACGCCCGAAACTCCAAGGTCTTCTCATAGAAGAATTAGACCAAGATCAAATTCAATTGGAGATTTGGCAACATGCGTTCCTAATACACCATCGAGTTCGATCCTGACTTTCATATAATAGTTAATATTGTATTAAATAAAATGCGAATATTATTTTTTTGTTTACAATATATCAAATTTTATTTCAATTTAATACATTTAGGGACTACGAAGATTAATGCCTTAACGAGTTGGAAAGATGATAAGAAATTAAAATGTTGATCAAAAAATTTGTTTTTTGTATTTCATGAATAATCTATTAATAATTACAATTAAATCAGATAGTTGTATCCAATTTATGTTTCCTTTTGAATTTAGAGAAGCTGTTGTATGAATGCTTATGCATTCATAGCTCCAAAACAAGAACATTGGTCCAATATGAAAACAAAAATATATGTACAAGACAATATTCTCATATTGGAAGACACAGGAGCACAGTCAGGCTTTAAAAAAGCATACTCATTAGATTCAATTTACAACAACTATGACGAGTTATTTGCATCTATCAAGATTGATGGATCTCATAGGATATTCTTGCTATACTCATCATATAGTTTACCTCCATTTCAAGAGTTGAAAAATACGATTATATCGTTTTTTTGCAATTTTTATCAATTCTTTATTTCACCAGTATCTATCAGTATGGCAAGCTACTATGATAAGAATGTTTACGATTATTTGAATCAAAAATACAATAATAACTCATATGAATTATTCTCTACGAGTAACCTTGATCAGGCATTAGATTTGATTGATGTTTCGCTTAGTAATATTAAGAACATAGATAAATCTGTATTCGTTGCTCGAATTGGCAGCAATAATTTTATAGAACTCGTAATTTTACCAAAAGCAGAAACTCTTGTTAGGGAATCAGATATCCTAGACTTATCGCCTAACCTGAAAATGCTGCTATTTCTCAAAAAATCTCCAAAATTGAATCAAAAAACCTTAGAAACAGCATGTAAGGTTTCGCCTTATATTAGACTAATTGCAGATTCTCTAATTAATACGAGAACTTCATGGGTTTGCAACATTATAGAATCTTCACCTTTGATTTCAAATACTGAACTGTTTAGAATATTCCATATAGCGAATGGAACAACATTTTCCAATTTACGCTTGAACGAAAGCATTTTTCACGGTGGAGAAAAAACAGATGAATTTAATTCTCAGATGCTTGAACAAAGACCAGAAAATAACTTATATAGAGGTGATTTGGCTCAACTCGACCCAGAAACAAGGAGAAAAATGTTTCCTAATTTGAAATTTGAATTTAATACTCCAAAACCAAATAAACAACCAAAACAAACCAATAATATCATTCAGAAACCAGAGACTCCCATAAAATCTCGTGAAATACAAATGCCACTCGAAGAAGATGAAGATGTTCAAATTATTGAATCAAATTCACCTAGATCTCCAATATACCCGGTCGAAAGGAACTTAAATATATCCATTGGTGATAATGAATATTCCGGTTTTGACCTTGATTTCGGAAATAACTCTCAATCAAATCTCGGATCTCCATCAAGCTTCAAAAGTGATGACATTAGCTTTACAAGTTCTTTTTCCCGTAGGAAGAAGAAAGTTTCTCAAGAATTAATTTGGCCAGAAAGTTTATTCGAAATTAACGCTCCAGTTAACGTTGATACAGTTGAAAAACTTATTAAGGAGATGAGTACCATCCTACCTGATGTAGCTGAAGAGTCAACTTATGAGTATGAAGAAGATTCTGGAATTGAATCATTTGGAAAGATCGAACAGCTCTCAGAATCAGATTTTAAAGAAGCAGAAGTCACATTGAATTTTGATAGTGAAGATGAATACGATTCAACCGAAGTTTCTCCATTTTCAAATAAATCATCTAAACAAATCAAATCCAGAGACTTACCATCATTAGATACTAAGTCAGAAATATCAGATAAGCCAAAACAAAGTCCAAGTCCCAATAAAGTCATTCCAATTAACTTGGCTGAACTAGAAGACATGAAAAACCAAGTCATAAAAATGCAGGAGAATCCAAAAGTCACTATTGAACATCAAACAGTTAAATTTGTTAATGAACCAAGTGTAATTGCAAGAAGAGCTCGAAATTTAGCATTAGATCCTAATTCTAATGCAGCAGATCTAACTCTAGAATCATTGGATCTACAAAATGAAATCCAAAAAGTTGAGAATTCCCTTGAAGAGTCCAAATCAGAAATAATCTCATTAAATCAAAAGGACCAATGCCTTAAAATGCAAAATGCAACTTTAACAGATAATTTAACTCAACTTCGTGATACATTTATACCATTAAGACAAGCGATTATTACAAAAAGACTTTCAAATGCTAATTTCGATTTCAAGAACTCGCCAAGATGTGTAGAAATGCTTCAATGCATTAGTAGCCTTCAAGATCAGATCAAAAAACTCCAATAGAATATATTTTTTTTTGTTATAAAATATTATTTTGTTTTTCAACTTATATCGGCGAACAGCTGATAATACTATATAATAACTTGATTTTTCACTTTTTGAAAGGAAGTTCAATTACTTGATACAGTAGAACATTTAATTCTATTACAAATTAAACTGTATATTTAATGATCTTGATATGTTATTCTCTATATCTATTAGAGCACTCCGAAATGGAACAATGAAAGGCCACAAAGTTTAACACTGCACAGTCGATGCCTTATTAACGCTTTTCGTGGTACTTGTTTTTAAGGAAGGATTTACCGCATTCTGACATTTTCTCAATTTATGTAAGTTAACTTGCGATTTCACTCCAAAATAAACACATTTATTCTTTTTCTATTTACTATTTTATATGGGTGTGCAATACCAAGTCATAATATTATATCAGATCTGCAAAACAACAAAGTTTTGCTTCACTTTTGTCAAAAAAATCGAGAGCGTGTCAGAAAATTGGTAAGAGCACTCTTAAAAAAAGTTCAAAATAGACAAATTTAATAAAAGGAAAAACAATTTCCTTTTAATATGTTTAGAGGAGATCAAAGAAATAAGGTAATCCCTGAGCGAGTTCCCAAATTCCAAAGCCAGCAATATTCTCTTTATCAATCAATTTCATTCTGACGTCGAGATCTTGAAGTGATGGATAGAACATTTGATGAGAAGACTTAGATCTGCTGTAGAAATATGCTGTTTCATCATAAACCTGGAGATATTTTGGCGAAACCTTTGATTCATTGAGTGTTTGGATGAATTTCATTCCTTCAACGTAAGTTGGTGCATTATTTGAGCCTCCGAAGTCCATTCCGAAGAAAGGAAGGCCAACCATGAATTTCTTACGTGGAATTCCAACTGTCTTGAGCCAATCAATGATCTCTGTGATCGCATTCTTTGGACAAATCGCTGTGGTGCCTGGGATTTCGTATGCTGACATGTAAACTAAATCTGCTTGGTCGGAGATACGTTTTAAGTGTTTTTGAACTAAATCTGTGTATCCTCTGAAAATTACTGGCATTTCACAGAAAACTTTGCCTTTCTTGCGTCCAAAAGCAACTCTGATTTCTTTGATAAGAGCTGGAACAAATTGGCATGTTTGTGGATGCATTACGTACTGAGGAACTTCTAAAAAGATTGCATCCAAATTATATGACTCAATAATGGTAGCCATTTGCTGTCTGAACTCCTGGAAGATTTGCTTGTTGGCTTGGTAGAAAATTTGTGGCTGAATCTGGAAAATTAAGCGTGGAGCGATTAAGGTTTTTGGATGCTTTTGTTTCATTGATTTTAACCAGTTTGTTTCGACAGCATCTGTACCTTTGATAACCAATTTCTTGTCATCGATCTCAGCAAAGAACCAAGTAGGTACAATAATTGTGAATTTTTGGCCGAACTCCTCGGCAAGACGATAACCATCTTTATTCCATGGTGTAACGAAGCCCAATACTTGTTTGCCACGTGCTGAATAGATAGGAGGCTGATTTTCGCTGACTTCATCGTAATTATTAAGGATTTGTTTGATTTCGACTTTACCTTCTGTTATGCCTTTATCAAAAACACTGTCTTCCGTGTAGCTATACATCGGATAGACAAGAGATATTGAAAAAAGATATATAAACATATAAAAAAATTGCTTGCAAAAGTATCAATTTAAGATGAATTTTGAAAACTTTACAAAAAATGAGTGAAGAAGAGAGTGAAGGAGTTTTAGAGGCTTCTTACGAAGTAGAGCGTGTTCTTGGTTCAAAGATGGAAAATGGTACTTTAAAGTATCACGTTAAATGGAAAGGATACGAAATGTCAGAAAATACATGGGAACCAATCATCCACTTGTTAAATGCAAAGCAAGCAATCGTTGAATATGAAAAGACAAGGCGAGCAACAGATACACAAGATAAATACACAACAGTTTTCGAAGTTCAAAATTATCCTTATTCTGTTCTAGTAGTAGAGGACAAAGATCTCGACGAGAGATGTCAAAAAACAGATCCATTCTCATACAAACTGTTTCATTCTCCTGGAAAGGGAAAAGGAAAAGTTTTTACTGGAATTACAAAAGATAAAAACAATAATTTATGTTTAAATACTATAGATAGTAAAAGCAAAGCAGAGGTAATGGACTTCAACACGGCAGCTTTACTTTTTCCAAGAGCAACTGTTTCTTATATTACTAAAAACACTTACAGAAACCCCGACCAGAATACACGATCTGATAAATCAAGATCTGATACTGATGATCCAGATTCATCAAAATCAAAACCAAAATATGTTCAAATAGTTTGAAATACATAACTATTTATATATTTATATTATTGTATGAATAAACAAAAACGAAATCTTCATAATTTACTTATTTTCCAACGAATTTCTCCTCAAATAATTTTGCAATTTGATGAATTTAGATTTTTTTGAGAAAATATATTAACAATAAACATCTTTAACATTAAAACAAAACAATCATACTTTAATATTCCTCCATTTGGCGTATTTACCAGACTTTCCATAAACCATGTAGTTAAGCCGGCCAATTTCTCTCTTTAACGATGCATTTTCTATAAGCAAAGCCTTTCTCCGCTTCTCCTTTTGTGCGTCTGTCATTGTTGCTATTTCATTATATATCATTTGTGTGTTATCCATTAATGATCTTTTAATTGAAGATTTCCTAGAATTATTTGCTGCAGATGTTGCAGTTGTAGCATTGTCATCATTATCATCTATACTTATGTTCTCATTTCCAAATTTAGCAATTGCTTTTTGTTGTTTTTCAATTTGCTGCTTTAATTTTTGAACTGCAGCTTGATGTTGCTTTTGAAGTCTTTCTTTTTCTTCGTTAAATCTGTCTTTTATCTCTTCAACTTGAGAATTTGATAAATTATCTTCATATTCAAATGAATCATCTGAGATATCATCAAACTCATCATCATCAGATGATGATGGAGTGAATGTTTTAGATTCTGCATCAGCAATTTGTTCCTTGATTTTATTAATTTGATTTTCAAGATCTTGGTTATGCTCTTTAAGCTTGAGATTCTGATTTTCTAATTCTTGTACATCTCCAAGGGTTTGTTCAATGAATGGCTGAGATATTGATGATTTAGTTGAATTATCTTGATGTTTAATTCTGTATTTATCCGAATTTATAGATTCAAGAAAAGCATCTACTTCATCAGTTTCTTTTTTATTAGATGATGAGCCTTGTGAGCTTGAGTTAAACATTACGTATTCAATTTCACTTCTTAAACGTTTGACTTGCTCTTGATGATCAAGATTAATTGAATTTATTTCTTTTGCAAAGTCTGTTTTCTTTTGTGTTATTAGTAATTCGTATTTCTGTTCGATTTTAAATTTTTTGAATTTTAGTTTTTGAATTTTTTCTTCAACAGGACCTGTTTTTGTTAAATTTTTGTCTTCAACAACATTAATTTGAGCTTCTAAGTATGCAATTTCATCTTTTAATCTGCCAATTTCGTCATCTTTTAGATTAATTGCTTGTTGTAATCGAAAATGGAGGGCATCAAGTTTTCTTGCTTGAATTCTATCATAATCTTCACGCGCAGTTGACCTTAAATCAAATTCATCTGAGTCTAGCATTATATCTTCAAAAGATTTTGTATTGATAAACGTACAGTTTTTTAGAGCAACATCCTATTTTGATATCATAATAAAGCAACGAGTTTACAAACGTTTTTATGATTTAACAAAGATAGTTTCAAATACACAGTCTGATTTATTATTGAACTCGGAATTTTAACTTGTGTTCTGGATAGTGATCAAAGCATGATCTAGTCATGTTGATTACAAATGCATTCTTGCATTCTTTCGTAATGGATATTCAACTTATATTTGCGATTTTGTGGATTCCGCAATAGTTGACTTAAATAACAAAAATTAAGTATAAAATGCAACTGCAATGGACGAGAGAAATCATTTCAATTGATACATGTTTAATTATTCAGTGCTGAAAGAAATTCAATTTCTCATTTATTGTTAAAAGCCTTTGGAAACATGAAAATAAATCATATATTACAAGATAATGCTATATCATGAATAAATAGATTGATGTGGTAATTAGTTGTTAATCAAATCTTTTAGGATGTTCTTAGATTCCATTCCCGTTTGCAAGCTCAATGCAATTGCTGATGATGTGATGTTTGTTTTTGGAGCGCATCCTCAGAATCCTATCACTCTTATTGATGAAGAAAGTGAATTTATGTTGAGACGAATCAATGAAACAAAATCAGAGGCCAAAACCACAAAAGTAATACGATATAACGAGGTTACAAATACATTTACATTCCTGAAACATATAAATGGCAAAGTTGAAGTCTATTCAGGAAATCCCATCTCAAAATCGGAAATCAAAGCAGTATCTGCCTTCATTTCTAAAGAAACCACGGATCCAGCGTAATAAATTTTAAAATAAAGTTTAATTTCAGAAATAAATATTATTTTTTTTATAAGATCTGTTGATAAGAAAGTGAAACCATAGATTTGCATTCTTTTTGACTCAAGTATTTAAGATAAATGTCCTCATTGACAACAATAAGTTGAATAAAAAAAAATATAATTTTTTTTTCTAAACATTTTATAAAAAATAGAATTAAAAAAGGTCAATTATTCCATTTTCCATGCTTAATCGAATTTTTGAGAACCACGCGGAAACAAAAATAAACAGCTTAAAACTTTGCAGTTCTAACCTCGAGAAGGATCTGTTGAGCCCTTCTTAATGCTTCCACGATCTGTGTGCATGAGATTCTCTTCTTTGTGATTGAAGGATCTTCCTGCATAAGCTGTAAACTGTCAGCTGCATTGAAAACGTCTCTGATCATCTTTGGTCTCAAGTTTTCAGTGGACTTCTGGACAACTAAGCGGATGACTGTCTTCGGGATTATGTCCTTGAGTTGTTCTCTGATAATCTCGAAGTATTCCTGGGCTGAAGCCTGCAATTCCTGCAACTCCTGGCCTTGGTGCTGTGTATAGTTCTTGGAAGAACCGAATAATGTGGAGACAGCAACAGGATCTAAAACAGGTGGACGTGGAGGAAGAGGTCTGGCACGTAAATCCTTGGCCTTTCCGGCGTAGATCCTTTCAGGACCTCTGAAGTCTGGTCGCTTCGAGTTAATGAATGATCTTTCTGAGTCAATAAGATCATTTATGAATTGTTTGCATGGAACAACGCATTCGCGGATGCAATCATCAACAACAGCGCGAATGGAACCTTCAAGAACATTGAATCTGTCGAGTTCCATGAACTTTACTTCGCTATGCATTTCGAACAAAATTTTCACAACGTCATCGATAAGATTGAGCGATGGTTCTCTGAACTGCTCAATAATCTGCTTAACGAGATCATCGTATGCGTAGTCGGGAGTAAAAATTGGTACGGAAATGCCAGTATGATTCTTAATCATGTTGTAGATTTGCTTCGGCTTGCTGTTGGTTAGGCCTGGTAATGCGTCGAGTTCTGCGTTGAATTTATCGGTGAAGAGAGCTGGTATCCTTCCGCCATGAGCAGTTGATTCATCAGTAGATTCGCTGCCGTCTGCGCGCTTTCCGGCGAGGAAATTGTTGAAGATATCGAGGTATTTGGAAATTACGTCTAAGATGAATGCGTTGATTGTTGCGGCGTTTTTAGTTGGATCTGAACCGTATCCTTCAAGTTCGCGTTCCTTTTCTTCGAGCATTGTTTGAATCTTATGGCGTAATGCAGGCATCGTGGTTCTAATGTGCTCCATAAGGAGTCTATTGAGAATTGTAGTAAGGTATTTGGTTCCGCACTTATCTGCAAGGTCGGAATAGTCGCGGTGGTTCTCAAAGAATTCGCGCTCAGCTTGTCTGGCCTTCTCCATGCTGACCTTTGAGTTGATAGCAGCTTGTGATCTATTAACAACGCCAATGTAGCCAAGTTTGAGCGGATATACACGGTTCTCGAGGACGTCTCTGCAATCTGTGCCTGCATCCATGAGATCGATTTTTGTAATAACACCAACTGTTCTATCTCCCTTTGGATCAACATCTCTGGCAAGACGTAAGGCATCAGAGTTGGCAAGATCGGAGTTTGCTGGTGAAACGGCAAGGATAAGGCATTCGGGCTTATCTACGAACTCTTTGACCATATCATAGATTTCCTGGACAATGGACTTTGGCTGTCCTTCAACAGCGTTCTTTGTAAGACCAGGAAGGTCGACAAGTGTAAGGTTTAAAACATTGGGAGACCATAGTTTGAGTCTAATTGGCTCCTTGGAAACGTTCCTTCCAGTTCCAGTAACTCTGTCTGTTTCAGCGATAATTTCATCGTTGATTTTTTGAAAATCGGTGAAAATTTTTCCGGGCTTGTGAGCGAATTCTCCATATTCTTGTGGATCTCCTTTTTGTGGAACTTTGTCTAAGTGAACAAGTTGAAGAATAAGTGGACGTCTTGTAACAATACCAGAACCACGAGGGAGGAAGTCTCTTCCAACGATAGATTCTAATACAGAAGATTTACCAGAGCTTTGGCTGCCTACGACTGCAATCTGTGGAAGAGATATGACATCAGATCCGACAGCTGCAAAAACATCTTGAAGGCTGTTGATAATGGGGATTAAATCCTCCATCGATATTGAATTTTTTCAGAACAATCAATTTTTCAGGTGAAGAACTGATCGAATACCGAATGATAAAAAACTCTTAAAAATAGGAAATACACCTTCCAAAGAGATTTCAAGGCTTATCCTGAAATTTGACAAATGAGAGTAGTATATGTTGAAGGGTTGTGTGACTTTTTTTGTTACGTCTATATATAGATGAAGGTATATTTTCACATCTTCTATATATAGATGATATAAAAATTTTTTCTTACGTTTTTTAAGGGTAAAAAAGGGGGTTGGCGGAGAAAGGGACAGACTAGCCCATTGTCACTTTTTAATTTAGCAAATGAACGCTTATGGAGTGGAGTTTTTGGGTAAATCTGATTTGCTTATAAATGAAATAAAATCAAAAGAAACCATATTGGCATTATATTATGCAAAAATAAATGATCTTACTTAGTACTTTTAAAGTTAATTTCAGAAAAAATTTGACACAATGGTATCCGGCACATACAAGTGGTGTACAACCAAAATATAAGTTGGTTTAAACATATATTGCTATATCTCATGATCTTACTTAGTACTTTTAAAGTTAATTTCAGAAAAAATTTGACACAATGGTATCCGGCACATACAAGTGGTGTACAACCAAAATATAAGTTGGTTTAAACATATATTGCTATATCTCATGATCTTACTTAGTACTTTTAAAGTTAATTTCAGAAAAAATTTGACACAATGGTATCCGGCACATACAAGTGGTGTACAACCAAATCTTCGACTCGATGAACTTGTCATCGAGTTATATTCCAGTGTTGTTCCTTCATTCCTGATTAAGTTGCAAATTAAAGGTCTGGATTCAGAGAGAAGTGTTAAAGTTATCAAAAAAGTCACAAGAGATTTCGAAGAAATGACACAATTTAAAAAAGTCGAATGCATCAGTATGCTTGAAGCTGTTCAGAAAGGTCTGAAAAATGATACACTTGATCCCAACATTGTTTACTCAACATTAAAAATATTATTGCAAAGAAAACATTTGATTTAATAAACATTTAATTTATTATAATTAATTTTTTATTACAGTATAGTAAAAAATGCTATAAATAAATTATTATATTTTATTAAAATGTGACTTTTAATAGTAAGTGAATAAAATAAATCAGGAATTGGGAAAGAAATAAGGTTAATTAAAAATAATGAAAATTACAAGTTTAAGGTTAATGAAAAAGTGACAATGGGCGAGTTTGTCCCCACTCGGGGTTGGCGTCCAAGGCGTCCTAGTGTAAATTTCTCAAAATTGTGATATTTACATCACATTTTTGAGAGGTTTATGGGCGTCCTAAGGGAAAATTGAATAGCTAGGGCGTCCCGAATTTTCATTCTAAGATTTAAATATATTATATACTTAAGTATAATACAAGCAATATAAAAATTAAATTTTTATTATGTTAACTTATAAGAAATTTTTTTGAATTATCGTTGATTTATTGTAATCTTTCCAGGCTATACTTTTGAAATCAACTTTACCTGTCATACGCATTAATGTAGTAGATGTCCAGGTGTAGCTATTATATCCCAGCAACATTGGTATTTTATCATTGTAAGATATCAAAATGAAGCGTTTTTTCAGATATAATTTTTCGTAAATTTTTCAAAAATAAGATGGTAAAAAAGCCTCGACTTGCTCGAAAAATAACAATTTTTTTACTTGTAAAAATAACCCTTTTACAGCATGGGCAGCTATTCAATCACTATTTCTTTTTCTAAAAGTATATTTTTCAAAAAAAATTAAGATCAAATTCGACAATTTCTTGATGAAAGCAAAAATATTACACATACTTCTAGATGCATGGGATAAAATATGCAATTATTCAATCAATTCGCATGATTTGAAAAAAAAATCTAAATTTGATAAAAATGTAGAAATTTTTTATTTTTAACTTGAGATTCGATTTTTTTGATCCAATTTGTGAATTTTTTTTGATCGGAATTTCAATTAATTTGTTGATCAAAAATGACCTCACAATGTTTGATCATAAGTGAAGTCATCTTCATGGGTATTTAGAAATTCCAAGAGAAATTGCTTATTTCTCGCAGATGTAATATCTGAGAAAATCGAATTTAAATATTCATAGAAACCCAAATCATTCTCCGGTTCGAATAATTCATCTGTTGCTTTTTCTGTTTTTTCTATGAATTTTAATAATTTGATTAATAAATCTTCATCAGGAAGAATTATTGCTGCATTTGTGATAAAATTCCATATTGAGGTAATATGGCAATAATTACATTTATAAAATGTAATTTTATCCAAAATTTTTTGGCAAATTCGCATAATAGCATTAATATTTGAAGCTGAGATTAAACCTGTGATTACTTCTGTAACTTTTGGAAAATCATCGCAATTTAATATCTCTTTATATTGAATTGAGAAATAAAAAAAATCAAATGGATTCATTTCTTCAATTTCAAGGAGATTGTAAAAATTGATAGAAGTGTTATTGCAACAAATTGTATTTGCAGCAAAAAATATCATTTGCTCGATTCCATTTTTGGAATAAATTTGCTGGAACAATGTTAAATTAAAACAGTTGCTTAATTTTTCTTCATTGTTTTCATAAAAAAGTAACAAGTTTGCAACTGAAATTTCAAAATTTTGATAATTGCCAGTTATTTCAGTAAATATATATATTTGCTTTTCTTCATCTAAAAATGGCAAATATTGATTTGCAATATTAACTAAAGTTTGGGATAAATTGTTCCAGTTTGATTTTACAATTTGTGAGCACATTATGTAATATGTAAATTTATCCGCTTTGTAGGAATTTAAAATTGTTTGTTGTTCTGTTTCAGTTAAATTACTGAATTTTTCAAGATTAATATTGTGATAAAAAATAGAATCCTTGAAACATTCTGATATCTTTTCAATGTTTAAAACGGATGCTAAAAAATGTAAAAGAACTTCATCAGTCACTGTGATTTTTTTGAAAAATTTATCCCAATTCAAGCATCCAATTGATCTTTCTGTCATTGTACTTATGCATTGATAAAGTTGATTTAATGAATCCGAAGAATAATCATTATGCTTGACTAGTTGAGTTAGTTGATACAGACTGTCGTCAGCCATTTTAAAAAAATGAATAAAATTGTATAGTAAATTATATTTGTGAAATTTGTGACGCTACATTCAATCTAAGACCAATATCTCAAAGAATTCCTCATTTAAGTATTACTTTTCATTGTTTTTTAAAAAATATCTTTGCTTATTTGTTCACTTTTTTGACATTTATTATATGCTTTTTATCATATTTCCGATGATATGAATATATATTCTATATAAGAATGACGCTACATTCAATCTAAGACCAATATCTCAAAGAATTCCTCATTTAAGTATTACTTTTCATTTTTGATTCAATTTTCGAACGGTTTTCGTAAATTTTGCATCATTTCATTTTTTAATGGGAAAATCATCTATATTTAATCAAAAAAGAGCAAACTTTACAGACGAAAATAAAATATTTATCAGGGAACAATCTGATAAATACCAAAAATCAACATCGAGAGATGAAAAAACGAATATAATCAAACAAGTTCTTCAATATTTTAATATTAAATACGCCGAAAATGAATCTAAAGCTGTCAGAAGATATTTTAGTTATATTGCAGTTAAAAATATTCCCGCAGTTACTGGAAAATATCCTGATACAATTGTTCGCAAAGATATGCTTTATTCGCATGATCATACAAATATTATTAATTCAAATAATATTGAACGTTACTACCGTTGCATCGATCATTCTTGTCAAGCACGTTATTTAGTTAAAATTGAGAACAGTTCAGTTTCCGAAGATTTACAAAAGGAACATATACCCGAATGCAGACAATTTAAAAAGTTACAAAATGAAAAAAATGATCTTCATAAATCAATGACTCTGACAGAAATATACAATAAGGCAATGGCAAAATTTTCTGAAGACAACGGCACTTTTCAGCAGATTAAAAAATTTATGACAGAACTTGCTGTTGGTACTGATGAAAACCCATTAATTAAAGATTCATTGGTCAGGGAAGTTTATAATAAGTCCAGAAAATTTTCTGTTGGAGAAAAAATTACAGACGATGAAATTGCTAATTTTTGTTTAATAAATGGCGAGCAGTTTTTCATTGGCCATGATTTTCAAGCAAATTGTGAGACGATGTTTTTTGGTTTTGAGAAGGCAATTCAATTTGCAAAAGAAGCCACAGATTTATTTTGCGATGGAACTTTTAAAATTACACCAAAACATTTTCAAAAAGGACAGATGCTAACAATTATGATTTGTGAACCTTCAACAAATCAATATCTACCACTTTTATTTATATTCATGAAAAACCGCACATTTGAATCTTATAAGAAGGCATTTGAATATATTTTTACTGTCAAGGGTATTCAATTTTCAAAGCTAATTCAAATTCATTGTGATTTTGAAAAGGGAATGATAGAGGCACTTCAACAAATTTTCCCTAAAGTCCGTATAATTGGATGCCTATTTCATTTCAAACAAGCTTTACACAGGAAACTTGTAGCACTTTATACAAAAAATTTCAATACTTTACAAAATTCTTTATTTAAGCTATATTCTATTACTCCATTCATGTCTCATGAAGAATTTGTACTTACAATGCATATAATTAATCAAAATAAAGTTGATTCGATCAAAGATTATATTGATTATTTCAACAAAGTTTGGTTGCCGCACTACAATTTAATATCTCAATATAATAATGCAACTGCAATATTCACTAATGATTGCCTCGAGAGTATGCATTCAGAATTTTCTTCGTTAAAACATCCAAACATTTATGAAGCTATTAAGAAGATATCTCAAATCCAATTAGATAAATATAACGCCATCAAAAATAACCAGAAGATCGAGCGCCATATAAAAACCGTTATCACTGATAGCTACAAAAATTATATTCTTGACTGCTTTCAAAAAGAACTTGAGAAAACAATTTTTTCTATCAAACAATACAACGTAAGTGATCTTTCTTTGGCTCAGAACGAGATTTCTCCATATGGTTCCATAGAATCGAGTTCATTGTTCGAAAATATTCCAGTTCATGATGCAGATATACTCAAATCGATCGATCTAACAGATAAAGATACAATGATCACTAAGTTTATTAATGAAAAAAGAGAAAAAATTATGGCATTATTTAATGAAACATTAAATCATCCAGATTTTAATTCATCCACTCCAATTCAAACTAATTTTGAGCAAGCCGATACAAATCAAGGTTCAGATGCTCCAATTCGCTCCGAAAATTCAAATATTGCAGACTCTACAGATTTAGAACCAGAAAATCAAAACCATCCTTCTACAAATCAAATGTCTAGTAATCTAGAACATAAGCTGGACCTTCTTGATCATATTGAAAAACAATTATCGAAAATGCGCTCGTTATTGGGAATTCTTCCTACTACAAATGCTATTGTTGGGCCGTCAAAACAAGTTTCAGTTAATAGCAAGCAAAATTCTGAAAAAAATAAGAAAAAATCTTCCATAACAACAAAATCAAACAATAAAAAACAAAATTCATCCGACAATCCTCCTAAACGTAAAGCTCCTATTTCGGAAAGGATTCTCAGCGATAATAACTTATATTTTCAAGTTCATCGAAAGAGATCGAAAAGCAAACGTTCCACATCTACAGAGAAAAAGAATTGATATATGAAGTCTAATTCCTTTTATAACTACTATATTTTTATTCTTATGACTAAAAAATAATATATTATTTAACAATTTTCATTTTTTTCTTTTAACAATTTCGTTTTATTTCCATTTATTGTTAAATGATTTTTAGCATACACCTTTCTTTGTTCATCTTCTAAATACAATTTATTTTTTCTTAGATATAATTCTATTCATTCAATTCGATCGTCATTTTTCAGTACATGATCGTAATTTTCAATTATTGATCGCGATTTTACTTCAGAATTTGTTTGCAATATTGCTTATCAAAATTATATCTCTATTCTCTCATTTCTGTTTAGTCAATATCATTACACTCCTATTGTCTAATAACATGCTATTAATTTTCTTAAAATTAAAAAAAAAATATCAACTTTTAAAAACAGAAACTTAACATCCTTAGGTCAATGGATTTTGATGTGAGATACATTTAATCTGTTTTTCTTTTTTTATTTTAAATAATTGAATATTTATAGTTGTTATGGGTCTTACATCATGTAAAACGAATTTTCTGAAAGTAAATTTACTTTTTCTTCAATCTTTCTTACATATTTATTTAAAAAAAATTATCCAAAAAAAGATGTTTTAGAATGAAAAAAAAATAGAAAAATCTTCATTTATAGTCTTTCTTGAATGTATACGTTTTGATTTTTTTCTTTTTTAAAAAATTCAATTTCTAGAAAAATCGAGAAAAAATCATTTTCTTCTATTTTTTTAGGACGCCATACCCATTGAAATCTCCTCTCAGGACGCCATAAACTATTCAATTATGGTGTAAACTTCTCAAAAATTGAATAGTTTACATCAGGACGCCTTAGGACGCCAACCCTTTACGCGCCCTTTTTTAAGTCATGAATTCGTAAGAAAGCGCGACATTATTAAATAAATTAGTAATAAATATTATATACTAAACACATTTTAAAAAATTAACATTAATTTTAAAATAATTTATTTTTTTATCTTTTATAAAAGAAGCTATATATAGATGATGTCAGATATTCCGCGATTAATTAAACATTGTTTAAATCCTGAATGGGTTAAACTTCAATTTAAAAATGAAGATTGTGAATTATTAAATGAATATGAAAGCCAAAATAAGCTAATGAGGTATAAATATAATGATAAATGGTTTAAACAACAAAACCACCTCACTAAAGTTCTTTGTAGATTAATGATTAAAACTGAGGAAAAAGAATTTAACGGGTTTAAATATCATCCGTGTAAAATTTTAGAACTTGGTAACGAAAAACTTCAGAAAAAATTAAACGCAAGACTATCAAAAGATAGAGTTGAAAGAGTAAATAAACTCGCTAAAGGTAATGATGAAGAAGAATTTGATGAGTTCAGCATTGAACTTTAAGAAACTAATGATTATTTGAATTTATGAAATCAATTATTTGATTCATTCTTTCTTCAATCTCTTCTATTCTTTTTGTTAAATCATCAATTTTCATTAATGAGGTGATTCTTGATTGAGGAATAGATTTCAAACTAACCACCCCCTTTATTTTTGAAATTTTGAATCCATCAACTTTAAACATTTTATTCAATTTACATGTTGTCAATTCTTCAAATAATTTTTTATTATTAGCATAATAGTCATTAAATTCTTCAACAGATGAAAAAATTTTTATTTCAGTAATTGGTTTAACAACGTTTATTTTTTGTTGAACATTTTCACTTTCATTTATTTCTTCCTCCTCTGTTTCATTTATTTTTAAAATCGGTTTCATTTATCATTAAATAAAAATTAGAATATAAGTGATGAAATATATTTTTTTAATTAATATTAAATCAGAAATGGCGGCAGGATTCTTTAAAAAATTATGGGATGGAATTAAGAAAGCTGCGGGTTGGGTTCATAAAAAGATTATTAAACCCATTGCAAACTTTTTGGCACCAGTAGCGAAAACGGCAGGAACTATCATAGGTGGAGTATTAGGTACTAAAGCAGGTAATCCGGCGATGGGAGCACAAGCAGGTAACGCAATTGGTGGAATAGCTGAAGGAATACTTAATAAAATAGGAGGTAGATAGTGGAAAAATAAATTATTTTAAAATTATTTTTATCTTAGTATCGGTTGTAGTCTTTGATAAACTTTTTCTCCTTTATTTAAAACTTCTCTTATTGGGGCAGCTTTTGGTGTTATTGATTCAGCAACGTCACTAATTGCTTCTTTATTCTTAAATATCCAATTTGCTCCCTTCTTCAATGTTTCCCAAACTTTACTCGCTCCTCTTTTTACTTTATCCCACAGTTTCTTAAATATACCTGCAGCCATAGTTGATTATTTCATTAAAATTAAAAATTCATTTTCATCTTTTAATTTTGATTTTTTATTTATTAATAAATGACGACTAACTATTTAATGCCAAACACTAAACCGATTAATGGAAATGTGTTTCATTCATTCGAAAAGATAAATGAAATATTCGCAAAGAATGACGGTAGAAGATATTATAGAGAGTTAGTATACAAGTCTTGGGTATGGTGACACTGCGTTCCACTTTACCCAATACTTGTGAATTTGACACTTTACAAAACCGTTAACGTATATTTTACAACACAAACGACAACACTAACTTAACCTTAAATATTTACAAAGCCGCCAACCACTTCACTAACGAACTCACTAATGTAAAAATAAACGTTCTCACTATCGTTCTCACTAACGACTTCACTAATGTTCTCATAAATTTTCCTCAATATCTTCATCATCAGTGTTAACCCTATTGTAGTCATACTTGAAGCCATAAACTTTCTCTAACTTCTTAACGTACAATTTACATAACTTACCTTCGTCATCGTATGGTTTAATGATATAACTATTTCTATCTTTATAAACAGTCAATGAAAAGTCAACTGGTCTCGGATGTATTTGAAAGAACATGTTATGCTCAGGAAGGAAGAATAAATGTTTAAATGTATGTTTGTTATATGTTTTGATTTGTATGAGTTGCTTTTGTTCTGTCATTTATATAAAAATTAATGATATCACCACCCTCACACGTATGAAAACATAGCACAAAAATAATGTTTATGTTAGAATGTTAGATCTAACACGTTTTCTAACCTCTTTTCTAACCATGTTGAATTCATTGCTTTATAACTCTCTTCCTTGGTTTCTTTTTAGTTGCTTTCTTCACGTCTGTCTCCAGCTTAACTGTCTTTCTTCTTCGTCCGTAATGATACCAGTTACTTCCACCAGTCAATGGGTCAAATGGTCTTTCGTAAGGGTTTCCATACATTCCATAGGGACCATACGGAAGAACTACTGGTGGAGAAGAAACATTTTCTTTAGTTCCATCGACTCTATTTAAATGCATTGTTTCACCTTTCATCTGGTCATTAAAGTCTTTTGCATGTTTTGCAAACTCATCGTCCTTTCCTAAAGCATTTTCTGACTCAGTCGCAACCAAATTGGATGCTTTATTTATGAGCCCTATTTTATTTAATCTTAACTTCTTTGCAACCCAGCCTCCAATCTTTCCTTTATTTGCATCTAATGTCTTCGAAACTCTTCCTCCACTCATTTTATTTACTGCGTCATAAGCCCCAAGTGCTTTTGCTCCAAATGCTAATGCTTTTGTTCCATTGCGCCTAAAGCTGCCCAAGCTACCATTTACACCATATTAAAATCATCTCTCTTCAATATTATCTCATAAAAGTTCTCTTTACTGGAGAAAGTCAATGAAACATAAACATTCTCATTCATAAACTTCTTTCTTATCTCATCTATACGCTTCAAAATGTCTGAACAATTGCTAACATCTTCTACAACAGTTATTTCATCATGAATGACCTTTAAAAACAAGCTCATTTAATATGCTATTAAAATCATCTCAATAATGAGTCCATCCTTTCCGTCTTTGGGTAGCACAACATCTTTCATTGAAGAAGGTTCAACAAGTCTTATATTAAACTTACTGACAAAGTTTGTTATACTATAATGCTTCGGCGGCGAATACATATAGTTTGAAAGACATAATATAGATTCTTCAGCAAATTCACTTATACTGGATTTTATAACAATGTTCTCACGAGACCAAATACCACCAATTGACAATCTTGTAAGCAATCCTGCTGAACCTTCTACTGTAAACGTCGATGGTAACATTCCACGAAGGTCATCTATTGACATCGTTGAGTCACTGAATTTAAATATTTTCTTAAAGCAATCGTCATTATCTAACCATGCAATAGCTTTGAAGTTTTCATTCGAATATACATCTGCTTCATTAAATGTAAAACCTGACTTCTTTGCAGAGACGACTTTAAAATCTATTGCATTTGTTTCAAAATTATACGCTATGGTAACTTCTGAAGGTAATGGGTGTCCTTCCGCAGTCAGTTGTTCTCACTACCGTTTGAAGCTTTGTGTTAAAACTTTCATGTCATCTCCTGTGTCTAGGTTCACATACACAGCAATAGGAAAACTATCTTGCTTCTTTGTCTCATCATTATATCTCAAAACATTAAAGTTCTTCAATAATATTGTCCTTCCTGCTGGAATACTTCTAACTTGTCTTATTTCAATAGCTTCTCACCTCCTACATACTCTACCCAGTGTCTTGGATATTCATAAGTATACTGACTTTCTTGAATTTTGGTTGGTTTCATCATAACGTGTTCATAGTATATCTTTATACTCTTGTCAGTTAGACTCGGTGCTATGTTCTGAATATTTCTGACTTGCATTTTTAATGGAGATAAAATGAAGCATTTAATACATGACGTAGATGAAGACATGAATGAAACTACAGACAAACTTAACTCTTCTCTTATTCTTCTTTCAGTAAGGACTATGAGTTCTGTTCAAATGGTGTTTATTTCTATTGTGGAAAGATGGGGTCAGGTAAGACATTTAACCTCATTCGTCATATACTCATAACAGAGCGTTTAGGTCAAGATTCATATTATGACCAAATCATTATATCAGCAACTTCAGACTCTATGGACTCAACAGCGAAAACATTTATGTCAAAAGTTCAAGCCTCTGTCGTTAAAGTTCCAGATAGCGAACTCATTGAATTTCTTCAACGTTACATTCGACGTAAGAGGAAATATTATGCCATCGTTGAATTTATACAGTCAGGAATGCAAAAGACTTCAGAAGAGATGGAAAGAATTATTGACAAACACCACTTACGTCAATACTCAGGAGTTTACGATATGAAACGACTTACAAACTACATTCTGTCAAAACTTTCAAAATACCCCTTCAAAAAGTATCCTTCAAACACTCTGCTCGTTTGCGACGACTTCGCCGGAAAAGGTTTAGTGTCAAAGCCTGACTCACCATTAGCTAACATCATTACTAAAGTCAGACATTACCACTTAACTGTAGCAATACTTATGCAAACATGGAGGTTTTTAGCTTTAAACATAAAACGTCTCATAACTGACTTCGTTATCTTTCAAGGTTTCTCACGCTATGATATTGAACTCATTTGGAAACAGTCAGGTATAACATTACCTTTTGAAGAAATTTGGGAAGCATATAAGTCTCTCATCTCTCCTCGTTCATACCTTGAGATTCATATCATGACTAATACCATTAAAGTCAAAAATATTCCATGGGAACGACCAACATTGTTTTAAAGTTTAACCTTCAATTGACTGATGGTAAACAAATTCCATGCATCTCTGTCGCCATTTCTGTTAATATTTTTGCTGTCATTCATATCATCCACTTCCCCATCCGTTAACTTTTGAGGATATGCGTTAGAATAGCTGTTCTTAAATGAAGGCTTTTCACCTTTTAGCGCATAAACTCTATAACTTTCTGCATACTTTATGTTTGAACCTCCTGAGCCATCATTGACATAAATTTTTATAGGCTTCCACCCTTTGTTCATGTTCCTGCTTCTTCCCTTAGCTCTTTTGTTCAGTAGTTCTACATCTTTATACACAGCACCTGTCTCAGTGAATTCAACAATATTTTCATTCGTTAGCTTTACATTCAAACCCTTGTCGAGTATATTGTTCATTTCATACATATAAAAGGTTTTTATTCTATATGAAATGAGAAGCAAATCCATCTTAGCTGGTGCCGTTAATGTTCCAATTGAACCAACATCAAATGTTGACTCACGAACGACAAACAATATTGTCATAAAGAACTATAGTTCGGAGTGTTTGAAAGAAAAAGAACCAGAACTTAAGTCGGGAGGGCTCAAAGAGCCCATCTTGGCGCATGGCGCCGTGAATTTAAACTCAGCTTCAAACGCTAACGCTACATCAGATGTTAAGTTAGAGTATCCACCACTGGACCAAATTCTTTCAAGAGAAGCCAACGACAACCCTTACACAAATGTTCAAACAAATCCTTCAGATAACGTAGACCATTACCTTCTTCAGTTATATCAAACTATCTTACTCAAAGACGATAAGAAGCTTTTGACAAATCTTATAAGCAAGAACCAAATAATTCTAACAAAGGAGGACCTTGAAAATGTTATATCACGAAAACAGGGAAACAATGTGTCATTGACTATCTCGACCCTGAAATCGAATGCTGTGGTCAAACGCCACCATTCATGAAAATAGGTAACATCCGCATCATTGAAATACCAGGTACTCCAGGAGTTGAGTTTAAGTATAAATATTCGAACGAGTATACAAAACTTTCAACAGAATATAAATTATGTTTGAAATATGTTTTAGTAAATTAAAGCAGTCAGGAGGGCTCTTTGAGCCCATCTTGGCGCTTTGCGCCGTTAGTCAAAAAAATTTCAAGTTAGCAATTTGTAATATCTGTCCAAAACTTCTTCAACAGTATCGAACTCATCTTCATAATGCAAACCTAATCTTATTGACTTGGTGCAGTTCTCACTAACACAAATATAGCGCTTTGCGCTCGGCGCCTTTGACGCCTTTTTCTGTTCTCTTGACTGACATAACTAACTCATTTGTTTCATCAAACAGCAACAACCAAAGTTCATGACCTAATACATAACATTCATACTTTATATTTTTAGCTCTGAGTTCTCTTGTAAGCTGTTGCATTTAATATTTTCTAAAAAGTCTACTTCAACAGTCATTCGCACTGGTGCCTTCAGTTCTACAGGCTCTCCTTGAAAGTCAACTAGTCTGAATTGCATGTCTTTCAAATTATGAGGACTAATGCGAACCCATTTACCTAAATGAGTTGCTATGACAGGAACGTTTGGAATGAACATTGAATTTACTTCATAACAGAAAGACTTATATTCTACTGAACCTTTACTATTAACTCCTGAAATACCTGTGACATTAGCTATTTTTGACTCAATGTATAAACAATTGCCATAACATACGTATGGAACAGATTTCATCTCAATCGTTTTGTCAAACTTTTCAAAGGAAATGTCATATGGTATGCTCCCAAAGAAGTTGTACTCTATGACTCATTCGTGTTATCTTAAACTCCTTCACATAACTGAACTTCAAAACTCCTGCAATAAGTTTAACATTCATTAAGTTTTCTTCGTTCTCCTTGTTTATTGTAGTATTTATGAGCGCATTTAACACTCCAGCTAATGTTTCCATCTTATATTCTACATTATTGTGAAATCTTATTTCCATGCTTCTTTCCATCTATTTCAAACTCCATGAAATCTGTTTCATCTGTTATGACAAAAGTTGCGATAGTATTGAAGTCAACAACTCTGAAAGCAAGCGCTTCATTCTGAAGACCTAAGTTTGTTTGTAGCTTTACTGTTCCGTATTCGTTTGGGTCAGTACTTTGCAAATAGAACAACATTTTATTCTCATTAAAATATGACTATTGCTGCATATGCGTATGAAACAAATGAAGCAAGAAGAGCACATGAACTAGTAAACGAAAACTCAACTTTAACCATTGAAGGCAATGATTTAGTCATTGACGATGGAAAAACTAAAAAGTCATTGATTTCGATACTTTTAACACTTATGACCCATTCATTACAATAAGTAAAGTTCTATCATAAATGATGGAACGGTGCAATATATAAATTCTACAGTAGATGCCTCATTAGTGAAAGTACTGAATGTTCTCATTGAATTGTTAAAGAGCTTTCGATTTGACGACAACATTAAATGCCTAAAGAATTTAGTCATGAATGAGAAAACAAATATTAGGAGTTGCTGGTAGCAGTAATGATGTACACCTTATGACATTAGAATATTATAACGAACATAAAGATGAACTGAAAGGAGAGAAGGGTGACACCGGACCACAAGGAATACAAGGACCTCAAGGAATACAAGGACCTCAAGGAATACAAGGACCTCAAGGCGAAAAACGGTTTGGATGGAAAGGATGGAAAGGATGGAAAAACTGCTAAATCATGGATATGGGACCTTATAAATACTGGTTTAACAGCTGCTTCATATGGAGTTCTTCAATACCAAATCGGAAAGATATGGGCAGTACTTGGTGAAGAAGCTTTAGATGATGTTAAAAAATGCTTTGAACTTCATTTCAAATGGTTCGGATACTATTAAAACTTTATCTGGTTGGATGCAAAAACAAGGAGTCAAATAGATACTGTAAGACGTATAGCAAACAATGCACGTACGGGATTGGATACTTTACGAAAAGCACAAAATACACTAAAGGAAGCAAATGATATTCTTGGCTCAGTATCAGACATGCATGAAGATTGGCTTAAAGGTATTGACAAATCTTTAAAAAATCACAGTCAGTCTATTGCTGACTACAAGAAAAGTATAGATTTTTTACATAGTGCTATGGACGTACATGATGGAAGCATAAGGAACTTACTTAATGCTAACAATAACTTACCAGGAACTATTAAAGCATTTATAAAGTCCTTTGTAAAACCCGGTGCTCTAACATTTAGGTCTTTGAGAGCAAGAGCATTGAAGTCAAGAGATGCAGAAACTCCAACAGAAACTCCAGAAGGAACTGAAACAACAGAAACTCCAGAAGAACCACCAAAACCAACAGCTAATGAAATATTGTTCGAATATTTTCCAAGGTACTCTGTTCTCATTGCATACATTCAAGAAATACTTAAGAAAGCAGACTTGACTTTAGGAGATGATGAAAGTTCTGTATATCTTTCGTTCCAATTCCAAATAGCAGAACTTTTGAGACAGATATGCTTAATGTATGACAACATCTCTGATTTCACAAGATATGACGACGACCATGACCCCGAACACGGTGAAGAAGAAGTTTTACAAACATCCATTAAGACAGGAAAGGTTTTAACTCAAAGTCTCATTATTGACACCAAAGATGGCGAAGTGGACGTTCTTCAAGAGCTGAAGAAAAATACTTCTTCGGGAGGTGGTGGTAGGCATGAACTTGAAATAAATGAGATAGAAGAGAAATTAGCCGAAAAAGCAGATAAAAACCACGTTCATTATATAACTTCAGATGAACAGATTATAACGGACTACCATGGATATTTAACACAGCATGAAAAAGTGAAGACGGAAGATGTTAATGAAAGAAGATATAAATACATTCGTGCTAAAGGTTATGACATAAGCTGTACTGTACATTATGACACAGGTAAAGCGCTAGAAGCATTTAGTTATAACGATGAAATTTATGCCTCTACTTTCAATGTTAACGGTGTATTAGTTGAACCAAGATTTACTTTGAGAGTTAAGGCAAAAATAACTTTTGAAGATGCTATTAAAAGTAGAGCCGACAAAGATGAACTTGACGCAACGAACAAAGTTTTGAAATCTCATAAACACAATATCTCCGATATAAATGAACTTCAAGCTACATTAAATAGTAAAGCCGACAAAAATCATACACATAAATCCTTCACTACTGTTAGAGCAGACGACATAATATTGAACTATGATTTGGGTTCAAGTGCACCTTTAGAGAATCCGAGTACAAGCGTAAAAGATACTCTTAACAATTTAGATAAGAGTTGTAGGAATATCGAAGATCATGCCAGAAACTTTGAAGCATATGAACTACCATCAATGTTAGACAGTAAAGCCGACAAAAATCATACACATAAATCCTTCACTACTGTTAGAGCAGACGACATAATATTGAACTATGATTTGGGTTCAAGTGCACCTTTAGAGAATCCGAGTACAAGCGTAAAAGATACTCTTAACAATTTAGATAAGAGTTGTAGGAATATCGAAGATCATGCCAGAAACTTTGAAGCATATGAACTACCATCAATGTTAGACAGTAAAGCCGACAAAAATCATACACATAAATCCTTCACTACTGTTAGAGCAGACGACATAATATTGAACTATGATTTGGGTTCAAGTGCACCTTTAGAGAATCCGAGTACAAGCGTAAAAGATACTCTTAACAATTTAGATAAGAGTTGTAGGAATATCGAAGATCATGCCAGAAACTTTGAAGCATATGAACTACCCGCAATGCTAGACAAGAAAGCAGACAAAACAGAGCTTCAAACATTAAAGACTCAGATTCTTGAAACATTATATCCTATAGGCTCTATTTATACGTCAATGAACTCAACAAATCCTTCAAAAGTTTTAGGTTTTGGTGCGTGGGAACAGATTGTAGATAAATTCTTATACTGTGCTAACTCTTCAAAGGAAACAGGAGGTTCAAAGAAAATTACTGAAGCAAACCTTCCACCGCACACTCATACAGGAACTACAAACTTTTCTGGTGACCATAGTCACTCATTAAGAGACCATCCATTATACAACTCAGAATATTATGCTGGCAATGATGTTTTATCTCCATCTTATAACAATTCAGCAAAAAAGACTTTTCGACCAACTGAACCAGGAGGAAATCATGTCCATACTTTCACAACAAATCCAACAGGCTCGGGTGCAGATTACATGCCACCATTTGTGACTGTATTTGCATGGTACCGCGTTCAATGAACGCGCTTGAGCCTGCTTTGCGGGCTTACCGTCTTGAATAAAATCTTTAACTTTACATAAATGAGCTTGAAAGAAGTATTCGAACAACATCCATGGAGGTCTTTTAAGAAATTCAATGAAGCTGCAAAGAGTTCGGGATTTACTAACAGAGCTGAAGTGAAAAGGTTCTTTGACAAAAATGTTGTACATCAAACAAAAATAAATCCTTACGACTACTTTTTACCAATTTACTCCAACACTCCTGACGCATACCAATTTGACACTCTCATTCAAAGCAGAAAAGGAGGACATAAACCATTCCTCATCTTCATTAATGTTAACACTCGCAAAGCTTTTGCGTATATAATGAGAAATAAAGGAACTCATGAAGTGTTAAGAGTTTTACAAAAGTTTGTAGCAGAACATAGCCCAAGTATTTTAACATCAGACCAAGACGGTGCATACCTCAGCAACGAAATCACAGAATTTCTCATTAAGCATAACATAACTCACTACACTACTGAAGACCATAACCATAACATACTCGGTATCATTAACCGCTTCATAAGGACTCTCAGAGATTTAAATCAAGAGCGAGACTTTACCGAAGAAACAATGAAACATTTCATCGAAGTTTACAATTCCTCAACACATTCTACAACAGGACATACACCAAATTCAATGACACAACAACAAGAAGAAAAGTATATACAAAAGAAACGAAGTCAAACACAAAATATCAGAAATTCAACACAATTTACTCTCATTCCTGGAACAAAAGTTCGTGTAGTTCTTGACGACAAACCGTTGACAAAGAAACGTTTAAGGTTAAGTCGAAATTATTATATCGTAGACTCTACGCAAGGTAATGGATATCTTATAAAAGCTGCTGACGACTCCATAGCATTTTACCCTCGTCATAAATTAGTCGAAAGTAGTAATGGCAAACTTGCTGAAACCATTGACGAAGCAAAGCGAGGAGTGGTTATTGAAATACTTGACTACAACATAAACGATGACACTTATAAAGTAAGATATGAAGGAGGCGTTGAAGATGTTATACCATCTAAGAACTTGAGAGAATCTAAACCAACTCATCTGGGACCATTAGAGCGGGAGTACTGGAAAGATAAAAACATGCCAGAAAGAATAAGAAAATTCTTCTAAACTTTTTCGTTGGATGTAAATCAGACAAAAATATATTATAGGTGAAGAGGTGAGATTTCACCTGTTTTCTCACCTGTTTTTTCACCTCTTGAATTTTCGTGAATTTCCTTAAGATAGAAAAAATAAAGTTAGTTTTATTTTTATTTATTTTTTATTTTGTATAAAAGATATGATTTCAACAATCGGCACAACAACAATTCAAGCCGCGAACGGCGGGACTCTGTCCACAACAACTTCACCAAACTCGTTAGTCATGAATCCAACATCTATGTTAGTAGAGATGGAAAGCTTCATTCCTTCTTCATTTACTTTCGAAACAGAAATACAAAAAATTAAGCAGGAACTTTTAACAAGTAATTTAGACTGTAGTGCGAAAGATGAAACAAATGAACAGTATCTTTATGAAATGGAGGACCTCATCGACCATTTACCTAAACTACCTGAAATTCAGCATCAAAAACTAACTATTCCTGAATTCGACGAAATTGAAGTCAAAGCAACTGACTCAGTAGAAATAAAGAAGTTCATACGTAAAGTAAATTATGAATTCCTTGGTTTTCATTGCAACCATAAAGTTATGGACAAAGATTGCGATATGGTATATAAGAATGTTTCTGACATATATAAATCTGAAGAATTTAAGACCTACGACAACTTTGTTTCGTTAGTTGCTGAATGTGTTTGGGAAATAAGAGATAAAGATAGAAGAGGCAAAGTATGGAACGAACAACTAAGACCCGCTATGTTTGAGATGAAGAGAGCAATTGACGCTTTAGTTGTTCTAGCAGGTCAAATTTCAATGTATAATGCAAAAATGAACCCACAATGTTCAAAATGTAAAGCAGCAATAAGGAAATATAACTACTCCGTCAAAGAGATAGAAAGAATGCGAAACGACTATGCAGACTTAAAGAAAGAAGCAGAAAAGCCAGCAGAAGATAAAATGGACATGTTAGCATTTCTGAACAAAAACTATCCAACAGTAGAAGATTTCCTTCTATCTGACGTCAAGAAGAAATATAAAGAGACTTTCGGCATTGTTAAAACTTTTGATATCCTCAGCGAAGAAATAGAAGCTACAAAACTGTTTAGGATTTCAAATATACATCGTACAATTCATGTAAAACGCTTGTGAAAAAAAGAGGTGAAAAATTAGGTGAAAAAAGAGGTGAAATCTCACCTCTTCACCTAAATTATATTTTTGGTCATTTACACTCATTTACGAAGAAGTCATGACAAAGCATTTACGATGAAATCTTGACAAGGCATTTACGAAGAAGTTATGACAAAGCATTTACGAAGAAGTTATGACAAAGCATTTACGAAGAAGTTATGACAAAGCATTTACGAAGAAGTTATGACAAAGTCATGAGGGTGAAAAATTAGGTGAAAAAAGAGGTGAAATCTCACCTCTTCACCTAAATTATATTTTTGGTCAAAGCTTCCACGAGAGAAAAGATTCCTCATTTGCTAAGGATTCCAAAAATGAAAAAATCGTTGATTTCGGCTGAGAAAAAACGGCAAAAACCCTTCTTCCACGGGAACAAAGAAATAAAGAAGAAATAAAGTAAATTTTTTATTTATTCCCGTGGAAGATAGAGCACTTTTATGACACTTTTTATTCACGACAAACAAGACAAATAAAGAAAATAAGAAAATACGGCGCTGTCGCGGTTCGAACCACAGACCCTGACCCCTCCATAACACCACCTTAGACCACTGTGCTACGTAGCCTGTCGACATAAGATTTTATAAATTGCATATTTGACGTAAATTTATTTCCATCTGGCTTCCCACTGCATAAGATATTCATACGTGTTTGTAAGACATTCATTAAACTTCTTTTCTATTGCATCTAATCTTGCGTTATTTTTTTCAATAACTTGTCTGTATTCTTCATCATCTCCAGCAGTGTTTGGGTCTTCACGTTTAAAATATTCATTGTTAACCAATTTTTTATCTACAAATTTTATTAGTGTTTGATTCACTTCGTTATGATAACGGTCATATTCTTTCAATACGTAAGTGAAGACAAAATGCGTCGTACCTTCAATCTTAAAGCTTAAAGAACTTTCAACACAGTTTTGAGGGTCTGTCAGTGCGTCAATGAGATAGTATTCGAAGTCAGTCAATAATCTTTTTAAAGTCATTTCATACAGGATAAAATTTAATGTTGTGAAGAAATAGTGTTTATCTCAAAAAAAATAAAGTTAGTTTTTATTTTATTTATTTTTTTATCCTGTATGTAAAGACAGATATGTCAACATTAGAGAACACAACAACTGCTATCGTTCATGAAGTCATAAATGAAGAATACGAATACATACAGTATAACAAACAATTGAGACTCATTCGTTCTGTCAAAGACGACATGTACCAAATGCAAAGTATTTTGACGGCTTGTTTTGCTCCAGATACTAAGCTTCCTAAAGACTGGTTTAGGAACCAAAGCACCATAGAACTATTAAGTGAAGCACAGCGAGACGTACTTTTTTCTGAAAACAGTGAAGAACAGCGAGTAGGTAAAAAATCCCAGTCGCCAAAACTCTATGAAAACCGTGAAAAATTGCCAAACGGTTTGAGAGGATATTATGTTCATAGACTTTTAGTAAATGCAGTTGCAATGTGGGCTTCACCACGTTATGCTTGGAATATTTACAAACTTCTTGACGAACTTCACAGACAAGAACGTGGAGAGATGGAAAAGAAACTTCAAGCAAAAGATGAAGTCATTGAATCCAAAGACAAAAGCATACAGAAAAGAATACCGCGTTCAGTACCAAAAGGAAAGGAAAAGAACTATAAGTATATGATTTATACTGAAGAGTTGGAGAATGAAGAAGACAGAGATATGGTTATGTTGCATTTAGTCAGAAGAAACAACAAAAGCTTTTACGACCTTGCTAAAATATATAAATCTGACAGAAACTGGTTCTATCGTGAAAACTTACCGATTTCAATGACACCGAATGAGCAAATAAAAGAAATTGTCAAAAATACTCTTCCTCAAACACACTATGACATCAAAGGTTGCACAATACTTACCTTCAAAGAAGACTTACCATTACTGAAGGAAAAAATAACAGAATATTTCGATAACTTCAAAGAGGAAGAATGAAGTCACGACAACATTAACGAAGAAGTCACGACAACATTAACGAAGAGAGAATGAGGTGAAAAAACAGGTGAAATCTCACCTCTTCACCAAAAATATATTTTTGGTTAAATAGCTTCAGGGTCAATTTCTTCAACCATTTCACTTCCTTCGTCAATGTCAATAGAAGCTTCTTCAACCTTTGGTAAGAACTTTTGTATAACATCTTTGTTCGTTATTGTCTTCAGAGATGAAGGATAATATTTCACATTTATTTCACCCTTCTTATATTCTTTCTGTTCGGAAAGATTTAAAGCAATACTGAAGAAGTCAATGTTGGAGTTCTTTATAACAGTATAATGAGTATCTTTGACATTCACGAAGAAACCCTTTTGTTTCAAAACTACTGCTAACTCTTGTGAAGTATAACGTTTGCGGTCAATGACAATAGCTAATGGTCTGACATACTGACCGAACTTAGATTCTTTCACAAACTTCTTGTTAAAGATAACATTGACGTTTGAAGCACCATTGAACTCATTCTTGATGGCAGTAGCGAGAGCATTGTATGAAAAGAACTTGCAATCTTGCATGTGTTTCATTAAAATAAAAATATTAAATTATTTTGAAAAATAACTTAAAAAAATGTAATCTAATTTTTCAAAAAATATTTTTTATCCGATAGAAAAGATGACAGAAAAATTAACTTTTTACATAGCGCCAGACCCTTCTTGCCCACATCCTTTTAAGCCACAATATATAGACATAGAACTAAATAGAGAAAGCGAAATTCCACAATATATATACATAGAACTAAATAGTGAAGGCGAAATTCTACAAACAGAAGAAAGCGAAATTCCACAAACATATAGAGACCTAGATAACGAAAATGGATATGCGCTATTCTGGTTAGATTGTCCTTATAAAATGTATGAAAAAAAGGCTTTATATGAAGAATATAGAAAATATTGTCATGAAAACGATATAAGACCAAGCTCTAGAGAAAAATTCTATGCTGGTATAAAACATCTTTTCGAAGTTCGGAATGGCAAATATATAAAGAAATAATTTTTCTAAGTTTATTTTTTCGAAAAAATATTTTTTTATTTCCTACTAAAGATGTATCGGAAGTTGTCTAAGTTAGAACACTCGGAAATAAAACAACTTCTTACAGAAGCTAATATAGATGTTGCAAAACATTACGCGACAAACAAAAAAGCACTCGCTGACTTCATTAAAGACTACAATGGTGCAATAAGTTATGATAGAATTCATGAGTTCATAAAGCCGCAACGCGGCGAGGACGAAGTCCATGCAAGAGCATTTCCTTTAAATGACATTGCTATTGACTTATATCATAGACGTTCAGTACCTCATGAAGTAAGAAGAGAAATGTTTGACATAACAAATGCGAACGTTGGTCATACTCGTAAAGCTCTTTCGCATGATGTTCGTCAAGAAATGTTTGACATAACAAATGCAAACGTTGGTGAAACAAGAAGAAGAGACGACACACTGAAACAACAGAGAAGAGAGATGTTTAAAAGTGCTATAGAACAAGTTCGCAAAGCTAACGATGTCATTCGTTCCATTGACGACAAACCAAAAGAAGGTGAGAGATGGTTAAAGAAAGATGAAGAGAATAGGAAGAGAAATGTGAAGTCAGGCAATAGACTCATTGACTTTAACATCGAAGCTTTAGATGAACCAAACAGAGAATATTTACACAAACATTTCGGTAAGGTTTTCATGAGACTCTTAGAGAAAATTAAAATAAACTCGCAACAAAGATGGATGGTATGTTATAAACTTGGTGGAAAGTATGAATGTTCTACGTTAAACCTCAATAATATTGGAACATTACTACATCAGCTCTTGAAGGAGAACTTTATATCAGAGATAGAAGCAAATGCTGCAGGTATTGTTGAAATGCACTATGACTTCTTCTTGACAAACATAAAGAATCTTACTGAAATAAAGATGTATGATTTAACAGAATATGAAGGCTTAACGATGTCAGATGTAAAGAAAGGCAAACCAAAAAAGAGACCATATAGAGATGAAAGCACACTGACAAATGACCAGAAAGCCATTTTGGAAGCTCTTAAGCAAACAGGAAACCCAGCACTTATAGAAAGCTTTTGGAAAGATAATGGTGAAAAGAAGTTTTATAAGAAGAGAAGCGGTCAGTTATGGAAGTATCTTTGCACATTACCTATAAATCTTGAACGCTACCAAATCTTCAATGAACTGAACAAAAGAACTGCAATACTTATGACAGAGGACAATTGTTTCGTTTATGCTTGCATTCAGGCTGGAGTAAATGAAGAAACTATTGACCACATGAGAGAAGTCATTCGTGTTAGAGACTTTCCTCAAAGTAAAGTACAAGAAATTTCTGACGCAACAGGTATAGCATTTAATGTTACCATTGGTTATTTCAATGACTCAAGACATAATGAAATAAAGAGATATATACCAAAAGAATGCGAAACTGTTAGAACTATTGACTTACTTCTTGTTGAAGACCACTACATGCTAAATGAAAGACTTCCAATGACAACATACTTCATTCGAAACTATAAAGAAATTCTCAAAGCTTGTGGTGGAATGAACATTGAGAAACAGATGAAGATTTATACAAAGAGAGAAGATAAATATGTAGTTCGTTATGATAGAACAACACCGTTATGGGATGTTATGAAAACATTGTGGGAGTGCAAATATTTCGAACCTATTTCTTATGGAGAACTTTTCACATATACTACTGACTTATATAAACAGAACCTTGCACCATTTAAAGATTTGACATATGCTCCAAAGTATTGTGTACAACTGAAGAAGAAAGCAGAGTCAAAAGAAGTAAATAAAGCTAAATGTAAATTCATTCCTGAGCACGTTTTCTTTGCTGACTTTGAGTGTAGTACGGATGGCTTTCATAAAGCTTTTAACATCTGTTATGACAGTGAAGATGGTTCAGTGAGTGAAAGCATTTGGGGTCAAAACTGTGCAACAGAATTTTTGGAAAGACTCCCTGACAAGAGTTTAATATATTTTCACAACCTCAGTTATGACATAAACTTCATCTTAAGACACATGACAGAAGTGAAAGGAACTCCCATCATTAAAGGTTCACGAACAATGCAAATAACTGGTTTATATAAAGGACGGGCAATTATTATAAAAGACTCTTACAGTGTTATAAATAAGAAGCTTAAACTATTTCCTGCTATGTTTAACTTACAAACAGGACCGAAAGAAGTATTTCCATATAACTACTACAGCAGTGTTTTGTTAGCAAATGACAACAGAACTGGTGTCATTTCTGAAGCATGTAAGTTTATCCGGGATGCAGATACATTTATGAAAAACATAGATTCCATCAAAGGTTGCAGAATAGATGAGAACCACTTCGACTTAGAAAAATATAGCACGTTTTACTGCAAACAAGATGTAAGAATTTTAAGAGAAGGTTTTGTAAAGTTCCGCAATGACTTATTGAAAGAGTTTGATTTAAACGTTTATGACTACGTTAGTATTTGTTCAATTGCTAACAAATTGTTTGAGAACAGAGTATACTTCCCGAATGGAAATCTTTATGACCTCTCAAATAAACCAAGAGAATTTATTTCGAGATGCATTCAAGGTGGAAGATGTATGTTGTCAGATAACATGAAACAAAAGAGCAAAAAGAAACTCATTGCTGACTTCGACACTGTTTCATTATATCCTTCAGCTATAGCAAGACTTTATACTTTAGAAGGTATTCCAAAAGTATTGAAGGAAGAAATGTTAAACACAGAGTATCTCATGAGACATTTATTCGATGATGACCAAAAGGAACCCATTGGTGAAAAGTTTATGTCTGGCTTCTTTGTTCTCATTAAGATAACAGAGATTGGTATACCCAGACACTTTCATTTAATAGTTTGCGACCCTGAACTAAATCCAGAACTTAACGTTCCAAGAAGTTCAAACACTTGCTGTCTCATGTATGTTGACCATATAACATTACAAGACCTCATAAAATATCAAGGTGTCAAATGTGAAGTGTTGCAAGGATACTATTACGATGGAAACAGAGATATGAGAATAAGAGATGAAGTAAAGAAGTTGTTTGAGTTAAGGTTAAAGTATAAGAAAGAAGAAAACCCCTTACAAGAAATTATAAAACTCATTCTGAACAGCATTTATGGCAAAACTATTCTATCTCCTATTGAGTCAAAAATAACCATAGTAGATGACAAAGATGCTATAAGATATGCTATAAGAAATTACAACCATATAGTGAAGTTCGAAGGTTTGGATGGTTCAGATAAAACTATTTTCAAGCTAACGAAAAGCATTTGCAGACACTTTAACTTCTGTCCACTTGGTGTTAATATTCTGTCTATGTCAAAACGTATTATGAATGAAGTATTCTGTACTGCAGAGGACATGGGTCTTCAAATATTTTACCAGGATACCGACAGTATGCACTTATATAATGAAGACATCCCAAAGCTTGCAGCAGAGTTTAAGAAGAGATACGGTAGAGAACTTATAGGAAAGAACCTTGGTCAATTTCATAGCGACTTTGCAGAAATAACACCTGGAAAACAAAGTTTAGCTTATAAAAGTATTTTCTGTGGAAAGAAGACCTACATAGACTTACTCACGAATGATTTAAATGAAGTTGCATTTCACTGCAGAATGAAAGGCGTGAAGCAAGATGTTATTGCTTTAACCGCTAATGAAATGTTTCCTGAAGCTATACAATGCTATTACAATGAAGATAAGAACATTCACATACCTGTTGGAACATATGACAAAGACTCTGAGTTCAGTTTAATGAAACTTTACAAAGCACTTTATGATGGTCAAGAGATTGCATTCGACTTATGTAAGTCATGTCAACCTTGCTTTGCTGAAAAGTTCAACTTTTCAATAACGACTAAAACAAGCTTTATTCGTAAGTTGAAGTTCTGAGGTCATTTATTTTTGTCAGCAATGAGGTCATTTGTGATAAAAATAAGCCGCTAGCGGCATGGGCGAAGCCTATGTGGTCATTTACAATACAGCTATTGTAGAGTTTAACAATTGTGCTTCAATGTATAAACAATCTTTCCCATCTGGAGGTAAGAACACTGGGCACTTATGGTCATGAGTGGAGAACATGTCTATCCAAAACTCACGATTGAAGCCAGTAAGCTTGTAATACTTAGGATTTGACAGTGGTGAAGTTCTTGTATGACCAATGAACTCATTTTCAACTCCCTTACTTAAGTTTGAATATAATATAGCTTGCTTTCTATCCCAAATGCCAGGTGTTACAATCTTTGAAAATTCATTTTTCCTCGGAAGTATTGCATCATAATTGAAAACATTCTTGAAGTCTTCATTGGGTTCAGAGATTTGAAACCTTATACGTAATGGATTTTCTTTCTTTTTAGCGACTTCATTGAATGGTGAATATATAACAAACTGACAGTCATGAGTTCCATCTTCATTTTCATTAAATTCATAATGAAAGTCTATAAGTTGTGGCTGACTACCTTCTTCTTTCAGTTGTGCAAGAAACTCACGTAAAGGCTGTAAAGTTTGTACTTCAATATTGAACTTTTTCTCGAACATCTCATTAAATGAAATCATACATTGCAACAATGTTGTATCGTCTTTAAAGTATTTGTATATGTGAATGTTTTGGGCGCTTAAAGACTGTTCGTCATTTTCTATCTCGACTTGAAGTATAAAGTCAACCTTTCTGAAAGCACGTGTTATATACATAGATGTTATGCCAATGTACTTCTCTTCATTTATGTTCACAATCCAGTCTGTTGGAAACTTAAACGTTACTCTGTTCCCCTTTATTTTGACGTCAGGGTTTTCACTACTGAACGCAACAGATAAAGGTATTTGTCTATACATTTAGTTTGGATAAAAATAAACCATTTACTCTTTCTTTGCTTCAGCTTCCTTTGCTTTTTGTTCTTCCTTTGCTTTTGCTTCTTCTCTAGCTTTTTTCGCCAGCAAACGTGGGTTCTTCTGTCTTCCAGCAGCTAATGCAGCTAGTTGTTTTTCACTAAGTTTTCTCTTTGGTCTCTCTGGCTTTTGTTCTGGTTTTTGTTCCTTCAGTTCGGATAAAATTTGTTCACGAATTTCTTTCTTCAATGCTTCAACATCTATGACCCCTTGGGTCTTGTCCGTAGGATTTGACTGAGTCATTTGACTGTAGATAAAAAACTAAATTAAAACTTTAACCGATGTAAAATGAGCTTGTCAAAATCAGAACGAGAGTCTATTATATTAAATGACGCCAGAGGAATACAACATCCTTTCTATTATGTAAGTCAGAGTAAAGATGGTAAAATATATGTAAGAAAAAGAAAGGTTCCATTAGCGAATACAGAGAGCGACAACATTAAGGTGCATGGCAACCGAGCGAAGCCCATATAAAACCTTCTGTACAAACTGAGCCACCAAAAGAACAAGAAGAAAAGAAGCCAGATGTACTTTCAATAACGAACCAAGAGCTTATTGCAAAGTTCGTGAATTTCATTGAAAAGCAAACCGAGTCAAAGAACCCTGACCCACCAGTGAAAGAAGTCGAGACAAAAGAGAATGTACAGTTCATTGAAAATGTCAAGAAACAACTTCCACCACGAATACCAAGAAGAAGAGTGAGAATAATGAAGTAAATAGATATTTTTATCTGAAGTAAATACATGCAGAACGAACAGTTAAACGAATTTACTCCAGCAGAGCATATTCATCAGATTCGCTCATATTTCGATATCATAGACAATGCAGTTCAAATTGGTGACACTAATAGAAAATATTCTGACGCAAAGATTCCATCACAACCTGGAACTGCTAAAGATAACACATGGGTAACATTCAATCTCTCACCTCCTGGTGAAAATATGTTGGACCTTTACAATACATTCATTACGTATAAAATGGAAGGTCAATTTATTGTAGATAAAGAAATTGGTTCAGGTTCCAATAAAACAAACCCACCAGGATTTTGGATTGGTTTCGATGACGCTTTCTATGCAGTTGCTGGATATCAAATCCTTGCAAATGGTCGTATCGTATATTCTCAAGACAACGCAAGAGAAGAAGCATATATAACTTCAAACTCACAAACTACCGAACAAATAAAGAAAGTCGATGTTTTTTCAAAGACTCGACATAAAGATGTATGGAGTCATTCGGGAACATGCAGAACAGGACAAATTGTTGGTGGTCCAATTACAGCAGGAAAATCATTTGATTTTAAGCTTCGTTTAAGAATTCCTGTTAGAAGATTCCTTCCATTAGAACCTATTCGATTTATTCCAGCTTTTGCAGGAAACATTCAGCTTAAAGTAAAGTTCAGTAGCGACGCCTTACAATGCACATCTATATCTGTAAATGATATCATTGCTTTCAATCCAACTCTTAAAGTTGCATTTGCTTCAGGTTCAAATCCACCGACAAATAAATTTGTTCCATGGAATGAACCATTCACTATGATAACGAGTGCAACTGAAGCTAGTGGAACAGTTACTATTACAACTGTAACCCAGCAACTATTTCGAACAAAGATGGATTTTAATGAATGTTTTATTCATCCAAAGTCATTCTCTTTAGACCCTAACATTTATACAGAACTTGTAGAACATTATACAAACGAGGCTTTATGTTTTCCTGTTAAAGTTATGGATTGGATTCCTATGGATGGTTCATTCTCAAAGAATACAGATAGTTCAAGTGCAACATTTACAGCAGCTTATACGCCTATTAATGTTAAAAGTATTTGGGCACTATTTAGAAAGAAAGACAACTATTATGTTAATTTTGAGAACCCTAAGTTTAAATATCTTCAGCTTTCCATGGGAGCTTATGGAAATATGCCTGCAGAACCTGAAAAATCATATGGACCTGTATTTTATGAAATGGTTGCGAACGCTTGCAATACAAACAATGATATGATTGGATTTAATGAAGATGTTATGAGGTCATTGGTGGATGATGGTAGTGTGGAACATAAATGGGATAGCTATGACAACACACATTTCTTATGTGGTTTTCCAACAGAAGTGGACTTTTGCTTCCAGCAAGGTCAAACATCTACTGCTCCAATAACATACAAATTGTCTGTTAAAGGACCTATTGAACTAGCAACAGAAAATGTACCAAAGCCACTTATTGGATTTATGAGGGATTGTTGCTTTGCAATACAAGTAAGACAGTCAGGCATACCAATAATAAGACTTGACGACTATAACTTAGCAGCGGACGACAGTGAGGAATAAAGGATGAACGTTTATTTTTAAAGCTTATAAATGAGTTCTTCATCAAGCTCTCGTGAACCTTCACCATCTGTGAAACAAACTTTACCAAACGATTATGGAGCACCTATTGAATATTTCTTACGAGCTGCACAATGGCAAAGAGCAGTCTCACCAAGGTTAGGTGTTCCACCAGCTCCTGTCAAAAATAGCATTTGGTCAAGTCCTTATATAAGATATGGTCTCCCACTAGGTTTGCTAGCTACAGCAGGAGCAGTAATGATGTTGAAAAGAAACAAAGCAAATGTTATAAATAATACTGAAGTAGCTGAATTTGAACAAACTCCGACACCATCGCCAAAACCAACGCCTTCACAACAACACCTTCAATGACTCCTGAACCTATGAAAGTACAAACTCCTGTTCAAAAGTCAACTCCAAAACCGACTCCAACATTTAAACCAGAACCTACTCCTCAAATAAATCGTAAAACTCCTGCGTTTCCTTACTGAAAAAATAATGTTATTTTTATTTTATTTGAACATTTTATTTAGAGTAAAATGACGACTAAAGTCACTGAAGCAATGAAACAAAATTTTTGGTAGAATACATTAAATCAGGAGCGGTTCCAGAAGGTTTTTACGTTCATACTATGAAGGATGGTAGAGTTCAGTTTAGAAAGATAAAGCAACCATTAGATAGAGAAGGTATATTAAGGAAGATTAAACTTCATGAGGACAACATTGCTGAACTTAAGAAGAAGTTAGAAGAGTTGGAGAAAGGAAGAGAGTTATAAAGTAATGAATTCAACAGACCCAAAGGGTCAGAGCCGCTTTGCGGCTAGGGTGAAAAAAGAGGTGAAAAAAGAGGTGAGATTTCACCACTTCACCTAAATTTATTTTTTCACCTCTGACAACGTTTATTTTTAAGTTTATTTTATTATTTAGCGAGAACGTTTATTTTTAAAGTTTATTTTTTATTTTATTTTTATTTTATTTGGATGTAATGACAGAACAAAAGCAACTCATACAAATCAAAACATATAACAAACATACATTTAAACATTTATTCTTCCTTCCTGAGCATAACATGTTCTTTCAAATACATCCGAACCAGTTGACTTTTCATTGACTGTTTATAAAGATAGAAATAGTTATATCATTAAACCATACGATGACGAAGGTAAGTTATGTAAATTGTACGTTAAGAAGTTAGAGAAAGTTTATGGCTTCAAGTATGACTACAATAGGGTTAACACTGATGATGAAGATATTGAGGAAAATTTATGAGAACATTAGTGAAGTCGTTAGTGAGACGATAGTGAGAACGTTTATTTTTACATTAGTGAGTTCGTTAGTGAAGTGGTTGGCGGCTTTGTAAATATTTAAGGTTAAGTTAGTGTTGTCGTTTGTGTTGTAAAATATACGTTAACGGTTTTGTAAAGTGTCAAATTCACAAGTATTGGGTAAAGTGGAACGCAGTGTCACCATACCCAAGACTTGTATACTAACTATAGAGAACTTGAAAGTTCATGCTATGACTCCGATGCTCCATATTTTGATGATAAACAAACTCATTTAAGAATTACAAATCCGGCTCATGATGTGAACCAATTAGGTGACACATATATTAAACGCAAAGTTAAAGCAACTCTAGTTTCAAATAAAGCTTCACATGTGATGCCGCTTTTAAATGCATGCGTTTATTCGTTGGTTACAAATCATCAAATCAAAGCTTTAAACAATTAGAAGTAGAAACCGAAAGAGGTGATGCCGGTTATCTTCAGATGGATTGCGCCCGTGAATCTTTCGCATTTGCAACATATAAACCAAAATCAGAAAGGAAAGTTAAAAAGTTTGTTCATTCGTTATATAATAATGTTCAAAAATATGATAACTCAGTATGTGGTAAATATATTGACCCTTCAGAAGTTTTCAAGAGAGCAAATGAAGAAGTTGATGTCACTTTGATATGATTATTCCGGTAAATGATTTGTTAGCATTTCAGGCGTTCGATGATTATCCTAAATCATTTGGTGATATCATTCTTAAATATTATGTTTTCAGGGATACTTTAGTATTTTGTCAGGTTGACCCGTTAAGAGTTGCTGATTTACAAAATTACGTTTATGAAAAGATAACTGATGAAAATTATGAAAAGATTATGAATCATGTTTATAAATATGATCGCAAATTCCAACAAATCGGACTTCCTGCCAAATTAATTACAAGCTTAGCCGCTACATCTGCTGACGCAACAGTTGATGACGTTATTATTTCATGCACAAAGATGGAAGTTTTAGAGGATAAATGCATTACACCAGGATACGGTTTAATTGAAGAATCAGTTAAAGCAATACCACGTTTATTCAGTAAGGAAGATCCATTCATGATTCCAGCTCAACATATTGACGTTCGTTCACTAAATGGAGGTTGCATCACTCCTGAAGGTATTAGCTCAGATTTCTCATACGCTCTTCATAATGTTACAGATGTTGTGTTAGCATTTCCGAAGAATGCAATGCAAAGAACAGTTTTAGAAAATCCAATGCTTCGAGGTCTTCAGGTCACTATAGATTCCAGAAACTTCCCCGATCAAGCGATGACCACAGTGGGCGACATATTCTTTACACGTATGCTTCAAGCTTCTGATTTAGATGGAGTGAATGAATGCACAGAAGAATACGAGGACTCATTAACTAGACCACTGAATGCAGATGATGGCACGCCATTAGCTAGAACATGGAAAGACCAAACTTCATTCTTATGCACTATTCCAGTTCAACGTGATGGAGCGGGTATATTCTTTGATGGATTAGAAACTTTCAACTCACAAGTTACAGTACAAGTGAATGCTTATCCAATCATTCAGGGTGAAAATGACACTTACTGTTCAAAGGTGACAAATCCTCCTCAGGTTTGGTTTACTAGGACTACATATTGGACATGGACACCGGATGAAGGTTTGAAATATCATCCAACAGGTACACCACCACAGTATAGAAGTTCATATGATGAAATATTGATGAATAGAAATGTTTAAAATTATAAATTTATTTTTGATTAAATGGATTTAAATTCATACACTCCTTATGAAGAATTAGCAGGAGTATATAATACATACATAGATGATATGATTAATGAAGCATTGAGTGATAATAGAAATGCTCTATCTAAGGAAAAATTAATGAAAATTCCATATTCTGAATGTTACTTAAATTCAATCACTGCAGCAATTGGTAAACAGAATAAAGGTAAAACATTAACGATATTAAAACAAATTATCATTATTGCTAACACTTCCCCCTATTCACACGTGTTAATTTATATCAACCGTTCAGGTTCACCTTCAGATGATACATTTGAATCTTTAAAGCATTTAATCAAAATTCCAATTATTTATTTATCACAAGAAGAAGCAGAAGATTATTTAAAAAACTTTTTAATGTATAAAGAATTATATAATACAATCAAGAAGCAAGGATTAGAGGATAAAATTATTGATAAACAACGGGATGAATTATTTGAAACACTTTCTATTTCAAATTTTTGATAGAGAATTTTTGCATTCACTCATTTTTCTAGATGATGCAGTGAAATCAAAACTAATAACAAATGAGAAATCATATTTTAATCAGTTATTAACTCAATGTCGACACATTCAGTGTTCATTCTTTATGGCTGTTCAATATTCAAAGCATTAAGCACAAACATTAAACAAATCTATCAACCCTTTTCATTTTCAGTGGGTTTAGTCGTCAACAGTTGAACGTTATGCTTTATCAAGTGAATTTACCAATGAGCATTAATGAACTTTACACACAATATCAGCAATTAGGTGAACATGGAAAAATAATAGTTGATTTAAATAAAGGAAGTGTTAAATTTGATTAACTTTTTATAATTAATTTTTATTTTTTATTTATAATTAAACATGACAGAAATAGCAAATCTTCTACAGGTTCCATTAAAACAAGGAACAAACAAAAAGGGTGCATATAATAGAACTATGAAAGTTCCTGATGGAATGAAAGAATTAGTTCATATTGTTGCTGGTCTTCAAAAAGATGTTAAACAAATGAGAAACGTTTTAACATTACCAGAAGCTCAAGCATATGCCAAACGTCAAGGTCCAAATTGGGAAGCACACGAAGCAGACATTACAGGTCCAAATGGAAAACTTTTTGAACTTGATGAAATAAATAGGAGAGAATTGGTCAGAACAACTTGCAGAAGGTTTATTTCAATGTCTTGTTCCACGTATAAGAAAGAGTTGTCAATAGAAATAATATGAAACCTGTCGCAAGCAATATCTACTGTTGTTGAAGAACCTTCTCCAAACTCACCTACGTTTCCATAAGAAACAGCAGTTGTATATTCGTAAGTTCAGGAACTATTTCTGACCTTCTAATGGCATTGTCGCATTCGTTATACCATTCGGAAACATTTCCATTCATAGCATCCAAAACTGTTGGCGTTATATTCTGAGCGGCGTACATTTCATATGAGTAAAAATATAGAATAGTTGGATTTATATGTCATAATAGAACCCACGTGGACCAAGCTTTACTTTCTTCCTGACTGAGTTTTTAACTTCTTTTTCCTTCATTGCCCTCTGCTTGAAGTTGTTGCCATCTTTGCATTATGTTCATCTAGTATGTTGCAAATTTCCCATGTCCTTTTTGCCTTTTGGCTCTGGTCGCCCATCTCAGGTAACCTATATCCTAGAAAGAGTTTGTCATAGTCTGTATTTGAGTCTTCGCGTATTGTTTGCATGACTCTTTCCTGAGTTTCCGGTTCAAGCTCTTCAAACAGTGCCTGTCCATATGGAATATGCTCGTTTCCAAATATATGTTTTTGTAGCCATTCTGGTTTTCTTTCCATGTTACCAACTATATCTTTTGTGAATGGGAAAGCTTCTACCCAATCTTTCAGTCTTGCGTCGTTTATTTCTGTAGTTGGTTTTATTTTGTCAAGGAACATGTTTTTCAATACTAACATTTCATCTGGTACTGTCCATTTGAGTTTTCTTAAATATTCATATCCTTCTCAGTTCATTGTCTGCAAAGTAAGTTTTTATGACATTTTGTAAACTTTCGTTTGCAAGGTCATGTACAATAGGTTCTCTTCCTTCGCTGTCCATAATTTTCTTTCTAAACTCTCACCAAATATACCATCTCTATGGTTCTGTGTAGTTCTTTGAGATAAATGTTCTAGAACGTCAGGTGTTATATTTCCATCAGCCATGTTTATTAATACTGGTTAAAATATCTGCATCTTTCATATCTTTCATGGCATTAAAGCCGCGCTGAAAATACCAGCTATATCTGGTTCACCATTCACTTCCATTGCGTCTACAACTTCTTGGAATTGAGGTTGTAAGTTTTATGAACCACCTATCCGGATTAGCTTTATGACCCCATCTCATTGTAGTTCCATCGTCTGCAGAAACAAAAGTAGGTTTGTTTCCATCTTGGTTAGGTTCTGAATGAACTTTAAACAATGTTTCATTTCTATATGTTTTCTTGAAATTTAACCTTTTATCTTCACCGAGTTCATCCGAAGATTGAACGTTAAATGCTCGTAAGTAAAAAGGGTTGTTGTATTTGTGTACATTTTCTTTCAGTACTTTCATTCTATGCTGAATATTTTCATCTGGTGTTGGAGTCTTTTGTATGTCGGCAAACATTTTTCGATATTCTTCTACTATGTCAGCCGAATCTTTCTTAGACTCTTGGAAAGATTCCATATCACCTCATGCTCTTGTTGAGGGTCAAGATTTTTCGGCTGTTCCAAATCTTCATCTAGTTCTGTGAGGTTAGTTTCCAAAGGAGGGATTTGTTCGTTTCCTTCAGGCTCTTCTAGCTGTTGTTGCTGAACTATTTCTTCCATGTCTGGTTGTATCTGAACTTCTTCCTGTGGAGTTTCTTGTACCTCATCTGCTGGCATTTCATATATTCCGAGACCGTTTTCAACAAATTTCCCTATCTACGTCATCCGCATTCATAAGCTTTTGTTCTTTCGTTCCGTTCTCTATTTTTTACGCGTTTCATGACGAAAGTTGAATTGTCATTTAGCTCTGACATCAAATATCTCGGAGTAAATTCATCCATGTCATTTGGATGATATGCTATTAAATCATATCCCTTTGCGAGCTTGTATTTTCCAGGTTTGAGATTATATCCGTTTTGGTGCTGAGCCATAAAGCTAAATAGGTTCGGGTCAGTATTTCCATCCTTGAACTTTCCAATAGCTTCTTTATATCTGTCACTAAAGTCAACAGTATCTGGGAAACCACACTCTTCTTTAAGCATTTTTAAGAATTCTGGTTTCCTTGTTCTCTACTTCTTTTAGTCCTTGCTCTGTTTGTGGTTGTTGTTGTGCAGGGTTTTGAACTGTTGGTTGCTGTGCTGGTTGTTGTGTTGGTTGTTGTGCTGGTTGTGGAGGTGGTTGTTGTGCTGGTTGTTGTGTTGGTTGTTGTGTTGGTTGTTGTGTTGGTTTTGGTGCATGCCTGTGTCTGTGTCCATGTGACGATGTAAATGTTTTAGGTAGTCCTGGTGCAGGTGCTTCTCTTGGAGGGTTTGGTGGTATATAAGTTCCACCAGCTGGCACATATGTTCCATCTGCAGCGTAATGTCCTACCTGACTTTCCGTTTTTAAGAAAGCATTTACTAGGTCTGTTTTGGTCTGTTGTAACTCTTTTTCTTGACTTTTCACAACAGTTGCTCTAACGGCGTCATAGGCACTTTGAACTGCCTGTCTCGTTGCTGCATCTGTTATTTTCGTCATATTTTGTGCTACTTCTTTTAACTCTTTGTCGAAACCTTCAGACTTCAGTTTTCTTCCAGATGAGAAGTCGTTCACTTGTTTCACCTTACTATGAAGAGCTTCGAAGGCGTTCTTAAAGTCAGCATTCATTAAAGCTTCATTTGAACTGTCTTCATCCGCCTGTATTTTTGTCCTTATTGACCCTATGAGTTGGGCTGCTTTACGTTGGCTTGGGCATCTAACAGCATCATTGTTAGCTTTTATATATTCTGCGCTTTTCATTGCCTTTTGCATAGCCGCGTCGTTATTTTTACTTTCTTGTGCTAAGTTTTCATACTGTACGGTTTGTTTTTGCAACTGTAAAGTTTTTCTGCCTTTACATTTGCTTCAACTTCTTTTTTATACTCATCGCTATCCATATATGTCTTCAGGGCTTTTTGTTTTATCTCTTCATCTTTCAGTATTTTATATTGAGTAGTATGGTTTTTCAAATTTATGACATCTTGTTCCATTTTTGCTACTTCTGTTGCTTTTTCTGACACTTTTTTCGCATATTCCTCTGTACTTAGTTCTTTCAGTTGTTCTTCTTTCTTCTTTTTCTCTACGTTTAACTCATTGAGTTTCTTTGTGTGTCTGTCATATTCTAGTTTCTTTTCGTTTTCACTTATTTGCTTCTGTATGTCTATGTTTGACTTTTTGACATCTGTTATTTGATTTTTGAGTGAACTCAAATTCATTTGACTTTGAGGGTTATAGGCTGTTCCGTCTGCAGCTCCACCATAGCCTGCCATTTTCGCTAAAAGTGCCGCTCTTAAACCTCCACTCTGTGCACCAACAACTCGGTTTAAAAGCATAGGATTGCTTGACATTTGTTGCAACATAGTGGGGTCATTCAGCATTTGTTGTTGCAACTGTTGTTGTGGTGTCAGTTTTACTATTGGATGTTTCAATGCTCTCTTCCTCTTACGTATATTCTTACGTAGCTTACGTGGCATTTTAAGTGAAGTTAAAAAGCGGTTTTTGACAGATGTTTATATGACACTTTCTACCCTCTTGAATTTTCATGAACTTTCTTGTCAATTTTTTGTTGAGACTTCTTCGTAAAGACTTTGTAAAGACTTCTTCGTAAATGTTTTGTTAAGACTTCTTCGTAAAGACTTTGTTAAGACTTCTTCGTAAAGACTTTGTTAAGACTTCTTCGTAAATGTTTTGTTAAGACTTCTTCGTAAATGTTTTGTTAAGACTTCTTCGTAAATGTTTTGTTAAGACTTCTTCGTAAAGACTTTGTTAAGACTTCTTCGTAAAGACTTTGTCAAGACTTCTTCGTAAAGACTTTGTCAAGACTTCTTCGTAAAGACTTTGTCAAGACTTCTTCGTAAAGACTTTGTTAAGACTTCTTCATAAAGACTTTGTTAAGACTTCTTCGTCAATGTTTTGTCAAGACTTCTTCGTCAATGTTTTGTCAAGACTTCATTTATACTAAACATCTTCGGGGGCTAGAAGGCACGAAGTGCCTGGAAGCCATCCCCCAAGAAAAAAAAAACTTCATTATACTCATTCATCCTCAGGGCTAGAAGGCACGAAGTGCCTGGAAGCCCCACTACCTTTTTTTTTTTTTTTTTTTTTTTTCCCTCAATTTTAATTACTTAAACTCATTCTATTTTTTTGACATGTAAATGTCACTTTTACTGAGATCTGACACAATGTCAGATCTCTTTTTTTCGTATATAAGAACATTTCCGCCTTTAATAGCATATTCTTCTGAGTTATAAGTGTATTTAGCTCCTAAATTTCTCAAATAATTGAAACACATTACCGACCCGTAAAATATAGCACAATCTAGTGGTGTGATATAATCTATTTCCTGAATAATATTAAGATTTGGGAATTTACTCTTAAGAGCATCAAATTTATCCCATGCAATGTAGTATAATGGGGATTTTGTTGAATATAAGTTGATAATTTCTTCTTCCGTTTTAATTTCGATGATTTCAAATTTGAAACCTTTATAATTTAAAAGCATTATTAATTTCTTATTATTTGGTTGTATGATACATGAGAATTCTTTTGATATCTTTTGATAAAGTTCTGAATATAATCTAACTTCTTTAACACGAATTTGTGAAAAAATATCAATCAAGGAAATTACCATTTGGATCGATGTTTTGACATTTTTAATAAAATCTATAATTTGTGATGATGATTGTAAAATATTATTGGAATTGACGCCCCAAATAATTTTTGAAGCTTGACTAGGGTATTTGAATACTTCTATTGGCTTAATGTTGCCAAAGTCACACTCGCTCTCATTTGTTGGCTGCTCGAAAGTTGTCATACTTTTTTTATAAAAAAATAAAAATAAAAAATTATATTGCACCACTGATATTTTTGAGAACACATTGAAATTCTTTCAAGTATATATATCACAAAAATATCTATAGCACTATGGAATGACATTGTCCTTGCACTTTTTGAATGAAACATGATAATTTTACCAGCATATGTCCAAAAATTGAGGCAAAGTCTCAATTTTTGATAAATGTTGAAATTACTATAATTCAATGTCGTGTGATTTCTTGAAAAATAATTTTGTATTGTTTACAAATAAAAAATTGACCTAAGGGAGACTAAATTGGTTTACAACTATTCAATTTATGGCATTTAAGGGATGAAATTCTGAAGTTTACATTTTTCGTAAAAATCGGCATTAAAGTATGTGCTAGAATGATTAATTTGGATTATTGATTATGCAATTATTAACTATTAGTGCCAAAATATAGGGTGTCCAAAGGTGCGTTTAGCACAGCGCTCTATATGAGACTATTAAAGGAGATATATGCTGATTATAAATATATAATAAAAAATATGAATATATGTATATGATGAGTATGTTGTATTTTGGCGCCATGCCGGGATATAAAATGAATTTTGAGACAAGAGGCGGTTTCGCGGGAAATTTTGGCGGGATTTTTTTCATTTTTTTAATGAATCATAAAGAAAACATCCTCGCTCTTGCAAAAAATGAACAAGACTGTAAAAAAATCTACGAGACATTGGTAAAATGCTTCGGTATGGATGCTCCTAGCTATTCCACTGTAACGTATCATGTTAGGATGTATAACTTCATGAACAAAAAGGCGCCCATCATAAAAATTGACAAAAAATCGCCGGATCAAAGAAAAATCAAAGCAATTCTTCAAGCGCTAGATGAAGACCCAAGAGCATCACTCAGAAGGATAGAGGAGATGACAAAGATACCACGTACAACAGTCAGTTATTATCTGCACAATTATTTGAACTACAAACTAGCGTATACACGTTGGGTTCCGCACAACCTTAATTCAGTTCAAAAAAAATCTAGAGTCCAATCTTCGAAAGAGCTCCTCTCTATATTGGGTGCGTATCAATCCAAGAAGTTTCGCTTTTTAGTAACAGGGGACGAGTCTTGGTTTCAATATGCAACAGAAGCCAAAATCATGTGGATCCCGAAGGATGAAAATCCGAAAAACATTCCGAAGAAAAAAATTGACACACCAATGATGATGTTGTCGGTTTTTTGGGGCGTGAATGGCATCATCGCAATTGATATTCTTCAAAAACCTAATACGATGAATGCTCAGTATCTAATTGGCAATGTTCTTACTCAAATTATCAATTCTGATGAGTTTGAGAAATCCAAACAACAAAAACAAAAGTTTGCAATTCATTTTGATAATTCAAGAGTTCACAAAAGTCATAAGGTAATGAATTACTTGGTGGAAAACAATGTCAAAGTTGTTCCAAACCCAATTTATTCACCTGATATTGCACCCTCTGACTTTTATTTATTCGGCACGCTAAAAAAGAGAGCTGAAGGACGCGAATTCGCGAGTCCAGATGATCTTGAAAATTTTGTAAGAGAGCAATTTGAGCAATTTTCTCATGATGATTTAAAGCGTGTCTTTCAAGCCTGGATCGATCGCTGCGAACGCGTGATTGAATCCAATGGTGATTATATTTAAATAAACTTTATATATATGTAACTTGTTTATTTCTATTCGCAGTATTCAGGTTTGTGCTAAACACACCTTTGGACACCCTATATTATTACATTTGTTTTTGAATTAAAAAACTATAAATTAGATAAATGATATAATCATTTTTTCAAAAGAATGCCACATCATGCATATTATGAATAAGGACCCATCAAATATTTATTAAATTTATCATATATACCCAAATAAAATTTGATAATTATTCACAAATATTATCAAATTTTATATTTCTAAAAAATAAATATATCATTTACTACAGTTAGGTACAAGAAATGTTATCACATGAAGCTTTTTTGAAATTAAGAATGTTTATTTTCATCTTTGAAACCGTTTTCTCGGTCAAATCCGAGAGATTTTAAACTATTTATATGGCCATTAGAGGTTTATAACTAAAAAAGCTTTTGTTTAAATTCTTAAGCATTGTGTGAATTTTTACTAATAGGTGAGATCTTACATATTATCAATATGTTGAGAAAGTTATTTCGAACTCTTCTTATCACCCATCGTATTCAGAAATGTGATTAATATGGAAGGTGCCTACTTATAGGGTGTAAATATGTTATGATTCCCAGTATCAATATACAAAATATTTCATAGTCTAAGTTATATTAAAGATTTTTTGAAGAAATTAATCTCAAATTCTTTCAGTTAAGTATTTAAAATGGAAAAAGCTTCTGTTTGATTGTTAGACTTATATTAGTACAATCTTTTCATAATTGTTTTATTTCTCAATTCTAAACTGATTTTGAGTTATTTCAAAATCAAAATTGAATTTTTGATTTTTTTCCCCATTGATAGAAAATATTTCTCGACATACTTTTGATGTCAATACATAACTTATCTAATAAAACAAATTTATGTTATAGAAAAATTCGACAATATCACATATTGAGTGAGAAACAGTCGTTTTACAAGATTTTGTAAACTTCAGAATTTCATCTCTTAAATGCACTTTTTCACTATGATGTGATGAATATTTTTTGAAGAAACATGGCCTTAGCATATATATACATCATTATCTATCTTTCAACTGTTTCAGATCTTAAAATTGTTGTATTTACCAAGTAGAAATTAAAAACAAAAATAAAAGTCAAAAAACACTGAATTTTTTTACGAGTAATGTATAGCGCTGAAAATTCACATGAAAGGAAGTCAAACTGTTAGCCATTAAATTTCCTTCCAACAAGTGATAAATTCAGAGCATAATGTGTTGGCATAAAAAAAAAAAAAAATGCAATAAATTCAAGCCATTTTGATTATGACTTGTAAATATTGTATATTATGTTTTTTCGAAAATATAAGTATCAAAGATCTAGATATGCTTATGGTTTTTCAATTATTTAATGCTGAAATAAATTCATATTGAATTTACCCAGCCAAGATCTTTGCAATAGTGCGTAACTGGTAGAGATAGACTTAGTATATAAAAGGTAGAAAAAATTGATCACTTCACTTAATCGAAATTTTTTGTTTTGATTAAATGTAATAGTGAGTTTTATTTATAAGGTCTAAAAATCGTAATATAATATGTAAATGAATATTTATTTCTTCTTAATGGACAAAGTAACGTTGATACTTGGAAATTCGTCAATATCATTTGTTTTTCCTGCAGCAGAGAAAAGCTTTCTCATTGTTGAACCAGAGATAACAACCTTCTTTGAAATTTTCTTTTCCTTTAATTTGTCCTTCTTTGGTTGTTCTTTTCTATCCTTTTTATCCTTCTTCTGTTGTTTATCTTTCTTTTCCTTGCGGTCCTTTCTGCCAACCTCGTCGAGGGACTTATTAAGCTTAGCTTCAGTCTCCTCTGTATATTTTGGTGCCATAGGAAATAAACGAGCTGTGGCGGTTTTTGAAGAAAATTTATCTTTTTCAAAAATACTGTTAAACATGTATTATAATACATCAGTACATTATAAAAATTTATGATTTAGCCACATTTGAACATTTTCATAAAATGTTGGAAAATTATCCCTCATAGTATCAACTCTAATGCGTTGGATAAGATACTCATATTGATATGTAGTTATATTCTCTATCTTATATGTATTTTCAAGGCCAAATCTTAAAACGATATCTAGAACAATGTGGTATTATTGAATGATCTAATCATATGATTCTGCCTAGTATATTTTGCATTCATACCTGCCTTTATCTTATTAAAAAGAAATAATTAAGCTATGATAACGAAATTTTAACTCGAAAATGTCTAAATTTATCATAAACAGCTGAATCTTGATCATTGTTAGCACAAGTTATGGCCATTTAGATAATAAGGAGTTTATATGAAGCATAAAACTGTTTAATACCATGTAATAAACAGAAATTCATCAAAAGTGACAGCTCTCAATTTTTTGACATCTGTAAATTCTAAATTGAATGAGAAAAATGAAATAATACTAAGCATAATACAATATTCTAGATTTAATTATAATTAGGAAAAAGTTAGTTTTGAGAGTACTTTTCATAGGCATATAGAATGAAATCTTCTGAAAAATAATATCACATAAACTCATATTATTTTCTAATATATAACTATTTTATATAAAATCAAATTCAATGATCTTAAAAGCGAAGGATAACCCTCAAAATTTACGAATATAATGAGTGGGAATATAATGCTTATCTATCATAAAACCATATGAAATATCAATTTTTGCTTTACGCCTAATTTTTGACGACAATTAGCAAAAAATGTTAAATGTTAACACTCAGTCCATTTGATTATGAAAAATAAAATTGACTTTGATTAAATGTTTTTATTTATCATGCAATTCTTCTTGCGACCAAAGATTTGAATAAAAGTTCAAAAAATAAGATAGCTTAAAAAATAATATACGGTAGTGTTTACTAATAGATGAATAGTATATAAATTCTATTAAAATGGATTTGATCCAAAAAAATATATAAAATTTGATCATAAATAAAATCGTTTTAAATTACTTCTTCATTTAAGGGTGCACACGAGAGGATCATGTAAACTTCAGAATTTAGAACCTTATTTTTAGGCATTATCTTGGCTACCTATTTAGGCTCGAAAAGCAAAAAAATATCAAAAAATACAACTTGACTCCATTATGACCCTTTCATGGAGGTAGTTTTTATCCGCTAGTATTTTCCCTTTGAATCTCTATACAATTCGAAATCAAATTCAAAACTCAGTAGAAGAAAGGAAGAATCGACTTACTACGGTTGTAATACGAATAAATGCATATATTTAATTATTTTAATTTACATAATAATTGTTTGAAGCTCATATTCCATCAAATTTTAAATAAAAACATTAAAATGTTGAAAATGTTCATATATTTTTAATAGGGTTTTGGCACTTTTTGAGGAATTACTACATACATAGTCGAACTGAACTTGATATTTTGAAATTTAAATTATTTATCAAAATTAAAATTTAACTTGAAATTTATAATTATTTAGTCATATTTTGCATAATTCTAAGTAGATTTTGTAAAAAATCAAGAAAAAAAATTTTAACGTGCTTTATTTTTCTTTTTTATAATAATACATATTATTATATAATTAACATATTCATAATGTTTCACCCTTTCAAAATATAATCCTCCTCCTCCTCTCAAATAAACGTACATACGGGTGGCCTCTTTTTTCAAAAAATTAAAATTTGAAATTTTGGGCTCAAATATTAGAGATTTTTTCAACCTTCAACGATATATGTTGTCTATATCAGACCTCCTTTCTTTTTGATACTTAACATTGTTCCTAAATCTTAGCCGTTAAGGCTGTTCTGAAAAATTTTTTTTTCGAAAAAATTCGAAAAAAATTCTTAAAATTCAAAAATTCCTTAATTCCTGAGGATTTTGGGAAAAAGTTTTTACATGAACATGTGTATATTATATGAAGTATATTGATAAGGTAAAAATCAAATTTTATTGCATATTCATCAAGAAAATAAACTAACGAATCCCTCAAAATTGAGAGGGTAATCCTCCTCCTCTCAAAAAACGTACATACGGGTGCACCCTTAAATTATAACAATTATTTTTGATTTTATATTTTTTTGGATCAAATCCATTTTAATAGAATTTATATACTATTCATCTATTAGTAAACACTACCGTAATTATTTTTTAAGCTATCTTATTTTTTGAACTTTTATTCAAATCTTTGGTCGCAAGAAGAATTGCATGATAAATAAAAACATTTAATCAAAGTCAATTTTTTTTTCATATTCAAATGGACTGAGTGTTAACATTTAACATTTTTTGCTAATTGTCGTCAAAAATTAGGCGTAAAGCAAAAATTGATATTTCATATGGTTTTATGATAGATAAGCATTATATTCCCACTCATTATATTCGTAAATTTTGGAGGTTTATCCTTCGCTTTAAGATCATTGAATTTGATTTTTATATAAAATAGTTAGATATTAGAAAATAATATGAGTTTATGTGATATTATTTTTCAGAAGATTTTGTGTTCTTCTTCAAAATTTATTTTTTTATTAAAAAGAATCTTTACAAAATATACATTTACTTTAATTAATATTTAAAACGTGCTCTATCAAAAGTTCCAAAAATTCAATATTTTAGCTTTTCTGAGGTGTCACTTTTAATCAATTTCTGTTTACAACATTATGACTGTTATTATCGCAAAAACATTAATAAAATTAATAAAATGAATTTTTAAAAAAATTCACGTAAGGAAAAGATTGCTTTTGACTTTAAAAGCAATATGAAATTTAGAGAACATTGCTCTCTATTATGTCGTTTGTGGACTCAGACTTTTCAAATTCTGGCTTGAATGGGTCTGTTTCATATTGGTTATTTGTAGTCTATGTGACATTGGTTTGTGCAGTTTCTGTTGGGAAGTTTGTATCTGGTGCAGAAATTGTAGCTATGTCGGCTGCATGAACTTCGGATTCACTGCTACTACTTGTAACGTCATGTGGTTGTTTCTTCGTCTTACAACAACAACTATAACTATAATGATAATTATCAGCACAGCAGCGATAATAACACCTATCATGATATAGAAATTCTTCTTTTCCATTCTTGCGATCTTATTCTCTTGGTTGTCTGCTTTGTTGGAACAGGTTTCTCTTCTGGAGAGCTGGAATTTGTTGGTGCTGGTGTTTGTACTGGTGTCTCAGGCTGTTCTGGTTGTGGATTCTCTGGATCTGGTTCTGTTTCATTGCTGGGTTTACTGTTTCATTGCCTGGATCAACTGTTTCATTGCCTGGGTCAACTGTTCATTGCCTGGATCTACTGTTTCATTGCCTGGATCTACTGTTTCATTGCCTGGATCTACTGTTTCATTGCCTGGATCTACTGTTTCATTGCCTGGATCTACTGTTTCATTGCCTGGATCTACTGTTTCATTGCCTGGATCTACTGTTCATTGCCTGGATCTACTGTTTCATTGCCTGGATCTACTGTTTCATTGCCTGGATCAACTGTTTCATTGCCTGGGTCTGGGTTGCTTGGGTTAAGAATCGCCTGTCTCTTTTCCTCTGTAATGTATTGATCTGTGTTTGCAAATGTATCTGTGGTTCCTGAAAGAGTAATCCCATCAGTCTTGGCGCTCTTCGAAAAGGACGTAATTGTTGAAAGTGCATGTAGCAGCTTCATCTTTTGCCTTGAAAATCAAATATTGTTCTGCAGGAGCTTTAGGGTGACTGGATAGAAATGTAATTGAATGTAGCCTGGGTACTATAGAAATATAAAAGAGCCAGACCACAGTCGCCATTGTTTGTTGTGGCACATAATTCTGAGTAATCTTTGAAAAACGTGTATTCGAAAGCAGGAGTGCCTGCTGAAGCAAGTTCAATTGCAACCATATTAGAGCTTGTGCCCTCAACATTGATATACTTTGCTTCACTTATTGTTCCTGACGTATAAAATCCTGAACACCACGTGGTATAGCACTGGGAAATGTTCACTGTATTAAAATAGACTGTACCAGTAAGAGCAAGCGGGCGTTGGCAATTACCACTAAATGCAACATCAGATGGAGCGCATTCGGTAATTGAAGTCTTTGTGAATTTGGAAATTCCATTTCCATCTGCATAAACGAACTGGCCTTGGTTTTGGAAATTTGCTTCATCAGTATTTGTAGTGTAGCATTTATTTGCGACTGTGCTGTCAATGACACAATTTGTTTCATCTAATCTGATTGCACCGGCTTTTTTATTAGAATTAATGTTGTTAAAGTAGCAGAGAACGAGTGCAACATATCCGGTATTATGGTGTATATAAAGGGCTCTACCATCTTGTCCATTTCCATTCAAGTCTTTGAATTCTGCTCCATAAATATAGAAATTGCCTTGTTCTGTATTAATATATCGACCATCACCAGGAACGGTTGTTGATGCTGTAGCTTCTTGGTTTGGCCAATAATTAGAGAAAGGAGGAGTGACATGATAATGAATTTGACGTTTTACCGGGAATTGAGAGTAATTTCAATAACCATCGGTTTCTCAATAATATCGATTTAATTTTGCATTCATTGTCAAATTAACAATAGTAATAATAAATCATAAACGTTATTGCTTTTATTCAGAAAAAATTCAATAAGAATATAAATTAATCATGCAATATAATAATCATGCTTTGTCAAGTTAATAGGAATGATTTTATTAATTAAATTCACAAGGTGATTGTTTTGAGATAATAAAAAGAAACTTTTATTTTTAGTACATATTTAAAAATTTAATAATGGTTTTATTATATTGTTTGAAACCTTTGCCGGTTTATTTCAAAAAAAATTTTTGACACAAGCTTTTGATAAAATCTTGGTAAGGAAAAATCAAAGTAACAGAAAATGTTTACAAAAGATATACAATGTTTTGGACGCAGAATTTTGCTTGACAAACTTTGTTGATTAAGGGGTAGGTTTGAATAGTTGTAAATTTTTTAATAAAATCACTTTTTCTCCATATCGCGGCAATATTTTTGGACAAGCATAAGTGTTATGAGCACAGTCATAGTCAGAGTAGGTACTGACAAAGTTTCGACGATCACACTATTCTACGTATGTTTGTCATTACTAACAAAAAAATTACTTAAAATTGAATCAAGTCATTAAATACAAAACTAGGGTTTGCGAAATGGTAAGAAATGATCATTGCTACTATTTCCCCATAAAAATAGGAGAACAGAATTTTAATACACAGCAATAACGTATGTAATTTAGCATGTAAATTGTAAGTTAAAATTCTTAAATATCCTTCAATACATGCTAAGTTTCTAGACATCCATTATTTTATTTTATTTGAAATAAAGTTTTCAAAAATGAATTGCCTTGTTTAGAATTTTTATAGCATATATAAAATAATTCCTTCAATAAGCCTGTGTTTATCAACTTCTAACATTTCATAAGGATTAAAGACACGGCTTTTGAATTCCTTAAATTCAATTGACAAAATCTGGATATATACACATACAAGATATATCTTTATGTACCTTCTGATATTGCTGTAAATGAAATACGACTAAGTTGCTTTGTATTTGGTCCTTATGATCTAATTACCTTACCATGGGAAAAGGGTATCATTTTGGTGGGATACTTTATCAATATTCGCATTCGTTTTAATACAAGCTCGTTTATATGTCTAGCGACAATACAATTTAACACAGAATATTCTACATAAGTAAGTTTCAGCATAATTAAAGTTATTTGGAAACTTTCAAACCATCTATGTGACACTTAGGACCCTTACAACCATAATATAATCGATGTTTAGTAATTTAAGCATGCCAACATAATTTACAGAAAAACGGAAGTGAAATATTCCATCAAAATAAAGAGGAAATTGATAGAAGCAAAAAAAACGAATATGCTTACATAAATATCCAAATTCTGAGAAATTTCAGATTTCTTTAAAAAGTGTCAGTTATCAAACGATGTACAACTATTCAGGTGGTATGTTTTGGATGCTTCCAAGATTGCCAGATTTGTTTACTTGGCCTTTTCTGTTTCCCATGCTTGAATTCTTGCAACTGGGCTAGATCTCGTGTGAAGAATGCACATTATGTCATCTCCTTTATGGTTGTTCATCCTTATTGGGTACGCAAGAATGTTATGAGAAAAGTTGGTCAAAATGACAATGACTGCATGGATTGCCTTTGCACAACATTTTGCATGCCATGCGTTGTTTGTCAGGACAGTCGTGCACTAAAGAATTAAATTCATGTACTCTTATCGACCGTCCCTATGTAAAAAGTTTCATTATTAAGAAATTTATAAAAAACGTTTTTATTTTTTTTGCTTTTTGATGTTTCTAATGTGTTTGTTTTATATTTATGGATTTATGCACTTTTTGTTTTTAAATATAAAATGCTACATTTTTAATTTTTTTATGTAGATCTATATCGAAATGCAATTACGATTGTGTATTAATATTGCTTGTCACACCTGATCATTTTCTATAATTGTTAAGATCAGGAAGCTTTCATTTTTAGGAAATTAATTCAGATTCGTATGTATGAATTGGAACTATCCATGATAAAAGGAAAATGCTAAAGAAATGTATGTGCATCTTATTTTGTATGAATGTGAAGATATATTATATAATTTTGACGTCTTAAAAAATTCTGACATTTTGTCAAATTATTGTCAAAAATATTACTTATGCTGAGTGGAGTAATAGTCACTGATGAAATTGGGGAAATTTTTGGTCGAGAGATACTATACAAAGACTCTTTCTCGGCAGGATGTTGACCCGATATGTAAATTAATCAGAGCACAACAAAAGATTTCACCAATTATCTCACAATTCGGATTAGTTTTCGCATCTTACTATATTAAAAAAATGTATTTTATAGGCATACATACGAAGGTACATCAACTATTGCACTATCATCGCTTGTTATTGAGTTTGAAAAAATGTTAGAAAGATCTCTTAAGTCAGAATTATCAGTTGATACAATGAAAGTCGATTATCCGATTGCATACGTCCTTTTAGATCAGTTCATTGATGCTGGATATCCATTTATCGATGAATTTAATCTTTTATGTTCTTCATTCAACGATACAACAAAAGATACGATTGGTTTTGAGATGCAATCTCCTTGGAGAACATCATCGCCTGTTAAATCTGCTCAATATATCGAAATTAACTGTTGATGAAGAAATTCATTCTCGAATTAATTCAGAAGGAAAGTCCGAAAACCTAGTTGTAGCAGGAAAAGTCAATATGTTCTCTCGGTTATATGACCCTTCAAACGTTAATTTTGTTTATTTACTTCCTTCTAAGTTGGAAGATTATTCTTTTCACAGATGTATTGATCCATCATTACATTTATCAAGGAAAATGCAATTTATACCTCCAGATGGTCAGTTTACGCTAATGTCTTACACTTGCAAGGCTAATATCACGAATTTACCAGTTTTCGTAATACCAAGTTTTCTTTTTTCAAAAGTAAGCGTTATTTTTGAATATTTCGATTAGACTTGCACCAAATTTAATATCAGTAGTATTAAGAACATTCAGATTTCTTTAATTTACCAAAAGGATTCCATCACCATCATGTGCAGCTGGTACTGGATCCATGAAATATCTAAAAGGACAAAATATGTTGATTTGGTCACTTGAAGCTACTGATCAAAAGAAATTTTATCTTTAAGCGGTAGCTGTTCAATTGATGAAGGAATCAACAAGAATTCTTGTGAAATTCCTATTTTTGTTGATTTCAAACTTGAAGATACTTCAATTTCTGGTTTTAAGATTGAAGAAATTGATCCGATTAATATGTCAAGTGTAACAAGGTAATAAAGTATCAGACAAGAGCTGGAAGATATATCTTCGACAACCAATAAAGATTTTAGTGATTAATTTGTTATTTATAATAAATAAATTATTTTTTAGATTTCTTATTATTTATTTACAAGATATGGCGGTAGATCTCAGTGATAGAATCAAAATATTTAATAGAATTTAATAAATGTTAGTTTATTGAAATTATTTTCTTAAAGAGAATGCAGTAATTCAAAAATAAATAATGTTTTGAATTATAGGCTATGTTCCTAGGACTTTGCAACTATGAACTATGATTATAATCATGTTTTTAATGTAACAATGATTATCTGGATTTTATTTGTGGAAGTTCAAATGCATCGAACTTCAATATCAAATTGTTTTGTAATCTAAGGCTGCAATCTGATGAGTAAATTCAGTTATTTGAATGAAATATCTTATAATCAACTAAATGGCGCAGCAGCAGTTGATGAATTTAAGTAGATGAACCTTATACAACCCATCGATCATTATATAATGTCAAACAAAATATTTGGTATAATTTTTTCAAAAATTTTTGTTGATTCATAGAGATAAATGATTGATCATCACCACAAATAGTTACTTTATAAATGATCTTTCTATTATTAAGTTTAGATTTGTTATACTTTTGTGGTAATGTTTTTTGAATTGTTGAAGGATTAGCAATATATGCAGCATTCGGTTTACTAGCTAAAACTTCGTTACTAGGTGAAAATCTTAAAGTTTGTTCTTGTAGCTGCTGCTGTTTGTGCAATTCTATTCTTTTCAGAAGGAAAACTGAATGAAATGTCTTTAAGGACATCAATGCTTAATTTCATTGAAACGGCTTCAATTATATTGGATATATCAATAATGTCTGAGTTTTCGGAAATTAATGAACGAAAATTCGAATATGGTGCGTTTTGAACCTCAGGTATTGTAATAAATGAAAACTTTGACTTCCAGTCTTGCATCTCATGCATTATTACTGCTTGTGATGTAAGGCTCATTGAAGAATAAATTCAATGTTTTTAGTTTGATTGTTGTAAAAAATATCGATAGAAAAAATTTTATCAAAATTTGGAGTAAAAGATGTCCTTTTGATAGAAACTCAAAGTTCTTCATGAGTTATTTTGAAAATAGTTACAGGCAATTAATTCTAACTTTGAATTGTAGAAATCTTCTTCTGATGTTCAAGTGTTTTTATAACATTTGGAAACTTTAACTTCCTTTTCTATTATGTTTTATAATCAAATGTTATAAGTGTTTAATATTGGGCTGAAAATGTCCATGAGTTTATTTAAGGAGTATGGTGGCAATTTTTTTATGACTTGTGAACCGTTTTCCAGCAATTCTCAAATGATTAGGTCACTATTTAAATAAAGCACTAAATTTTGGAATGAAAATTTTCGAATGTAAATTTTCAGATTTTAGAAAAACAAAGTAGGTCATGTATTTCGAATACATCGGAGCTCATATAAGTGATTATATTAAAAACGAAAACTTGTTTGATACATTCCACATCGAATCTATCAAAACATAAATGAAATACTCGCATTTAACAGCTGATGAGTATATTGCTCTTCTCAAACAATCTTCATCAACCCATCAAATCCAAAGATATATATGCCTGTACGCGAAAAGCAAATATTACCATCCAAAATCTCGAAGAAGTTGTTTCAATTCTTAAGTCTCTGAAAAGATACATGAAATTCAATATATTTGATGGTATTATTGATTTTTTAAAGCAGAACTAGGAATAAATAAACGATTCTACGAACGAAATAGATATAATTCAAGATAAACCCAAAGCATTTCAAAATGAAAATGAAAATGCAACAAAAGAGACGACTATCAATGTAACTAATGAAGTCACAATCATTCACGAGATATTTTAACTAAAATTGAAGAACTTAAGAGATCTAATGATTTTGAAAGCTTTTTACAATTTCCTTGATGAACTTTCTTCGAAAGGAAATCATGAAATGATTTCAAAATCATGCGAAGAAGGACTTTGGAAAAAGATTTCTAAAAAAAAATACATGTGATGAAACGGAATGTTCTTCATATTGCATGTCTAAACGGAAATCTTAAGCTTGTTAAATCACTTATCGAATGTGGTTGTGATAAAGAAACAAGGACTAAATTTGGTATGACTCCACTCATGTTTGCATCAGATCATCTAGACGTTGTTAAATATCTTATCCTCCTTTGGAGCTAATAAAGAAGCAAAAGATCATCAAAATTGGACTCCACTCATGTGTGCATCACAAGAGGTCATCTTTGACGTTGTTAAATATCTCATATCCGTTGGAGCTAGTATAAAACAAAGAATTTGGATGGATATGATCCATTCATTAAAGCATTACTATTCAAACGTGTTGAAGTTGTAAAATATCTTGTCTCAGTTGGAGCTGATATAGAAGAAAAGATTGTGAATGGATTTATCCACTCATTTTGGCATCATAATTATAATTCAATTGACTCTGTTCGATGTCTTATCTCACTTGGAGCTAATAAAGAAGCAAAAGATGATTCTGGGAAAACTGCACTTAATTGGGCATCAAGAATTTGGTTATCGTGAGATTGTTCAATATCTTTCCTCAGTTGGAGCTAATAAATAAACAAAGGATAATCCTGCAAAACCGCATTGATGGTTGCAACAGATAAAGTAAAAGATTACTTAAAAACTATTTGGCCAATCAACTCAATCATCTTCTTATTAAAAAAAATCATTTACTCAACTTTTCAAAATTATTATTTTATATTTTAGTCTAAAATAAGATTGAGAATTCTAAAAAAAAAACATCCTGAATAGTGATTTCGAGTGCCAATACTGTCTATTGACAAAATAAGCATATTTCAATGAATTTTCCATGATATCGGTGTCAAGAAAATTAACTCCAGGAGATTTTTTGCGTATTATTGGAAAATGATATAAAATCAAAATAATTTGATTAAGTAAATGTCTGAGGGAATGATGATTCTGGAATGAATTGAGTAAAAGGCATTAATAGATTAATTATACTTTTATCGGCTGAATCTTTAATTGCTGAAACAGTAAGTGACTTCATTCCAACTTCTTTCCCTAAACCTCTTGGATCTAATGAGCAGCAAATAATGGAATATTTTCTTTGAGCACATGAACAAAAATATGATCTACAAGTGATGGTGGATTAATGCATGATGAACCACAACAATTTTTGCTTTCTTCCCAATATAGATTTGTTGGTCGAGTTAATTTCTGATTTCTACTTGTTTTTCTCGAATAAGTTTTTCAGCATCGAAGCAATAGCTGTAGTTCCTTCTTGGTTTGGACTTGGATATGTGATTTTCTGATCGAGATTAAGAATTTTTGGAGCCTTTTCCATGAAAAATGTTTTTTGAATATCTAGAGTGCAAATTTAATATAAATAGTATAAAATGGTTTCATTTTTACTATTTAATTCAAAATTGTCGATAAATTATATCAAATAATTCTAATTTTGAAAAATTATTTTTTGATACTGAGAAGTAAAGGATTTGATAATGTAGATAGAAATATTTACAAACAAATGTACAAAAATATAACAATACTATTCAAATTTCAATGACATCTTGAAGGATATCATCAAGTTTTGATTTTTCTATAACAGCTATAGGCGATTGTAATGCAACCATAAGTTGCATAAAATAAGTTCTTGTATTGAATCGTCACAATAAAATCCAAGCAAAACAGAAGGATTGATGTTCTCTATTTTCATAGATTTGAGCTTTAACTCAAAGAGAGAATCATATGGTGGGCCTGTTAATGCCTGTTTGTGTGACATGTGGATCAAAATAATAAAAATAATTTGAATCGAAGCCAATAAAATAAAATGCTGAATCATTATGTCCGCTAACAAGCCCAGTGAAGAGTTCATACATAATGAAAGAAAGAATGAATGAAATGTATGGTTTTTTCGATCTTTTCCAATCCGAACAATCCTGGAATTAAAATTAAAACAGGATAATTTGTAGATTCTAGTTCTTCGTATATAAATGTGGAATCTTGTGGTACAATACAGTTTAAATGCAGCGATTGAAAAAATTGATTTATATGCAGAAGCAATTATTGATGGTTTTGCCCAATTACCAATTGGTAAACACTAAAGAAATTTGCATGTGTAACAATGTTTTGGATTCCAAAAAGGTGCTTCTGGGATATCAAGACAAATAAATCCAAAGGATTCTTGTCTATACGCGAATGTTGATTATATAAGTCTGGAAAATTTTTTGTGCAATCTTAGTATATATTTGACATACTAATCCTTGAGAAGATCGAAAACAACATCCCCAACCACTATCGCAGCTGAGTGTAGAGTTTTCGATAGCTTGAAAGTTATTTCTGTAGCAAAATCTCGGTATTTCAGCTAGAATTTGATTAGCATCAACATTGGTATCATCAGAATTTATAACTTTCATTTATTTTTATGAATAAATTTTTAACGCTATTGGCTGTATAGCTCCGAATAAGTATGTAACACAAATAACAAGTCATTCATTAATGTTAATATATTCTCATGAAAAAATTCATGTTTCTGCTAGATGACAATTGTTATTGATAACCTTGAAACACAAAGAAATATGATAAAGATTTTCTGTGGAAATTAAAAAAATAATAATTCTCAATTCATCTAATTTTTTAGTTTGTTTAAATCCGAATTACTAACTACTAATTTTAAACATTTAAAGATCATTTCTTTCGTTGAAAGACTTATCAGAAAATAGCCTGTGCCTGTTTGATTTTTCTTCGGCGATAGACTTTCTGTGTGTATTCTTGTAGAATGAGTCAGGATGCATCAAATCTGTTTCCGTTTGCATCGACTCCGAAGTCCTTTTGAACGTCCGAAAATCTTCGATACCCCACTTTCTCTGTGTTTCCCATCTGTCGTGGCCACCCCATCTGAAGTAGACTTCGTTCTCCTTCGGGACGATCGGATAGAAGACAACTTCGGCCACTTCACCTGCGTATGTAAGATTATCTGTAACGAGGAAGTTATCGAAGAGCTGGCCTGAGTTTAATCCTGGTGGAGATCAAGTCCCAAGTAAGGAAAGGTCTCGAATTTTGCCGAAATCTTCGTCCGGAGTGTAATCTGGATTTGGAATCTTTCTTTGGACGCCATGTAGCCCATGTAATTTGGATTTGGAATCATCCTTGGTTTCCCATACAGCTGTAAAGTTTGGATTTCTGATCAGGAGGCTCCCATACTCCATCTCTTTCGTCATCCCAATCTTCTGGCTTTTGTACACTTGGATCTGGGATACCGGCGGCGGTCATCCCAGCCTTCTGGCTTCTTGTCATCTGGATCTTGTATCCATTCCCTGTCATCCCAATCAATTGGCTTCCTATCGTAAGGATCCATGATGTATTTTCGGTCCTTCGAACTCAAATTCCTCTTTGAGGGTGCCTTCGTATTTGTTGCGGCCATCGAGCCAGATGTCAAATGATCCGTTGGTGCCGAGGTAGAGAGTATAAAGATGGGTATGGCATCTCTTCTTCGGTTCTACGTGCTGTAGCATCTTAAAGTTTGTACCGTTTACGGCTGATGATAAAATTGGATTAAATCTGTGTGGGCAAAACAGACATCGGGACCGAACATGAGAGAATATGGTGTACCACCTGTGGAAAACGGCGCTGATCAAGACCATCAGGAATAAGCTTGATGTAGGCACCACCACAAATGATTGGCTTATCCATTTTAAGTGTATATTGGACAACTAATGGACGATTTTTATCTGTCCAGCACTTCTGAAAACGAGCGGATATAGCATAGTTTTCTAAAATCATCTAATGTTTTGATACGTCTCTGTTTTGGCTGGATCACGGGTGTAGAGCGGCAGTTAATTGGCCAACGACGAATGGTTTGCCCGGAGGATGCTTTTCGGATTTAATCCATCTGCTTTGTCCATCCATCGGTGTTGAATGTTCCTCAAAATAAATTTCGGAACTAATAGTACGAAGTAAAAAAAAGAGCGTCATTTAAATTTATTTTTGGTCGCGTTGATACGAAAAAAAACTTTTGTAAGTTTTTTTGTTCATTAATATATATATATAAATATAATGTATACATTTTTCTATCGGAATTAATAGCAAATCTGATGTTTTTGAAATAATTTCCATAATTTCGTATTTTCAAAATTAAGATTCAGAGACCATTAACTATGTATCTTTATCTGAATACTCAAGATTTGGCCATTTTATTCTTTAACAAATATACATTATCATATATTTCAAATGCAAGTCAAATCAAAATATCATATCTAGAGCCAAAAGCTATATATATGATGTATGATATAGTAAACTTCACTATAATTATATATTGCAAAAGATTTCATTTCAGTAAAATATGCAAAATTGGGCTGAACAATTATGAATCATATTGTAATAAACTAAATTTCTCAAGATATTAAAGAATTTGTGTCGAATTAAGTAGAAATGAGATATATTTGAAAAAAATGAAGAAAAAAAGTTAAATGTATAAGAAATAATAAGCACTGTTTACTTCATCTGAGAGTACTCGTAGACCTTCCTCTTCTTCCTCAGTAGTTTTCGTCATCAGTTTGTTCGTATTCTTCAGCAACAAGATTCATGCTTATTTTCAACAGGTTTCTTCTCAGCTGGTTTCGGTGCTGGAGAATGCTGGTGCTGCTGCCACCCGTGAGATCTGTGTTTTCTTTCCTTTGATTGGGCAAACTTGTTCAAGCTTCTCTTCGAGCTCTATGATTCTCTTTTTCTGCATGCTGCAACTTCCTTTGGATCGACATCCATCTGGCAATCTTCTCCTGGTTCGAAAAATCTTGAACCTGTTTTCGGTCTTTCCTGAGGAATTCATACGAGTCTGAGCTTATCTCTGACGATGTTGGCGGCCATGAGACCACGTGTGCGTCCTGTAATTCCTCTTGTACGCGTTGAGATGAGATTCTGTCTCAATCAAACCTCCTTTCCTGTAGTTATCTGATGCGTTTCTTTGGTACCTGCTGGTAATGGTGGTAATTCGTTCATGCACTGGTCGAGCTTTTCCTTTGCTTCGGCGAGCATATCGGTTAAGAACATCGCGTTCTGAGGCTTTCGTCGGTCCCTGGATCATGGAGTAGCCTATCAATCTTGCTTCTCGAGTGTTCTTGTCAAGTTCTGCTGTTGCTGTCTTGAGAAGTTCGCTCGTTGGATGGAGGCTGCATGAACTTTTTGACGGCCTTGGATGAAGAAGCCTTCTGCTGCCATTCGAGAACACTCAAGGAGATCTCAATTGTATCTTGCTGCTCCTTGAGTGTAGAAAACGGGAGCGAATCAGGTCGTATTTACGTTTAAGAATTGAATCTCGTGAACTTTGAAAGTGGACTTTGTGTCTTGCCATGGGTTTAAATTTTGCCAGACTCGAATGGCTTGTAGCTGATTCTGTGTAGAGCGCCGTGAATGATTCGCGATAAGCTTGAATATTGCTTGTAGGGTCTTCTTGCTGATAGAAGCTCAATGGAGCAGAAGGCGAAGAAGTTGATGTTCTGGCTTCATGAATTTCTTTGGCTTTGTGAAAGAGCTGGCTGTATTCAGCGTCGTAAGAGTTATCAAGTCGAATACGAAGGATGAGATGGAACAAGCCTGAGCTGGGTGAGTTGCGGTTGAGATCCTTAAAAGCGAATGGGTTTGAGGTTCCAC